>NC_135234.1:23686156-23992695 GCF_051348905.1 Ranitomeya variabilis | reverse complement strand
ATAGATCCGGGTTTCAGAATTTTCGAAATAATTGCAAATTATTTTTGTCTCTGAAATCTCGCTCTGCCGGAGACCCTGCACAGCAGGTCAGGATTGTGATTTCCTTGCTCCGGGGCGACCCTCAAGACTGGGCTTTTTCATTGACACCAGGGGATCCTGCGTTGCTCAATGTGGATGCGTTTTTTCTGGCCTTGGGGTTGCTTTATGACGAACCTCATTTGGAGCTTCAGGCAGAAAAAACTTTGATGTCCCTATCTCAGGGGCAAGATGAAGCGGAAATTTACTGCCAAAGATTCCGTAAATGGTCTGTGCTTACTCAGTGGAATGAGTGCGCCCTGGCGGCGACTTTCAGAGAGGGTCTCTCTGATGCCATTAAGGATGTTATGGTGGGGTTCCCTGTGCCTGCGGGTCTGAATGAGTCCATGACAATGGCTATTCAGATCGATAGGCGTTTGCGGGAGCGCAAACCAGTGCACCATCTGGCGGTGTCCACTGAGAAGTCGCCAGAGAGTATGCAGTGTGATAGAATTCTATCCCGAAGCGAGCGGCAGAATTTTAGACGGAAAAATGGGTTGTGTTTCTATTGTGGTGATTCTACTCATGTTATATCAGCATGCTCTAAGCGCACTAAAAAGCTTGGTAAATCTGTTTCCATTTGCACCTTACCGTCTAAATTTATTCTATCTGTGACCCTGATTTGCTCTTTGTCATCTATTACCACGGACGCCTATGTCGACTCTGGCGCCGCTTTGAGTCTTATGGATTGGTCCTTTGCCAAACGCTGTGGGTATGATTTAGAGCCTTTGGAGACTTCTATTCCTCTGAAGGGGATTGACTCCACCCCATTGGCTAATAATAATCCACAATACTGGACACAAGTAACTATGCGTATTAATCCGGATCACCAGGAGATTATTCGCTTTCTGGTGCTGTATAATCTACATGATGATTTGGTGCTAGGATTGCCTTGGCTGCAATCTCACAACCCAGTCCTCGACTGGAGAGCTATGTCTGTGTTGAGCTGGGGATGTAAGGGGGCTCATGGGGATGTACCTGTGGTTTCCATTTCATCATCCATTCCCTCTGAAATTCCTGAGTTCCTGTCTGACTATCGTGACGTCTTTGAAGAATCCAAGCTTGGTTCGTTACCTCCGCACCGAGAGTGCGATTGTGCCATAGATTTAATCCCGGGTAGTAAATACCCAAAGGGTCGTTTATTTAATCTGTCTGTGCCTGAACATGCTGCTATGCGAGAATATATAAAGGAGTCCTTGGAAAAGGGACATATTCGTCCATCGTCATCTCCCTTAGGAGCCGGTTTTTTCTTTGTGTCAAAAAAAGACGGCTCTTTGAGACCATGTATTGATTATCGGCTTTTGAATAAAATCACTGTTAAATATCAATACCCATTGCCGTTGCTGACTGATTTGTTTGCTCGCATAAAGGGGGCCAAGTGGTTCTCTAAGATTGACCTTCGTGGGGCGTATAATTTGGTGCGAATCAGGCAGGGGGATGAGTGGAAAACCGCATTTAATACGCCCGAGGGCCACTTTGAGTATTTAGTGATGCCTTTTGGTCTTTCTAATGCTCCGTCAGTTTTCCAGTCCTTTATGCATGATATTTTTCGCGATTATTTGGATAAATTTATGATTGTGTATCTGGATGATATTCTGATTTTTTCGGATGACTGGGACTCTCATGTCCAGCAAGTCAGGAGGGTTTTTCAGGTTTTGCGGTCTAATTCTTTGTGTGTGAAGGGTTCTAAGTGTGTTTTTGGGGTACAGAGGATTTCCTTTTTGGGATATATTTTTTCCCCCTCTTCCATTGAAATGGATCCTGTCAAGGTTCAAGCTATTTGTGATTGGACGCAGCCCTCTTCTCTTAAGAGTCTTCAGAAATTTTTGGGCTTTGCTAACTTTTATCGTCGATTTATTGCTGGTTTTTCGGATATTGCTAAGCCATTGACCGATTTGACTAAGAAGGGTGCTGATGTTGCAGATTGGTCCCCTGATGCTGTGGAGGCCTTTCGGGAGCTTAAGCGCCGTTTTTCCTCTGCCCCTGTGTTGCGTCAGCCTGATGTTGCTCTACCTTTTCAGGTTGAGGTCGACGCTTCTGAGATCGGAGCTGGGGCAGTGTTGTCGCAGAAAAGTTCTGACTGCTCCGTGATGAGGCCTTGTGCCTTCTTTTCCCGTAAATTTTCGCCCGCTGAGCGGAATTATGATGTTGGGAATCGGGAGCTTTTGGCCATGAAGTGGGCTTTTGAGGAGTGGCGCCATTGGCTCGAGGGGGCCAGACATCAGGTGGTGGTATTGACTGACCACAAAAATTTGATTTATCTTGAGACCGCCAGGCGCCTGAATCCTAGACAGGCGCGCTGGTCATTATTTTTCTCTCGGTTTAATTTTGTGGTGTCATACCTACCGGGTTCTAAGAATGTTAAGGCGGATGCCCTTTCTAGGAGTTTTGAGCCTGACTTGCCTGGTAACTCTGAGCCCACAGGTATCCTTAAGGATGGAGTGGTATTGTCAGCCGTTTCTCCAGACCTGCGGCGGGCCTTGCAGGAGTTTCAGGCGGAGAGACCTGATCGTTGCCCACCTGATAAACTGTTTGTTCCTGATGATTGGACCAGTAGAGTCATCTCTGAGGTTCATTCTTCTGCGTTGGCAGGTCATCCTGGCATTTTTGGTACCAGGGATTTGGTGGCAAGGTCCTTCTGGTGGCCTTCCCTGTCACGAGATGTGCGAGGCTTTGTGCAGTCTTGTGACGTTTGTGCTCGGGCCAAGCCTTGTTGTTCTCGGGCTAGTGGATTATTGTTGCCCTTGCCTATTCCTAAGAGGCCTTGGACGCACATCTCGATGGATTTTATTTCAGATCTGCCTGTTTCTCAGAAGATGTCTGTCATCTGGGTGGTGTGTGACCGTTTTTCTAAGATGGTCCATTTGGTTCCTCTGCCCAAGTTACCTTCTTCTTCCGAGTTGGTTCCTCTGTTTTTTCAAAATGTTGTTCGTTTGCATGGTATTCCTGAGAATATCGTTTCTGACAGAGGGACCCAATTCGTGTCTAGATTTTGGCGGGCATTCTGTGCTAGGATGGGCATAGATTTATCTTTTTCGTCCGCTTTCCATCCTCAGACGAATGGCCAGACCGAGCGGATTAATCAGACCCTGGAGACATATCTGAGGTGTTTTGTGTCTGCTGACCAGGATGATTGGGTTGCTTTTTTGCCATTGGCGGAGTTCGCTCTCAATAATCGGGCCAGCTCTGCCACTTTGGTGTCCCCGTTTTTCTGTAATTCGGGGTTTCATCCTCGATTTTCCTCTGGTCAGGTGGAATCTTCGGATTGTCCTGGAGTGGATGCTCTGGTGGAGAGATTGCATCAGATCTGGGGGCAGGTGGTGGACAATTTGAGGTTGTCCCAGGAGAAGACTCAGCTTTTTGCCAACCGCCACCGTCGTGTTGGTCCTCGGCTTTCTGTTGGGGATTTGGTGTGGTTGTCTTCTCGTTTTGTCCCTATGAGGGTCTCTTCTCCTAAGTTTAAGCCTCGGTTTATCGGCCCGTATAAGATATTGGAGATTCTTAACCCTGTTTCCTTCCGTTTGGACCTCCCTGCATCCTTTTCTATTCATAACGTTTTTCATCGGTCATTATTGCGCAGGTATGAGGTACCGGTTGTGCCTTCCGTTGAGCCTCCTGCTCCGGTGTTGGTTGAGGGTGAGTTGGAGTACGTTGTGGAGAAAATCTTGGACTCTCGTGTTTCCAGACGGAGACTCCAGTATCTGGTCAAGTGGAAGGGATACGGCCAGGAGGATAATTCTTGGGTGAATGCATCTGATGTTCATGCCTCCGATCTGGTTCGTGCCTTTCATAGGGCCCATCCTGATCGCCCTGGTGGTTCTGGTGAGGGTTCGGTGCCCCCTCCTTGAGGGGGGGGTACTGTTGTGAATTTGGATTCTGGGCTCCCCCGGTGGCTACTGGTGGAATTGAACTGGTGTCTTCATCTTCTCTGTTCACCTGTTCCCATCAAGATGTGGGAGTCGCTATATAACCTTGCTGCTCTGTTAGTTGCTTGCCGGTCAACAATGTTATCAGAAGCCTCTCTGTGCTTGTTCCTGCTCCTAGACAACTACTAGATAAGTTGGACTCTTGTCCATGTTTGTTTTTGCATTTTGTTCCAGTTCACAGCTGTAGTTTCGTTACTGTGTCTGGAAAGCTCTTGTGAACGGGAATTGCCACTCTGGTGTTATGAGTTAATGCCAGAGTTTTAAAGTAATTTCTGGATGGTGTTTTTTGATAGGGTTTTCAGCTGACCATGAAAGTGTCCTTTCTGTCTTCTGCTATGTAGTAAGTGGACCTCAAATTTGCTAAACCTATTTTCATACTACGTTTGTTATTTCATCTCAACTCACCGCCAATACATGTGGGGGGCCTCTGTCTCCTTTCGGGGTATTTCTCTAGAGGTGAGCTAGGACTAATATTTTCCTCTGCTAGCTTTATTTAGTCCTCCGGCTGGGCTGGGCATCTAGAATCAACGTAGGCATGCTACCCGGCCACTGCTAGTTGTGCGTTAGGTTTAGTTCATGGTCAGCTCAGTTCCCATCTTCCAAGAGCTAGTTCCTATATATGCTTATGCTATGTTCTCTTGCCATTGAGATCATGACAGAAGCACAACCCATTTTTTCGTCTTAAATTCTGCCGTTCACTTCTGGACAGAATTCTATCACATTGCATATTCTCTGGCGTCTTCTCAGTAGACACCGCCAAATGGTGCACAGGTTTGCGCTCCCGCAGACGCCTATCGATCTGGATAGCCATTGTCATGGACTCATTCAGACCCGCAGGCACAGGGAACCCCACCATAACATCCTTAATGGCATCAGAGAGACCCTCTATGAAATTCGCCGCCAGGGCGCACTCATTCCACTGAGTAAGCACAGCCCATTTACGGAATTTCTAGCAGTATATTTCAGCTTCGTCTTGCCCCTGAGATAGGGACATCAAGGCCTTTTCCGCCTGAAGCTCTAACTGAGGTTCCTCATAAAGCAACCCCAAGGCCAGAAAAAACGCATCCACATTGAGCAACGCAGGATCCCCTGGAGCCAATGCAAAAGCCCAATCCTGAGGGTCGCCCCGGAGCAAGGAAATCACAATCCTGACCTGCTGAGCAGGATCTCCAGCAGAGCGAGATTTCAGGGACAAAAACAACTTGCAATTATTTTTGAAATTTTGAAAGCAAGATCTATTCCCCGAGAAAAATTCAGGCAAAGGAATTCTAGGTTCAGATATAGGAACATGAACAACAAAATCTTGTAAATTTTGAACTTTCGTGGTGAGATTATTCAAACCTGCAGCTAAACTCTGAATATCCATTTTAAACAGGTGAACACAGAGCCATTCCAGGATTAGAAGGAGAGAGAGAGAGAGAAAGGCTGCAATATAGGCAGACTTGCAAGAGATTCAATTACAAGCACACTCAGAACTGAAGGGAAGGGGAAAAAAAAAAAAAAAAAAAATCTTCAGCAGACTTCTCTTTTCTCTCCTTTCTCTGTCAATTAATTTAACCCTTTTTTGGCCGGTCAAACTGTTATGGTTCTCAATGGCAAGAGAACATAGCCCAGCAAACATAAGTACTAGCTCTTGGAAGGATGGAAACTAAACTGACCATGAACTAAACCTGCCGCACAACTAACAGTAGCCGGGTAGCGTTGCCTACGTTTTTTATCCCTAGACGCCCAGCGCCGGCCGGAGGACTAACTAATCCTGGCAGAGGAAAATATAGTCCTGGCTCACCTCTAGAGAAGTTTCCCCGATAGGCAGACAGAGGCCCCCACATATATTGGCGGTGATTTTAGATGAAATGACAAACGTAGTATGAAAATAGGTTTAGCAAAATTGAGGTCCGCTTACTAGATAGCAGGAAGACAGAAAGGGCACTTTCATGGTCAGCTGAAAACCCTATCAAAATACCATCCTGAAATTACTTTAAGACTCTAGTATTAACTCATAACATCAGAGTGGCAATTTCAGATCACAAGAGCTTTCCAGACACAGAAACGAAACTACAGCAGTGAACTGGAACAAAATGCAAAAACAAACGAGGACTAAAGTCCAACTTAGCTGGGAGTTGTCTAGCAGCAGGAACATGCACAGAAAGGCTTCTGATTACAATGTTGACCGGCATGGAAGTGACAGAGGAGCAAGGTTAAATAGCGACTCCCACATCCTGATGGAAACAGGTGAACAGAGGGGATGATGCACACCAGTTCAATTCCACCAGTGGCCACCGGGGGAGCCCAAAATCCAATTTCACAACAACTACGTCACTGGGCAAAATACACTAACTGGGCAATATACTACGTGGCTGGGCAATATACTACGTGGCTCTTTGCTGTATACTACGTCACTGGGCAATATACTACGTGGACATACATATTCTAGAATACCCGATGTGTTAGAATCGGGCCACCATCTAGTACATAATAAGTGAGTACACTACATACTAATAGACTGTGCGATACATAATAGCGCTACATTTCTGTATCCGTGTGCAGTGTTGGTGTGCTGCCCGCTTTTGAAGATGCATTGAGCATGTCCTAGTCTCAAAATTGGATCATAACAGAACATTCTCTGACCCTTACAGCTCTCATTCTCAGATCCATGATTTTCATGTATGTGTGAATGGACCTATAAAACTCTGTGAGTCCGTGTGACACCTGATAAAATAACCTGGAAGCACGATGTGAGAATGTAGGATAAGGGATTTTACAGATAACATTATCACTTCACGTCACACTGAACAGATACAGAATAATATCTACATCCAGGCACTTACCGATGACGTCTGATTAGAGCCCCTTTCTCTTGTTTCTTCTCTATCTGGTCAGACCTTCATGTCGACATCTCCCAGCTACGACTCGTCTTGTCAGGATGATCGTTGCAGCTCTGAAAATAATAAGGTCACATATATTGTATACATACATGTGTCTCCCCTCCAAATACAGATATGTACCGCACCATTAAAGTGATAAGCAGCACTGTGCCCCCCATTACCTCTAATCTCTGACTCCCAATAATATAAATTTTTCAGTCTGTGACTCTCCCCAATTACCTGTTCGGCTATGTGCACACGGAATGTATATAAGATTTTACAGTACAGGAAAAGTGAATGAGATCCCTGACGTCTCATGCACACACTGCTTATTTTTTCTTTGCAGATTTGCAGCAGATTAAAATCTGCATAATGTCAATTCTTGCAGCGTATTTCACCCGTACTAATGGGGAAAATATGTAACAAAATCATGGCAAAAATGTGGAAACAAATAAATGTATTTTACGCAGCGTTCTTCCTGCCAACACATTAGGACATGCAGCAGAGTTTTCTTCTGCAAATACTGAACGTGTGCACATAGCCTTAGTCCTGTCCTGTGTCCCCCCATTCATTGTAAGTATTTGATAGCATCATAATGAATTTGGAAGTTGGAAACAAAGCTATCATAGACTGAGCATCCTCCGCCACCTCCCAATTCATTACAAGTCCTGAGAGTCTTCTCCCACCTTTCAATTCATTATAAAGGTTCCTACGCACCTTATCACCTCCTATCTCAATTCCCAATACATTTTAAGTCCTCGATAGCATCACAATGAATTGTGAGATGGCGGAGGACTTAGCACCCTCCTCCACCATCCAATTCATTTTACATCAATGTCTAACATCATCCTCCACCTCCCCCTTTTCGTAAGTCCATTATAAGTCCCCTTTACTCCCATCCCAATCCCCCACATCCCTCATTGTCCTCTCCCCCACCCCCACCATTGCCCTCTCCATTACCTCCATCATTGCCTTCTACACTACCCTCATCATTTCCCTCTCCACCACCTCCATCATTGCGCTCCCCCATCACCTCCATCATTGACCTCTCCATCACCTCTATCATTACCCTCTCCACCACATCCATCATTATTGTCCCCTTTACCTCCATCATTGTCCTCTCCACCACCTCCATCATTTCCTTCTCCCCCACCACCTCCATCATTGCTTTCTCCACCACCACCCCATCACTGCCCTTTCCACCAACTCTTTCATTGCTTTCTCCCCCACCACTCCCATCATTGACCTTTCCACCACCCCCATCATTGCCCATTCCACCACCACTATCATTGTCCTTTCGACCACCACCACCACCCCATCATTGCCTTCTACCCCACCACTCCATCATTGCTTTCTCCCCTACCACCCCCATCATTGCCCTCTCCACCACCTACACACACTACACATTACACACACACACATCTCCACTACACACACATCTCCATATGCAAGCGCCACTCACCTCTAAGCACGTTACACACTCACACACATCTCCACTACACACAAATCTCCATAGGCACGCACCACTCACCTCTTTGCACATTCCCTGCAGCCGCAGCATCTTCATCACTGGCAGCTTTCTCTCTGAAACAGTCGCATGCTGAATGCTGACGTTATCCAGCTGCATGACTGTGTCAGACAGGAAGCGCGGGCATGAAGCAGGATGGATCCCTGAAGCTCCGCTCCGCTGCCAATTTCTCCTGTAGGGACTGCAGGGATCACTCCATGCCCGCCGCACATGAGGGCAATCTGGCCAGGGGCCCCACGGAACCTTGGGGCCGGATAAACAGGCCAGATTGCCCTCAGTGTTAGCTGCCTTGCAGAGGTCCCCCTCCACCTCCGGGTCCCGGTGCAGCCTCACCGGCTGCACATGCAGTATGTCCGCCCCTGAAATTATACATTGTGAATTTCTGCATTTTATTTTTTATATTCTCTCTCTCAATGTTAAAAATAACCTACCCTTAAAGGGAACCTGCCAGCAGTTTTGGCCGATATAAGATGCGACCACCACCTTTCGGGGCTTATATATAGCATTCTATATATCATTCTATATTTCAAGGCTCTTTGACCATTTCCGGCACCTGCGCACTGCAGTACTTTGCTCTGCCCTCAACAGGGCCGAGAAGTACGCCGGCGCAGGAGTGTGATGTCGGGGAGCCTGTGTGAATGATGCAGGGTGGCGTCATCCACAAGAAGCAAGCAGAAGGGCGGCCATTATAAGAAGATGGGAGACGCCGGACCAAGACCAGCAACACACATCGGACCAGACCGCCCCGCAGGTGAGTATAATAAAAGTTATTTTTCAGTTCTTCCAAGTCAGGTTGGGGGCTTATATACAGTATTATAGAATGCTGTATATAAGCCCTGAAAGGTGATGGCCGTATCTTATATTGGTCAAACCTGGTAAATTATTCCCTTTAAAATTATAGACTGTTCATGTCTTTGTCAGTGGGCAAACATACAAAATCAGCAAGGGATGAAATAATTATTTCCTTCACTGTATATGGAGCATTATATGGGCCCATCATACACTGGAACATCATTTATGGGGCCCATAACATATGGAGAATTACATGGGGCTCATCATACACTGGAGCATTATATATGGGGCCCATCATAAACAGGAGCATCATATGGGGCCCATTATATATGGAACATCATATGGGGCCCATTATATATGCAGCGTTATATGAGGCCTATTCTGTATGGAGCAATATATGGGGCTCATCATATACTGTATCGAACATTATATGAGACCCAATATGTATGGAGCAATATATGGGGCTCATTATACTGTATGGAGCAATATATGGGGTCCATTATTCTGCATGAAGCATTACATGGGGCTCATTATTCTGTATGGAGCAGTATATGTGGCTCATTATACTGTATGGAGCATTTCATGTGGACCATTATTCTGTATGGAGCAGTATATGGGGCTCATTATACTTTTTGAGGCCCATCCTATACTGTATGGAGCATTATATGGGGTCCATTATATATGGAGCAATATATGGGGTCCATCATATACTGGTGAATGATATGGAGCCCATCATATACTGTATGGAACGTTATATGGGACCCATTATGTATGGAGCATTATATGGGGCTCATTATACTGTATGGAGCATTATATGGGGCCATTATACTGTATGGAGCATTACATGGGGCTGATTATACTGTATGGAGCATTATATGGGGCTCATTATACTGTATGGAGCATTATATGGGGCTCATTATACTGTATGGAGCAATATATAGGGCCTATTTTATACTGTATTATTGCATGAAATAAGTATTTGATCATCGACCAACCAGCAAGAATTGTGTCTCTCACAGACCTGTTAGTTTTTCTGTAAGAAGCCTCCTACTCTGCACTCATTACCTGTATTAATTGCAACTTTTTTAACTTGTTACCTGTATAAAAGACACCTGTCCACACACTCAATCACACTCCAACCTCTCCACCATGGCCAAGACCAACGAGCTGTCTAAGGACCCCAGGGACAAAATCGCAGAGCTGCACAATTATGGGATGAGCTACCGGACAACAGACAAGCAGCTTGGTGAGAAGGCAACAACTGTTGGCACAATTATTAGAAAATGGAAGAAACACAACATGACTGTCAATCTTCTTCGGTCTGGGGCTCCATGCAAGATCTCGCCTCGTGGGTTAAGGATGATTCTGAGAAAGGTCAGGAATCAGCTAGAACTACACAGGAGGACCTGGCCAATGACCTGAAGAGAGCTGGGACCACAGTCTCAAACATTACCATTAGTAACACACTACGCCGTCATGGATTAGAATCCTGCAGGACACACAAGGTCCCCCTGCTCACACCAGCTCATGTCCAGGCCTGTTAGAAGTTCACCAATGACCATCTGGATGATCCCAAGGAGGCATGGGAGAAGGTCATGTGGTTATATTTTCTTCTTATGTTTTATATTTCCTTATAGTTACTACATAATATATCCTTAAATAGGGGACTTTACACAGGAGCACAGTTATAGGAAAATGTCAATTTTTTAATTTTCCTCCACTCCCTAACCTGGAAACCGGTTAAAAGAACGGTCAGACATATATTTTAGTAGCCAAAAGTTGCCCAAAATTAATTTTCTGGTGAACCTGTGCACAACCTTCCTAAGACCGCTGATACAGATAGTGCGTTACTTACATGATAGGATGGAAATAGCGAATCCCAACACCGTGGTCCATTTCATCATCCTTGAATAAATCTGTAATAAAAGTCAATATTTTATTATAGTTGATCTAACTGTATACTTTATATCTATGTAAAACTTTAAATATAAGACAATGGAGTCCTATAGCAAAATCGAGATTGGGCCACCCTGTCTGCCACGTGTTCTGAGATAAAAATTTTTGGTGCGATGTCTTCACAGATTTGGATTTGGAATTGCCAAGAAAGACACAGAATAATACTGGGCTACTGTTTGCTCTTTTCTTTCTCCTTTTCACAGTGTAAATTTCACACAGCTGCAGCCGCATCCCCCTCCTCCCTCCTCTCCCTCCTCTCCTTAATTCAGTGTCTTCACTGCCTGAGGTTTCTAGAAATTTGCAGAGAGCCTGTAAACAGGCTGAAGAACAAGAAAAATGGAAGTGAGGAAGAAGCTATGTTCCTCTAATACACATAACATTTAGACTTATAAAATTCATTTTTTTTACCTAAAGGAAAGTTCTTAAAAGTGACGTCTCCATATGGTCACCAAGAAAACCGATCCACAACGTCGTCATGTATAAATAAACAAAAGAGATACGAGATTTGTCGCTTGTGATTCTGCAATTTTGAAGAATCAAAATTCTATCTTATGAGACAACGGGTAGTTGGGAAGATGTGCAGTGGCTACACAGCTCTCATTGAGGCTGCGATGATCTCAAGGGACTTTCCAAGGTGGGGATGACAATACCACAAGTCCTCATAATTCTGCTTCCCTTGATCCATGGTATTATTAACCAGTTACATAAAATATTCCTCTAATTACTACTCAGCTACATTAACCAAGAAATATCAACCTTCTTGAAGAAATCAACATCGGAGAAGCCTAATGAGTCCAAGTCAAATTCATTTGAATGATCCACTGTAGATAGCAGATCTGCAGACTTAAGTCATCCCATTCCCCACATGTTAGATCACAGTTGGCAAAATTTGTGAATTTTTAAAGTAAAGATAGATTGGTCATGTTGTATGTCAACATGCCTTATCATTTAGGATCAGACATGTTGTAGTTCAACATGCCTGATCATTTGTTTCTTCAAGGTACAAAACAATCACTAGGGAGATCTTCCAGCAGCCTGTTCTCCTTTTCAGGGTTGCTAAATTATTTTTATGATGAATCATTAAATGGGATGCCCTGTGAACACACATTATCACCTAGCCATGGAAAAGGTCATAACTTGGTGATCGGTGGGGATCTGAATGCTGGGATCTGCAGTGATCAGCAAAACACGGAATTTTAGTCCCAATTAGGGAACTCTTATGCACATTACAAAACATAGCTGTAGGTCCGACACTGACCGCCGTCCCATTCATTCTCTATGGGGCCAATGGCGGCAGCTCCGCAGGGAATTAATGGAGCCACGGACAAGCCTGCACCTTCCCAAATAAAAGCATAAAACCCCTCAGTTTTCAGTGGAGACATATCTCAGATTATACGGTCAGTGTAAAGGGATATCGAGTATACAAAAAATTATTACCTACTGGATAGGTAATAATTAGTGACGAGTGAAGGTGTTATTGGAGCACAACAGAGTGGTTTTGGCAACACATGCAGGGATTGCCTAACAAACAATTGCCTAACTGTGCGCATCTACACCCCCTCCAACCCCTAACTGACTGTCATCTACCACCCCCCAGTGTCAGCCACCACCCCTTTCTTCGACCACTGCACCACCTGGCTACTTCTTTTCCCTTCCACTGACATTCCCACTATCATCATGGGTGACTTCAACATCCCCATTGACACTTCCCACTCAGCTGTCTCTAGGCTTCTATCTCTCACTTCATCCTTTGACATCGCTCAATGGTCTTCTGCTGCCACTGACAAAGATGGCCACACACTGGACCTCATCTTCACCCGCCTCTGCTCCCTATCTAACCTCTCTAACTCACCTCTACCTCTTTCTGACTACAACCTACTTACATTCTCTTCTCTCTCCTCTCCAGATGCACAATCACCACTCTAAAAACTTGCACATGAGGGGCGTGGCTTGCCTATGGCGGGATAAGAAGCAGAGGGACAGAGCTCCGGCGTACACCCGGCTTACTGAACTGCCAGAGACACAATACTGACCCTGATAAATCCAGGATGGTGCGTGGGAAGCGATCGACATCGGCCTCGGCGTCTCTGAGCAGAGAGGGAGGCGAAATTACTCGTTTCCTGGAGCACTCCATGCACCAGCAGGCCGGAGATACACCTGCCAAGATGGCGCCGGTCAGAGCTTCACACGCTCAGCAGGAGACTGAGATGGAGGACCGAGACAACAGGATGATGGCAGGTAATGGGCAGAAGAAGGGAGCGGGTGCTATGAGAGAGGACTCGACCCAGGAATTCATCCCACCCGGTCATGGAGAGGGAGCCCAGCGTCCTGTACACCATAACAGGTGCACATCACCGCCATCATCCTCTCACACTGCTTCCTATGGGAGCGGTTTAACCTCTGTGACAACCCTGATAGATGAGGATTGGGACTGGAAGGCTCATATTAGAGCCATACCAACCAAACAAGAAATGGATGTACTTTTGGGTACATTGGAGGCGTCCCATAAGCAAGATATGGGCTCTCTCAGAGAGGAGATTAAACAAATTGGACACCGTATTGCGGAAATAGAAGCCACACAGGAGCAGTTTTATCAGCACCTGCACTCTCATCACCAAGTCTTACAGGATCACTCATTACAGATAAATGATATTCTTACCCACTTGGATGATATTGAGAATAGACATAGACGCAATAATCTACTCATATGGGGTCTTAGTGAGGAAGTGGAACCTATTCATCTGGAAAAATGGGACCAGAAATTTTTTGGGGACATTTTGCAACATAAAGATAAGATTGAAATAGACCGTATACATCGGGCCCTGGGACCTAAACCCACTGATCCAGCTAGACCTAGAGATGTCATCTGTAGGATCCATTTCTATAAGGAAAAAGAGGCAATTTTGAAGGGAATTAGAGATAAAGGCTCCCTGTCATATAAAGACTCTCCTCTTATTGTACTACCAGACTTGTCCCGCAGAACATTACAGCTCCACAGAGCCTTGAAACCCTTTTAAAGGTGCTCATAGACAATGATATCCAGTATTGCTGGGGCTATCCATTTCAACTCATAGCCAAGAAAAGGGGGAAGACAGCAATCTTTCGCCATATGGGAGACCTTCCAAAGTTCCTTGAAATATTGGAAATCCCTAAGATAAGACTGCCGGACTGGCCAGTTATAAACAACCTGAGGCCTCTACCCACCATGGAACAATGGCAGTCGGTCCCTCCGAGACAGGGGCAGACAGGGAATGGTCGCTCGTCGTTGGCCCCATGAATGTGGAGGGATCACTTGAAAACCTATGTCTCATCTAGCAGAAACGTCTCCTTGAAGTCTTATTCTCCAAAGATAGTGGAGATTTGCATTGTTAATAATAATAGCTTTGTTGGCTTAGGCCTTGAGGGGATTGATAGTTTACCCTGGATATATAACATTTGATTTATACCCTATGTAAAATGTTGTCAGGTTCAATTGTATGCATGTACTTTAGTCTCTGTTACTAGAAGACCTGAGAGGTCTCATTTTCATACGCCGGACCGTGTGGAGCTTGTCGTCCGTCATGCGCAGCCTCGTCGCCTCAATTAGGGATTGCAGTTTTAGTACTGCTCTAGACACACGTCTACATTAGATACTTCATTGAGGTTGTCATCCTAGGATACCCTCCTGTATTCCTTCTTCCACTCTATTTTTCTTTTTTTCTTTCTCTTTGACTCTTCACTTATTCTGTTCGTTTGTCCTACTTTCTTGATCGGATGTCAGAGCTAACATTTTGTACCTATAATGCTAGGGGCTTGAATAAACCCGAAAAAAGAAGACAGGTGTTGTATCGTTTTCATAAGAAAAAAATAAAGATAGTTATGTTTCAAGAGACGCATTTTGTAGCCACTAATATACCCAAATGCGTGTCTAAATTTTACCCGGCCTGGTTTCATTGTCCTCATCCCTCCCGTAAGGCATGCGGGGTGTCCATAGCTTTTCATAGATCATTTCAGCCGGGGATTGTAGATGTGAAGATGGACCCGGAGGGGCGATATATATTTCTCAAGGTTACCATACAGGATTCCGTGTATACTTTGGCTAATGTATATTTCCCAAATCAGGGACAGGTGAACTTCGGCTCCGGGGTCCTGTGTCTGCTGGCAGAGTTCGCGGATGGTTCGTGCATCATATTGGGTGGAGACTTCAATCTCACTTTGGATCCTATGGTGGACATGTCGTCGGGTAGGTCCTCGATCTCTCTTCCGGCGCTGCGTAGATTGAGGAAGGAATTGTTGGCCCTCAAACTGGTGGACATGTGGCGGGTACTTCATCCGGGAGTCAGAGATTATAGTTATTTCTCTGTGGTTCATAACAGTTACTCCAGACTAGACCACCTGTTTATCTCTCATGATCTGTTGGATAGCAAACCTGGTTGTTCAATAGATACTATCTTATGGTCTGATCATGCACCAGTATTTGGGGAACTTGGGGTACAGAGAAGAGGAAGAAATAGGGGTTATACATGGAGACTTAATGACAACCTTTTGAAAGATGAGATATGTATGTTAGCTATCAAGGATGCAGTTAGGTCTTTCCCGATAGATCATGCTCAGGATCCCACACCAGAGCCTATCAAATGGGAAGCTCTTAAATGTATATTAAGGGGAATTTTCATAGCTCATGGGGCTAGACGGAAAAGGGAAAGGTCCCAAACACTAACGGACATTTTGACACTATTGGGAACTAAGGAGACGGCCAACAAGTCAGCTTCAAGTGACACACTCAGAGCTGAAATTTCCTCCTTGAGGCAACAAGCTCTGGCTATACTAGAACAAAAGTCCTTGTGTGTAAGAGATAAGATTCGTAAGCATTACGTTGAATATGGGGATAAAAGTGGACGGTTACTGGCAAGATCCCTGCATCCTAGACTTATACAGTCCCCAATTTTTAGCATAAATTCCTCAGTGGGAACTTTAGTACATTCTACGTCAGAGATACTAGAGGAATTTAGAAAGTACTACTCTAACCTGTATAATCTAACTCAACAAGGGAATAATACTTCAACATAAAGACGACATATAGTAGACTACCTGGAAAAACATTCCCCGGGAATTTTACAGGAGGAAGCCTTAGACTATTTGGAACAGGACTTCTCAGAAATAGAATTAAAGGGGGCTATTCAGAACCTAAAAATAGGAAAGAGTCCGGGACCAGATGGGTTTACACCCAGGTTCTACAAAACGTGCTAGGATCTGTGTGTCCCTCTCATGGGGAAGGCATTTAACAGTATCTCACAGACTTGTCATTTCCCTTTCCATTCTACACAGGCTCTCATTACTGTAATACCCAAGGAAGGTAAGGATCATTCAAAATGTTCCAATTTCCGGCCGATTTCTCTAATTAATGTAGACATTAAACTGTACTCTAAAATGATAGCACTTAGACTTAACCCATATATTCCACATCTAATTCATAGAGAACAGGTGGGTTTTGTCCCGGGTAGGGAAGCTAGGGATAACACTATCAGGACAGTATCCTTGATTTCAAAGGCCAGAGCTGGGAAGATTCCTTTATGTTTGTTATCAGTCGATGCCGAGAAGGCTTTTGATAGAGTTCACTGGGGATTTTTGGAGGCTACACTAGAGGCAATAGGTATATGACAGAGGATGAGGAACTGGATTATGGCTCTATATTATGATCCATCAGCTAGAGTGCGAATAAATGGGCAGCTGTCAGCGCCGTTCTCAATTAAAAACGGGACGCGTCAGGGTTGTCCGCTCTCCCCATATCTCTACATCCTGGTAATGGAGACCTTGGCTAATGCTCTCAGGCAAAATCAGTCGATTAAGGGGATTCAGGTGGGTCGCACGGAACATAAGCTGGCTTTATTTGCGGATGACCTTTTACTCTATGTAACTTCCCCTAGAGTTAGTCTCCCATCTATGCTAAAAGAGTTTGAAACGTTTGGGAGGTTAAGTAATTTTAAGGTCAACCTGCAGAAATCGGAACTGCTTAATATAAATGTACCGGAAAGCGAGGTGGAACAGCTTAAGTCCAGTTTCCCCTTTCGCTGGAATAATTACTCCATTAAATATCTGGGTGTTCATATCCCAGCAGACCCTCAGAGATTATTCGAGCTTAACCTCCTTCCACTTCGGGGTTTGATAGAGAAAGAGTTGAAGGCCTGGAGTCGTTTACCACTGTCATGGTTTGGGAGAAGTAATGCCCTTAAGATGGATATCTTACCTAAAATATTATATATCTTCCAGACTATTCCGTGGGATGTGGAGGGATCATTTTTTTTGGGCCTACATAAAATAATGAGAAAATTTATATGGCATAGTGGGCGTTCTCGTTTTAGTCACGCCCAGTTAGTCCGACGTAGGGAGGGTGGAGGTGTGGGCTTGCCTGATCTGCGAGCCTATCATGCGGCGACTATTGGAAATTGTATCCTGGATTTATTCCATAATAAGACAGCTAAACTCTGTGTGGACATTGAACATGAATTATCTCCTAGCCTATGTTTGGGAGTTTTTTGGCTCCCATACGGTGTTGACCTGGGGAGGATGGATATATCTGCGACATTGTACACTATTGTGAGGTCTTGGAGGCGTTTTGCGAAACGTTTCCGTTTGGCGAACATACCGGGACCGTTAACTCCCTTGGTTGGCAATCCTGGACTCCCCCCTGAACTACAACATCCAGCATCTATAGTATCCCTTAGTACCCAGGGAGCTGTTCCACGCATTAGAGACGTGACCAGTCAGATAGGTATTCTATCATTGGGAGAAATTCTGGGAGAAAGGAGGCAGATGCCGGGTCATTGGCTACAATATTTACAACTTCAGAGTTACGTCAGGTCTCTGGTGCTGGGGGGCTCGTACCACATGTCCACTCCTTTTTAGCAATTTTGCTTTATGTCACAGGGTCCGACACATTCTGTTTCCTATATATACGGTTTGATAGTGTCTGGGGGGATGGGAGATGGGCCTCTCAGATGTACGGTACAATGGCAAAAAGACTTACACAGGGAAATTGCGCCTGAATTGTGGGTAAAGGCCTTCACATTCGCACATAGGATGTCGGTGTCCTGCAGAATCCAGGAGCTGAATTATAAAATTCTGACACAGTGGTATAGAACGCCCGCTAGGCTACATAGAATTAACCTGACAATCCCGGACACCTGTTGGAGATGTAATGGGGCGGTGGGATCCATGCTACACATATGGTGGAATTGCAGTGGTGTCAGACCTCTCTGGAATGAAATATTTGCCTTATATAATCACATTACTAACAAGCAAGTGGAGGTGACACCAGAGATAGCTTTATTATCAATCTTCCCGGGCTCTGTGTCCAAAAATAAGAAGAGTATATTACCATATTTCATGAATGCAATGCGCCAAATCATACCCAGACTATGGAGGTCCCCGGTAGCTCCGAGGCGGATCGACTGGGTGGAGGCGCTGGACGTATTGTGCAGGATGGAGGAGATGAGGGCTTTTGATGACAGGTCGGGTGTCAGCTGGTACGCGGTGTGGCATCCATGGATACAATTTAAAGAGGCTCAACATTTACAATTGTGGATATCGCAAGGTGTACTACCCAGTCCCTCATAGTGGAAAATCTATCAGGTTGTGGGTTGTTGGAGTCTTATCACTATGCCTGTTCTGACATCCGTTCTTTTCTTTTCTCTTTCTCTTTTCCTATCATTCTTTGTTACTCTTTGTTCATTTGCCCTTTCTTATAAGTGCGACCTACTCTATCCCTTCTCATGTTATATACAAATAGAATGTATAAACTGTTATAGAACCACCATGGTGGTAGTGGTATTATTGATGAGAGGGAGGGGGGGGTCGAATGTTGTTACTAATATAAATGGTTATCATTATAATGTTTGTAAACTTTACCTTCTTGCTTAATAAAAATATATTGAACAATAAAAACTTGCACACCCTGACAGATATCTCAAGCACATTGATCTACACTCACTTTCTGAATCCCTTCTCCCTTTTGCAAAAATAAGTTCCTTACACAATGCAGAAGCTGCTGCCGCTTTATATAACACCACAACAGCTGCAGCTCTCAGATCGGTAGCCCCACTCACCCATTCCAAAGCTTGCACAATCAACAGGCAACCCTGGCACACCAGCCTGACTAAAGAACTGAGGCGAGCTTCCAGGGCTGCTGAGCGGAGATGGAAAACCCTTGACTCTGACCTCTCCTTCAAACCACATATCCAAGTCCTTTCCACTTCCTGCTGTCTCCAACTTAAAAATATTTCCAGGATTCGTACATTCCTTAATCAAGAATCTGCAAAAACACTACTGCATTCCCTCATCATCTGCAACCTCCTGCTTTGTGGCCTCCCCTCTAACACTCTCGCAACCCTCCAAACTATTCTCCTAAATCCTCCAGCCTGGCTAATCCCCCTGTACCACCACTATTCCCCGGCCTCTCCTCTCTCCTTGATTGGCTCCCTATTGCCAGAGACTCCAGTTCAAAACCCTAACCATGGCATATAAAGCCATCCACAACCTGTCTCCTCCATACATCTGTGACCTCGTCTCCCGGTACTTACCTGCACGCAACCTCCGATCCTCACAAGGTCTCCTTCTCTACTCCCCTTTTATCTCCTCTTCCCACAATCGCATGTTAGATTTCTCCCGCTCATCATCCCTACTCTGGAACTCTCTACCCCAACATATCAGACTCTCACCTACCGGGGATATCTTCAAAAAGAACCTGAAGATCGACCTCTTCCGACAAGCCTACAACCTGCAGTAACCACCGATCCACCAAACCACTGCACGACCAGCTCTATCCTCACCTACTGTATCCTCACCCATCCCTTGTAGATTGTGAGCCCTCACGGGCAGGGTCTTCTCTCCTCCTGTACCAGTCGTGACTTGTATTAAGATTATTGTCCTTGTTTTTATTATGTATACCCCTTGTCACATGTAAAGCACCATGGAATAAATGGCGCTATAATAATAAATAATAATACAAAACTCTAAAAATATGTTCCAGAATTGTAATTTCGAAGGGAAGGAAAGTATTTACTACAACAGAAGTCAGCAAAAGTGACGGATCCTCTTTTAAGTGGCTGTCCCATTAGGACAAGCTTTACATATCTCAATATTGAAATCACGGCAGGGAGTTTCCCACTGGGCATTTCCCGAGCTAGACTGGTGAGTTGCTGCAGAGGAATGTTCTTTTAGATGCTACAGGACAATGTATTATTCATGGAACAGAAAACTTTGAAACTAGGACTCCAAGCATTCACTGCCAGCTACAGGCCATCCGGCATTTCTTTTTACCCTAGTGGCAAACCATGTGCTTTTTGACAAAATCAGTGGTCTGACTTTTGGGGTGTGCTATCACACAGAGTGCACAAGTTACCCCTGCTGAAGGGAACGCCATAGATGACCTGGCAGCAAAGGTTTAGTCCCAAAACAGATCCTTGAGCCTGGCTGAAAATTCTTCGTGAGAAAAGAGGAAGTATGAGTCTAAAACCAACACAGTGGCCAGTGTGAAATTTGCAAGATTACGACTGTACTTTTTTTTCTTTTCGTTCGTTTGATTTTTAATAATGATCACTGTGAAAATTAAAAAAACATTTTTTTAAATATATATCTCAAAAAAATGATTCAACCCCTTTATGATGCAGCCAGTTTCCGTTTTTGCGTTTTTTTTTTTTTTGTACCTCCGCTTCTTCCCAGAGACATAACTTTTTTTTTACTTTTCTGTCCATATAGACATATATGGTCCTGTTTTTTTTTTTTTGCAAGACGAGTTGTACTTTTAAATGACAACATTCATATAGCAACATAGTGTAGTGGAAAACGGGGAAAAAAATTCCAAGTGTTGAGAAATTGTGAAAAAAACACAATTCTGACATTGTTTTTTGGGCAATTGTTTTTATGGTGTACATTTTGTGGTAAAAATTGACCACATATGGTAATATCATTCTGCTCATCAGTACGATTCTGGTGATACCAAACATGTCCATTTTTTTTTAATTATTTTAATGATGAAAAATAAATCCTAAATTTTAAAAAAAGATTGGAGGTTGAGTCATCATTCTTCGAGACCCGTAACATTTTTATTTTTCCGTCGATGGAGCTGTGTGATGGCGAGACAACATTTTTCCTGATACTACCTTTGGATAGATGTGACCTTTTGATCATCGCTTGTTACATAATTTTTTGAGCGACCAAATAAAAAATGTAATTTTGGCATTTTCAATTTTTTCTTTCATTTACATTGTTTACTGATCTGGTTAGTTATTTTTATTTTTTTATATATTTTAACAGATCAGACTTTTCTGATCTTGGCATTATCACATGCGTACACATGTACATTTGTTTTATTTTTTAATATGTTTATTTTTAATGGGAGAAAATGAGGGGATTTGAACTTTTACGGGCTTTCCGTTTCTTCATATTATTTAAAACTTTTTTCGCTGTTCTTTATATGATTGTCTGATCATTTGTGTTACATACAGAGATGTTACAGCATCATTGTAGATAGTAAAAATTACGGTCTCCTTTGAAGTCTGGCCACAGGCAAGGATTCAAAGAAACTCCGTAATGACAAGCATGGGGATTTTCAGCAGACAGGCATAGCAACCCATCAGTGACCAACGATCATGTCACGCGAGCACCGATGGGTGCATGGAATGACGCTCTCCTCTGCCGGCTCGTGTTAAACGTCACTATCAGAGTTTAACAAGCAAAATTGCAGTTTTCAAAGGCAGGTCCTGGCTGAAACACGCAGCCATCATCTCCTGAGTACGGGTCGGACTTACCCCTTGAGCCAGCTCCATACACTAGCTTCCAATTTGCGCCGTACATGTACGTGAAGGGGTTAAACAATAAGTCATTTTCCGACAATACTTTCCATTCAATCATCTACATAAAAAAAATTAAAATGTAACTGTCAGAACTTTAGATTATCGAAAATCCAAATTCGCCAGCTTCAACAAATTCTCCCCAAAAATGTGATTTACAGTGAATAAATTTGCAACGAATCTCGGTACTGCAAAACCTGAAATTCTCCTTAAAATACCCGTATAGCACTTGGAGGTCTCTTAGGACTATATTGGACCCATTTGAACTCTTTAGTGCAAACATGGCTCTATTAATGTCCAAGTGATCTCAACCCATCTGGCTAAGGGTAAATGAATGGTAATCAGTAGTAACCAACAGTGGTATTCAGGGGGCTTGTATGGGTCTAATATTTGACTACTACAATAAAGAAGTGTACAAAAAAGAAATTAAAATGTTTACCACCACGCACACATTTTAGGTAGATTTAAAATTTCTGGATTCTAGAGATTTGTGATTTGTACTGAAAACAGAATTAAAATTATGGCTTCCCTGTCTGTGAGACACAAGCCTAGGTTTCAGGATTCTTTTTTATTCGTAAAATTAGGACACAGGGTATTACACTTCCCTCCTGCAATAGCAGTGTGTGAAGATTAAAAAATAATGCTGTTATTAAGATGCTTTGCTGCTACTTCAGTGTATCACAGATCAATGACTTCACAGTCACACTGACTATGCAGGTCCTGCACCTTACCTTATCACTGGAATCTTTAGATTAATATTCACAGACTGACTTCTACTGCCATTTTTAATGTGCAGCACAATTCAATTTTGGCCTTTTTTCTGTCCTTATGTGGAATGACTTGTGCTATCTGATTCCCTATGCTGTAAAAGCATAAAATGGCGCAGTAAGGCTGGCCTCCATCTTCTATACTAGCTGTGGTTGTCCCCACGATTGGCGGCGCTAAACCATGTTGCGAGATAGCAGAAGGGCAATTTTGGAGAATCCTGCCTAGTTGTCCCTCATATAATTTGCCAGCACTGTGACTCTTCAGCAGTGAGTGAAATGGTGCCAGGAGGTTGCGGGAATCAAAACTTTTCGAATTCGCAGGGACCTGCGAATATCAGGAAAAGCGACTCGAATTCGATTTTCGGCCTAGCAGTCCAATAGTTTCTAATCAGAACCCAAAGGGGAAAACAAACAAAATGAGCAGGGTCCTTAACAGAGTAAATCACTAACACACAGTGAAACTAGAAAGCAAGGATTGCATTATAGGAAGTTCTGATGAAATACGTACAACCCTATATGACTCATCCCAAAGATTTGTTCATGAAGGAACTACATGTTCTCAGCAAAAGTACAGTAGAAATTCAGCATATTCCAAAACCATAGAATTTTTGCGCTTTTGTGCTTTTTGAAAACTTTTTGCAGCTTCACAATCGAAATGCAACATACATTTGCGTATTATATAGTGCACATGGTCAATGAGGGCACATACAGTATCTCTACTCTTCGGTTATAATATTGCAACAATAAACATTTATAGGTGTATATTGTATATGGGGTCTTAATGCTTGCCCCCCTCCTATTGAAAAACAGGGGTCCCACATCTCTTTAAGTGCAAAACCCAGCTGCATTGGGAAGGAGAGCTGGCCTTTTTTGCCTACATATTGAAGAAACATCCATTATTGTGCAATTTGTTATCCTAATCTAAAATAAGGTCATTAGTAAGGGGCTAAAGTGTACTGCTGGAAACTAGATAGGCAGGATGACTGCATTGTCAATAGCAGTAGAGAGCAGGGTGCAAACATATATTTTAGCTTTTCCCACTCTGTATGGCACAAGAGTCATTCTTTTGCTAGTAGGGAAGTTTATATTGACAGAACTGCAGGTGACTTGTATTACTGGAGACTAGATAGGCAGGGTTACACGACTATCAATAGCAATAGAGAGCAGAACATAAACATATATTTTAGTCTTTTCCACTTTGTATGGTATAGCAGTCATCCTTTTGCTGGTAGGGGAGTTTATATTGACTAATTTACATGTGACTTGTATTACTGGAGACTAGATAGGCAGAGTTGCATAACTATCAATGGCAGTGGAGAGCAGAATGTAAACATAAACTTTACATTTTCTTTCTTTGTGCATTGGTGGAATTATCCTTTTGTCACTAGAGTAGTTTATACTAAGTAAATAAAACCAGGTAAAGAGACTGGAGACTAGAAGGGCAGGATTACACCAATAGCAGTAGACAACAGAAAGTAAACATATGCTTTACACCTACCCTGTACATGGAGGAATGATCTTTTTGTAACTAGAAGAGTTTATAATAACTGAATAACAGGTGAATTTTATTACTGGAAACTAGATAAGTCGGGTTACAACACTGACAATAGCAGTGGAGAGCAGGGAGTAAAGATATCCTTAACTCTTACTTACTCTGTGGATAGAAGGAATTATCCTTTTGTGACTTGGAGAATTTATACTGACTGAATAGCAGGTGAATTGTAGTGCTGGAGACTAGATAAGCAGGACTACCCCATTGACAACAGCATTAGAGAGCAAAGAGTAAGCACGTACTTTATGATTGTTTACTTTGTGAATTGGCGGAATCATCCTTTTGTCACTAGAAGAGTTTACACTGACTGAACAGCCATTAAATTATACCGCTGAAGACTAGATATGCAGGAGTAAACCACTGACAATACTTTAGAGAGTAGAGAATAAATATATACTTTACGCTTCGTTATTTTGTGCATTGGAGGAATCATCATTTTGTTACTAGAGGAGTTAATGCTGAATAAATAAAACCAGGTGAATCGTATTACTGGAGACTAGATAGGCAGGTTTTCACCAATGATAGTGGCAGTATAGAGCAGGGATTAAACAGATATTTTATGATTGCTTACTCTCTGCATTGTAGGAATCATACTTTTTTCAGTGGAGGAGTTTATACTGATTGAATAGCAAGTATACTGTACTACTGGAGACTAGATAGGCAGTTTTACACTTGTGGCAATAGCAATAGAGAGCAGAAAGGTTGACATATACCTTATGCTTACTTACTCTGCATAGAAAGAATCAGACTTTTGTCACTGGATGAGTTTATATTTGACTGAATGGCAAGTATATTGTACTACTGGAGACTAGATAAGCAGACTAGATTGCATACACATCACTCTATGAACTTTGGGAACAGAAGCCTCAGTTGAAGTTCATTTGATGTAATTCAAAATCTATAACAGGTCACCCCACCTAGAATGTATCCAGGTTCACTTACCATTGGGGGCTTCTTACCATTTACCCTAGACATGGTATGTTTTTGCCTGAACCTTCTGTTCTAAAATTGGTGGTTTCCCTCCAGGGTGTAAGTCTGGTGGGTGCAGTTGTTGCATTTAGCGCCCTGGAGCCTAAGAGGGCTCAAAAAGTCCCCTTGTCCCATTCAAGAAGCATGATACCATTACAGAACTTTGATGCCTGTGCACATTGTTGGAGATTTTCCATTGGGGCACATGAGCTTCGAGTTATGCCCATGGTAACCTCTTTACCTTTTTAAGTAGGCAATGACTGCTGTACATTTATGGTGGCCAAACACCATCACGAAATGTAGTGACCCATGCACTGTGGGTCCCAACAATATTTCGGAAACCACAGGATAAATTGGCTCGCAACCAGGAGCTCCAAGCTACACCTTCACTCACAGAAAAGAACCTGTACCCCTTTCCCAGCATAGTATCTTGAGATACATAAAATTATTGGATCCTATTGGAAGAGAGACCCAAATTTTCACTGTAAGAAATGATCCAACTACATTAATCCCCTTGTGATAGAGAAGGAGATAACTTATGCATCCAAATCTGGCCCTGATTGATTGACCCTTTGACCCATTTTGTGACAAGTAGAAAACCTCAAACTTTTTTAATAGAAAAAAATACCCTTTGATAAATCATTTCCCTTTACGAGACCTTGTCGTATATGAAACATCTATAATGGGCATTGACATCATTACTGCCAATATCAACCCGATTGCTCAAGATCTCAAATTCCTAGAGGAACTTTCCTCTTTAAAAAAAAAAAAGGGCACTCCCTAGAAATTTCACAAATTTTGGCAAAAGTTGAAAAAATTAACTTAGACAATATTTAGGGCCACTTGCCAATCTAACCTCCTGTAGAAATAAAAAGCTTCTTCAGGGGTTCCGATTCCGAAGCAGATACCAGCATAGCCGTAGAGTTCTCCAAGGTAAAGCCACTTCAGGAAATCACTGTCGTGGAACCAGATGTTTCGTGAGGAAACCTCTAAAGTCAACATCCAGGTAGGAGGTATCAACGATTATTCACTGCCAGAAGGACTGGAGAAAACTGGAGAATACTGACACTATGTTGTCTCCATGTTTCCCTAAACTTAGAAGCAGGAGGATTCAGGAGACCGTACTCCTGCTATTAACAAAATCACTATTTTAGTCTCAATTAATTAAAAACAAACTTAAAATCAAAATTTTATTTCCAGCAAAGAGCTGCCAAGGTAAACCACAAAGGAAGAGCGCATCTAAGACGACATCCACTATATACTCACTTTCATCATATTATAATGATGCAAGTATACGAAATATGCACGTAATGTAACCCCTTCACAACATGCACCGTACATGTACTGGGTTTCTCAAGTCTCCCCCTTTGATGTGGGCTCCGGCGGTGAGCCCACATCTTTCCTGGCACGTCAGCTGTTTTGAACTGCTGACATGTGCCCTTAACAGCCGTGGGTGGAATCGTGATCCACTCGTGGCTGTTAACCTGTTAAAAGTCGTTGTCAATCTGCATTTAATGTGATCGCGTCTGAAGCGTGTCACTAATCCCGCCCATCGGTGCTCATGTCACATGACCAAGGGTGGCCGATGGATTGGCAAGACAACCCGCGGTCTGCAGCAGAACCCTGTGGTTTTCATTGCCGGATTGCTATGAGCACCGCTCAGCGGTCGGAGCTCATAGCAAGTCAGCAATTCTGCTACATACAGGCGATCTGATCATTGCCTGTATATAGCAGAGCCGATCGGATTATGGCAGCTTCTAGTCTCACATAGAAAATTAAAAAAAAATGTTTTTAAAAATATTTTAAAAAATGAATAAAGTTTAAATCACCTCCCTTTCGTCCCATTCAAAATAAAACAGTTTAAAAAAAAAAAAAAAAAAAATGCACATATTTGATATTGCCGT
The DNA here is from genome assembly GCF_051348905.1 of Ranitomeya variabilis. Taxonomy (NCBI): domain Eukaryota; kingdom Metazoa; phylum Chordata; class Amphibia; order Anura; family Dendrobatidae; genus Ranitomeya; species Ranitomeya variabilis. The sequence goes on along the minus strand of NC_135234.1, from coordinate 23,965,533 downwards.
GTTCAGAATCGCCCGATCTATCAAGATCTAAAAAAAAAATAATCCGATTGGTAAACGGCATAGAGAAAAAAAAGTCAAAACGCCAGAATTACATTTTTTTGGTCTCCGCAACATTGCATTAAAATGCAATTACGGGCGATCAAAAGAAAGTATCTGCACCGAAATGGTCACAAAAAATGGAGGCGCTACAGGTCTCTGAAAATGGCGCCATTTAAAAAAAAGACAAAAACAAATTTTGGATTTTTTTCACTATTTAAATAAAAAAGAACCTAGACATGTTTGGTGTCTACAAACTTGTAATGACCTGGAGAATCATAATGTCAGTTTTAGCCTTTGGGGAACAGGGTAAAAGAAAAAAAAAACAGTTGTGGAATTACAGTACATGATATGGTAAAACAAATGGTGTCGTTCAAAAGTACAACTCGTCCCACAAAAAACAAGCCCTCACATGGGGATATGACAGAAAAAAAAATAGTAATGGCTCTGGGAAGGAGGGGAGCAAAAAATAGAAACTCAAAAAAATGAAAAAGGACTGCGGCGTGAAGGGGTTAATATAGCGACATTCTGAATAAGATGTCAAACAACATTGTACCTTATAAGATCTAAGAGCCAGAAAGACCCCATAAAGTGCAAATACTGCAACATTTCTCTATTAGTCCATTAAAAATTGGGGATCGCTTTACTCCAGCAGACAACAATAGGCAAATAATGGGTAAAGCAAAGCTAACTCACAGAGACGGTACCTTGTATACCAACCTAATGGCCACCGTTTATTATCATAATTACATAGGAGTGCAACTTGTTTTTGCACAATAGAAAGATAAAAGCTTCTTTGAATTTGTATTAATAGTAAATAGATAATAGATAGATAGATGATAGATAGATAATAGATGATAGATAGATAGATAGATAGATAGATAGATAGATAGATAGATAGATAGATAATAGATGATAGATAGATAGATAGATAATAGATAATAGATAGATAATAGATAGATAGATAATAGATAATAGATAGATAATAGATAGATAGATAATAGATAATAGAAAGATAATAGATAGATAGATAATAGATAATAGAAAGATAATAGATAGATAATAGATAGATAATAGATAGATGATAGATAATAGATGATAGATAGATAATAGATAGATAGATAGATAGATAGATAGATAGATAGATAGATAGATAGATAAATAGATAGCTACATAATAGACAGATAATGGTAGATAGATAATAGATAGATAATAGATAGATGATAGATAATATAGATAAAAGATAATAGATAGATAGATAGATAGATAGATAGATAGATAGATAGATAGATAGATAATATATGATAGATTGATAGATGATTGATATATAATAGATAATAGATAGATAGATAATAGATAATAGATGATAAATAGATAATAGATAGATAGATGATATATAGATAGATAGATAGATAGATAGATAATAGATAATAGATGATAAATAGATAATAGATAGATAATTGATAGATAATAGATAATAGATAGATAGATGATAGATAGATAGATAGATAGATAGATAGATAGATAGATAGATAACATATAGATAGATAATAGATAGAGGCAATGTTGGTAGTGTCAGGTTTAGTGTCCCGTCAGAGAACGCTCCCCCTGTATTTTCTATGTAGCAGTGATGTCCTCTGTATCTCATATATCCAGTCTTTGCTTATTTCTTAGCACTTATCTTTGGTTTATAGATACACAGATCTTAGTTGAAAATAAATGTAGTCTGTGCCACATAAAGATGGTATTTCCCAAGAAGATGAGTTATTCCAATAGAGGTAAATGAATTTCTGTGGATGTCTCAGGTCTGCAGCCCCTTTAGTTGTTGTCGATACCGTCCACATACCCCTATATCTGCAATCTGTCTATGTCATCCGTCTCTGCATGCAGCGAAGCTTGGGTTGTCGTCTGCCACAAGCCGTAGTGATTTGGTGACACTAGTCACTATTCACGGACTTATTATGAGGCAGGAAAGTCAAGCGCTCCAGGGTCAGTACAAAGAGGGCTCGTAATAGACAAAAGAAAAAGACAAAAGCATTGTCAGGTCACAGTCCGAGGTCAGAGAATCAGGAATGTAGCAAATCAAGACAAAGGGGAAAGTCAAACAGAAGGTCAAAAAGGTAAATCCAAGGTCAGCTGTGGAGTTCAGTATACAACTCAGAGCACAGAGCAAACACACACTACAGTATATGAGCAAAGCTACAATTGGCAATGGTCTGACAATTGTCAGAGTGTTAAATACCCCAGTAATCACCCAGAATTGATGACACCTTGAGTAGATTCCATAGACCCAGCCGGATAGGACGGCTCAGCTATCAACCACTATATTAACACTTTGCCTCAGACTGGGCGGTAGAGTTGTCACTCACAATCCTGACAACTCAGCAAACCCTTAATCCACAGGGCGGCAGATGTGTCATTCGCAGGGTCCCTAGGACACCGTGAGTGGAGGAATGAAGACAGATACCACCTTGTGGTTACAATTACAGACAGATCCCTTGAGCCGCTGCCACAATCTGCTCCCAGTGCTAGAACCTGCGGGCAACCCCAGATTTTGCTGATCACTTTCTCTGCAGCGGCCACTACTGGAAAAATGGGGTATTGCATGCAGTCATTCAAATCAATCAGTAGACCACACAGACGGAGCAGGACGTCCACAGTGAAAGTGTCTTTTTGAAGCACTTCTCTGCTATGGGCTATGGCCCAAAAAAGGAGATCCTGTGCGGAGGACCCCTCTTTTTATGACATCTATGTGCCCTAAAAGGTTGTATTAACTATCCCTTTAAATTTCGATACTATGTATAACGCATTTACAATTCTGTCACAATGACAATAATTTCAGCTCTGCTACATCTATATAACAAGGGAACTAAAAACTTACAAAGAAATGCATTTTCTGTACTTCTGGAACCTCTGGAACTTTAGTAACACTGTCAGGACATGCTGGGAATTGTAGTTCCAGAACCGGTTGAGATAGCTCAGAGCACTGCTGTAAGGTTTTAAAAAAAAATAAGCTCAACAGAATCCAAGCCGCAGCATTGCTATTCACAGGCAGACAGGTAAAACCTGAAGAGCGAGAGCAGTAATAACTAACCTGTCTGATGATCCTCAAGACACTAAGTGAAACCTGTGCGTCCAAAGCTCAGATCAAACTGATTGTCTGGAAGCCGAGGCGTTGATGAAATCTCTGCTAAAAAAAAAGGTTCTGAACACATGACGCCTCTTGTCGTATAGGAGTTCCTGTTACGCAGAATTTCCCCTTTTGATAACATCCACAATAAGACCTGCAAAAAAAGTCACATTCTTGGAGAAATAGACATGAGGGAAGGTAAACTACCTCCAAATGTATTGTACGTGCATCCATTCTTAAAGTGACAATAACAAAGAAACATCAAGAAACAAAAAAAAAAATCAAATCGAAAAGTTCTCAGTAAGTGTATGTGCTCAAGGAATCTTATAGATGCCGGCGCACCAGATGAAGTTTTCTCAGGCGAAACTGCTGCATGAAACACTGGCAACGTTCTTGTTACGGCTCATCCATTTTACTCTGCACCTAAAGCGGTTAAAAGTTGGAAGATGCCGTCGTTTTCACATTGCTGCGCACTATGTTCATTTTATGGAGCATTTTCGGGGCACTTTTCCAGGTGAATTCCTCACTTTTTCAGGCGGTTTTTAAAAAAAATAGTGAAGTTGACTCAGGAAAATGGCCACCGGTGCTTTCCTGAAGCGATTTTGCCTGTGAAAATTCGGCTGCTGTGCCAGACTGTAAATGACACCATGTTAACATACCCTTAAGCTATGTTCACACACATTTTTTTCCAGGGTTTTTATTGAGTGGATTCCTTCCAAAATCCTTCTCAAAGACTGCTTCAAAACCTCTCGTAAAACTCTTTCATTCCTAATTATTTCTACCGCAAATCCACTCTGCTGTTCATATGAGGAGTTTTTTTGTATTGGTTTGCAGCGCCCCCACTGCCGCAGGGCCGAGGGGTATCCGGTACCGGGCCTCTGAGTCTCTGCTCTGGGATTGTCACGGTGGCTAGACCCGGTCCGTGACCCTGCTGAGGGGCGCCCAATAATAGGTGTGGATGGTGGTGGCAGTGCGGTGCAGTGCCGGTAAATAACGAGGACACCAGGTTGCAGTCTCTTTACCTTTTTACTGAAGGTTTGGAGGTACCCAATCCAGAGCACTGTTAACAGGGCTGGCTGAGACCGGCCGGTCCGACGGCACATCCAGAGTTCCCTTTGCAGGTGGGAATCAGTGTCTACCTTCTAGCGCCTGTGTGTTGTGGTCCTCCCCTGCTGAGCACCACGGGATAGTCCTCACAACTGATTCTGTCTGTCTCTGACGTTCGTTCTCTCTCCGTCCCCCAGATACTATGGCTAGGACGCACCCGTATGACGGGGTAGGCCTGGAGTTCTTCCGGGACTCTAGAGTCGCCCCTCTCCCACAGCTGCCTCCGTTGTCTGCTTAGGTGTTTTAGTGAGACAGCCAACCTATAATTGACTGTCCTGCCGTGGTTTGAAGTAATGCTTAAAGTCTCTTACTTTCTCGGCGTTCCGGCCACCGGCTGTTTGCGCCTCAGAAGGATGTTGCCTCGATCTTACAGCACGACTCCTTCTGGTCCTATCGCCTCTTTGCTGTATTCCCTTTTTTCTCTCTTTTTTGTCCTTTCTTAGGAATCTGTCAGGATCCCATCCCTGACAGGTCCTCTCTCTAGCTCTTCCTAGTTACTTCTCTCTGTCTTCCTTTCCAACCCCCAGTTTTACCAGAGTGTGAGGAGTGGCCTACTAGATAGAACCACTCCCCCTGGTGGCCGGAGTGTGAAGTGTAGTGTGAGTGTTACCTGGTCAGGTGAACCCCTTTAGTGCAATCAGACGTAACATCACTCCCCTTAGTGGCAGAGCGACATTACTGCAACGACCAGGACTCTGGGGCGCTGCAGGTTTTTTTTTGTTCCCTTGAAGAGGTTTTCAAAAATTTGTAGAGGGAAAAAAATGAACTCATGTGTAACGTCTTTGCTCCAGCTGCTGAAGAAAAACTCTGCAAATTGGACACTGGCTTTATACACATAAAGCTTTGGAGCAGAAAATGAGAATAAACTCACCAAATCCTGCTCAAAATTGTAAAGCTAATTCGAAGGAGGCCACATTTCCTAATCAAAATCGTTTGGGCTAATATTGTAGTGAAGGCACCATGCCACATTTCTTAATCAAAATTGTTTGGTCTACTATTGTGGTGCAGGCAGGAGGCCAAATTTCCTAATCAAAATCGGTGAGGGACAAACCTCTGTATCTAACAGTACCTCTACTGCTTCTGCCTCCTCCACCTCATCTAGGGCCTCCACCTGCACCCTCAACCTCTCCCTTAATGAGACACACCTTCCAACAGTGCAGAGAAAATCTCCCCTCCTCCGTCCTGCGCAGCCAGGGCTCACCGCAATTAGTATTTAAATTAATATGCCTAGGAGATCTCAGTCTCCCAGCTCAAGAGTTGTGGACAGCTATACAGGCCGAGTTTGAGCAATGGCTGTATCCACTGAATCTGGAGACAGAGAAGACTGTGTGAGATAACAATCCGAGCTTCCTGACGCTCCTATTCCGAGGCAACCTCACACATGTGCCTTGCATGGCTCACATCCTCAACCTTGTGGTACAGCAATTTCTCCTATATTATCCTGGCCTGGATGCGCTGCTGCCAAAAGCATGGTCGATGTGTGCTCACCTCTGCTATTTACACCCCGCGGGTCATCGACTTGCATCACTACAGAGGTCTTTCGGCCTACCGGTTAACCATTTAATATGCGATGTGCCGACATGGTTAAATTTCACTCTGTTGCAGCGACTATGGCAGCAGTGATGAACCCAGGTGCAGTATGTCCTTTTGCATAGCCTGGGACAATGCAGTACGTACGTGGTACAAATCATGCTTTCGGAGTGGGCACAGATGATGGACCTCTGCACCTTTCTGAACAGTTTCAAAATGGCTACTAAGATGGTTAGCACTGATGATGCAATCATCAGCATCACTATCCCTGTTATCTACATGCTGGACTTTGAATAGTCTGCAGGATGAGGTGATGGTCCCAGAGGAAGAAGTGGAAGCAGAGGAGGATGCAGAAGGGATAACAATATCTCTATGTTCTGGACTGTCATTGCACAGGTGGGTGCCATGGGAGGGTGGATTACAGTGATTGATTAGGGGCTCATGGTAGCAGGCAAACCTTTAGTGAAGGTGCAGGAGTTGAGGAGAAAATGGTGGAGGAAGAGGAGGAAGAGGTGAGGGGCACGCAACAGTCAGGAGATGAAGAGGATCATGATCACCTCTCTGTTGTCTGTGGTTTGTGGGAGAGGACGGACAAAGCAAGCTTTAGTGTTACCCAGCCACCAACGCACCATGGACTTGGACCTCATGGAAGTGCCCGACACATGAGTGCCGTCTTGCTGCACAATCTACAACATGAATCCCATATTGCTAGGTTTAGAAATAATGCTGACTACTTGGTTGCCACTCTATTAGATTCACAGTACAAGAGTATGTGAACTACTAGAGAGGATGGTGCAGGAGTATCTCAAGCTCAATATCAATTCTATCAGGGGGAATTTAGAACCTTTTGGATATTGGTTTTCAAAAATGGAAGAATGGACTGAGCTCACCTGTCATACCTTGGAGGTTTTGTCATGTCCGGCAGCCAGCGTTCTCTCAGAACATGTCTTCAGCACTGCTGGTGGTGTCCTGATGCATAAGCACATCCGGCTGTCCCCTGAAAGTGTAGACTGCTTAACTTTCATCAAGATGAACAAGTCATGGATCTCCAATGACTTTTGCACCCCAGACTAGGAGATAGAGTAATTTTTAGTGTCATGCATTGATCTTGCATTGTTGCAGCCTGTGGCACCTTTGTTTTGGCTTCTGTGCCTGCTGTTGCTATTGCTGCTGATATTACAAATAATTTTTGGAAATGTGGAGACTCCAAGTTCAATCTCCATCTGGTGGGTTGCCTGTAGTGGAAGGGGTGTCAGAGCACCATTATACTATTTCTACTCTGTGGAAATTGATGGCACTTTAGTGGTGTGTGACAATATTTTTCAGAAATGTTTGGACTCCAAGTTGGGTCTCCTTCATGTGTATTGCCTGAATTTGTCAGACCTCTCAGAGCACCAGACCTTCACCTGTCACTCATCCACCTGTTACTGATCAATTTTGCAGCTAGAATTGCTGCTCCAAGACCTGTCCTAGACATCCATGCTGCTCAATTATGCTAATTGTACTCTGGGTCAATTGATGCCACTTTTCCTGGTGTCTTCCCCTAATTTGAGCTGTTTTGGCAGCTTTGTGGACACACTGAAGGTGTTGTCTATTCATTTGGTTTTGCCTCCCATTGAATTCATTGGGTTTCGGGAATGTTCGATGAACCGTTCGGCGAACATCGGGAAGTTTGCTGAACCGAACCTTAAAAGGTTTGCTAATTTCTAGGGAGGCTAAAGCCCCCGTCTCACATAGCGAGATCGCTAGCGAGATCGCTGCTGAGTCACAAGTTTTGTGACGCAACAGCGACCTCAGTAGCGATCTCGCTATGTGTGACACGTACCAGCGATCAGGCCCCTGCTGTGAGATCGCTGGTCGTGTCGGAATGGCCTGGACCTTTTTTTGGTCGCTGAGGTCCCGCTGACATCGCTGAATCGGTGTGTGTGACACCGATCCAGCGATGTCTTCACTGGTAACCAGGGTAAACATCGGGTTACTAAGCGCAGGGCCGCGCTTAGTAACCCGATGTTTACCCTGGTTACCAGCGTAAATGTAAAAAAAAACAAACACTACATGCTCACCATCTGATGTCCGTCAGGTCCCTTGCCGTCTGCTTCCTGCTCTGACTGAGTGCAGCCGTACAGTGAGAGCGCAGCACAGCGGTGACGTCACCGCTGCGCTCTGCTCTCGCTGTACGGCTGCTCAGTCAGAGCAGGAAGCAGACGGCAAGGGACCTGACGGACATCAGATGGTGAGCATGTAGTGTTTGGTTTTTTTTACATTTACGCTGGTAACCAGGGTAAACATCGGGTTACTAAGCGCGGCCCTGCGCTTAGTAACCCGATGTTTACCCTGGTTACCCGGGTGCTGCAGGGGGACTTCGGCATCGTTGAAGACAGTTTCAACGATGCCGAAGTCGTTCCCCTGATCGTTGGTCGCTGGAGAGAGCGGTCTGTGTGACAGCTCCCCAGCGACCACACAGCGACTTACCAACGATCACGGCCAGGTCGTATCGCTGGTCGTGATCGTTGGTAAATCGCTATGTGAGACGGGGCCTTAAGCCATACTGTCTCACTCTGTAATCCTTCTCTGCGATATCTAGTTTACAATCTAAATGGTGGCTGAAAACCTTGAGACAATGAGTGCAGCCTCAGTGACGTTGTAGAGGTTAATGCCGATCACTGAAAGTGAGATCACCACAAGCATTGTGAGAATTCTCAGATGTGGGCTTTCCCTCTGCTGGTTATGAATATTGTGCAAGAGCCCAAGCTTTTTTTTTTAATTTCATTACTTATTTTACACAGGAGGGACACAGCTCCTACTTAATACAACTCCCATCATTGTCACCTGGTCGTGCTGATCTTACGGAGACCAAGCAACAATGTTGAGAGCTTCAGCAGTCAGTGCCTGGGATCAGCATGAACTGTACTGCTTTTCCCAGGCGTTGGTACTTGTCACAACGATGGCACATGGATGTGACAAACAGAGACGGACCACTGATCTCACAAGTACTATTTTTTCCTGAACAGTATTCACCAGGACATGTGAAGGAGGCCTTATTCATATACTCCACAAATGTGTTTTTTATGAAAGAGAGGCAAGAAAGAATAACGAGAGTTAGGTGGGAGGGGCTTTGCTTATAAGACAGGAAGTGCTGTTTGCAGAGGTGTAGCTAGAGAGTGCTGACAGCTCATATATATATATATATATATATATATTCGTCTAAGGTCCACTTTCGTCAGTTTGTCTGTTTGCCTGTCGCGGAAATCCCGCATCGCTGATTGGTCGCGGCCAGCTGGGCGCGACCAATCAGCGACAGGCACAGTCCGGCCACGAATTGGCCCCTCTCTACTCCCCTCCAGTTAGTGTCCCCTCCAGTCAGCGCATTTTAGCAGTCCGTTAAACGGACTGCATTACACCACGGCATAATGTTGTGTAACGCAGTCCGTTAACGCTGCCATTAACCCTGTTACCGATGTTCCGTCATTCTGTGACTGACCCGAAAACGCTGCCTGCAGCATTTCCGGGTCCGTCACTGCTTTTGACAAGTGTGACCAACTTTTTACTATTGGTGCTGCTTATGCAGCATCAATAGTAAAAAGATATAAAAATAATTTTTTTAAAAATCGTGATATTCTCACCTTCCGGCTTCCCCGGCAGCTTTTCCTGCTCCTTCGATGCTCCGGTCCCAGTAATGCTTTGCTGTAATGACCGGAGATGACGTAGCAGTCTCGCGAGACTGCTACATCATCACGGGTTATTGCCGCAAAGCATCACTGGGAACGGACCTGGTGGGAGCATCGCTAAAGGCCTGGGCTGGATCCAGGGGCCGTCGGAAGGTGAGTATATAACTATTTTTTATTTGATTTCTTTTTTAACAGGGATATGGTGCCCACACTGCTATATACTACGTGGCTGTGTTATATACTACGTGGGCTGTGTTATATACTGCATGGGCTGTTCTATAAACTACATGGGCTGTGCTATATACTGCGTGGCCTGTGCTATATACTACGTGGGCTGTGTTATATACTACGTGGGCTGTGTTATATACTACGTGGGCTGTGTTATATACTGCATGGGCTGTGCTATATAATACATGGGCTGTGCTATATACTGCATGGCCCTTGCTATATACTATGTGGGCTGTGTTATATACTACGTGGGCTGTGTTATATACTACATGGGCTGTGCTATACACTATGTGGGCTGTGTTATATACTATGTGGGCTGTGCTATATAGTGTGTGACCTGTGCTATATACTGCATGGGCTGTGCTATATACTACACGGGCTGTGTTATATACTACATGGGCTGTGTTACATACTTCGTGGGCTGTGCTATATACTATATGGCTGTGCTATATACTATGTGGACTTTGCTATATAATACATTTGCTGTGCTATATATGACTTGGGCTGTGCTATATACTACGTGGGCTGTGCTATATTCTATGTGGCTGTGCTATATACTGCGTTGGCTGTGCTATATACTGCGTGGGCTGTGCTATATACTGCGTGGGTTGTGCTATATACTACATGGGCTGTGCAATATACTACGCGGGCTGTGCAATATACTTCGTGGCTGTTATATACTACGTGGGCTGTGCTATATACTATGTGGGCTGTGCTATATACTACGTGGGCTGCGTTATATACTACGTGGGCTGTGCTATATACTACGTGGGCTGCGTTATATACTATGTGGGCTGTGCTATATACTACGTGGGCTGTGTTATATACTATGTGGGCTGTGCTATATACTACGTGGGCTGTGTTATATACTACATGGGCTGTGTTATTTACTACGTGGCTGTGCTATATACTAGGTGGGCTGTGCTATATATTATGTGGCTGTGCTATATACTGCATTGGCTGTGCTATATACTGCATGGGCTGTGCTATATACTACATGAGCTTTGCAATATACTATGTGGGCTGTGCAATATACTACGTGGGCTGTGCAATATACTACATGGCTGTGCTATATAATATGTGGCAGTGCTATATACTACGTGGCTGTGCTATATACTACATGGGCTGTGTTATATACTACGTGAGCTGTGCTATGTACTACGTGGGGTGTGCTATATACTATGTGGGCTGTGCTATATACTACGTGGGCTGCGTTATATACTACATGGGCTGTGCTATATACTACATGGGCTGTGTTATATACTATGTGGCAGTGCTATATACTACGTGGCTGTGCTATATACTACATGGGCTGTGTTATGTACTACGTGAGCTGTGCTATGTACTACATGGGCTGTGTTATACACTGTGTGGGCTGTGCTATATACTATGTGGGTTGTGTTATATACTATGTGGACTGTGCTATATACTATGTGGCTGTGCTATATACTATGTGGCTGTGCTATATACTACGTGGCTGTGTTATTTACTATGTGGCTGTGTTATATACTGCGTGGCTGTGTTATATACTACGTGGCTGTGCTATTACTACGTGGCTGTGCTATATGCTATGTGGGATGTGTTATATACTACGTGGGCTGTGCTATATACTACATGGGCTGTGTTATATACTACGTGAGCTGTGCTATGTACTACGTGGGGTGTGCTATATACTATGTGGGCTGTGCTATATACTACGTGGGCTGTGTTATATACTACATGGGCTGTGCTATATACTACATGGGCTGTGTTATATACTATGTGGGCTGTGCTATATACTACGTGGGCTGTGTTATATACTACATGGGCTGTGTTATTTACTACGTGGCTGTGCTATATACTAGGTGGGTTGTGCTATATATTATGTGGCTGTGCTATATACTGCATTGGCTGTGCTATATACTGCATGGGCTGTGCTATATACTGCATGGGCTGTGCTATATACTACATGAGCTTTGCAATATACTATGTGGGCTGTGCAATATACTACGTGGGAAGTGCAATATACTACATTGCTGTGCTATATAATATGTGGCTGTGCTATATACTACATGGGCTGTGTTATATACTACGTGAGCTGTGCTATGTACTACATGGGGTGTGTTATATACTACATGGGCTGTGTTATACACTGTGTGGGCTGTGCTATATACTATATGGGTTGTGTTATATACTACGTGGACTGTGCTATATACTATGTGGCTGTGCTATATACTATGTGGCTGTGCTATATACTACGTGGCTGTGTTATTTACTATGTGGCTGTGTTATATACTGCGTGGCTGTGTTATATACTACGTGGCTGTGCTATTACTACGTGGCTGTGCTATATGCTACGTGGGATGTGTTATATACTACGTGGCTGTGCTATATACTATGTGGCTGTGCTATATACTACGTGGCTGTGTTATATACTATGTGGGCTGTGCTATATACTATGTGGCTGGGCAATATACTATGTGGCTGTGCAATATGTTACGTTGCTGTGCTATATGCTATGTGGCTGTGCTATATGCTATGTGGGCTGTTATATGCTATGTGGCTGTGTTATTTACTATGTGGCTGTGTTATATACTATGTGGCTGTCTTATTTACTATGTGGCTGTGTTATATACTACGTGGCTGTGCAATATACTACGTGGCTGTGTTATATAATACGTGACTGTGTTATATACTACATGGACTGTGTTGTATGCTACGTGGGCTGTGCAATATACTATGTGGCTGTGTAATATGCTACGTGGCTGTGCTATATGCTACATGGGCTGTGTTATATACTATGTAGCTGTGTTATATGCTACGTGACTGTGTTATATGCTACGTGGGCTGTGTTATATAATACGTGACTGTGTTATATACTACGTGGGCTGTGTTATATGCTACGTGGGCTGTGTTATATACTGCATGGGCTGTGCTATGAACTACATGGGCTGTGCTATATGCTACATGGGCTGTGTATATACTACGTGGGCTGTGCTATATGCTACATGGGCTGTGTATATACTACGTGGGCTGTGTTATATGTTACGTGGCTGTGCTATATGCTACGTGGGCTGTGTTATATACTATGTGGGCTGTGTTATATGCCACGTGGCTGTGCTATATTTCTCTGCTGTATCTCTGCATCATGAATCGTGGTAGGTGTTAAAGAGGGGGGCCCAATGAGACTCTTACGCCCGGTCCCTCAAAAACCTGGAGCTGGCCCTGGCTTCACTGATTTGTCACTCCCGGCCAGGCGCGACCAATCAATCAATGACAGGCGTAGTCTGGCCGCGATTGGCGCGGGATTTGAACCAAACTTTGCTGATTGGTTGCGCCCAGCCAGCCGGCCGAATCCTGTGTATTCATTGCATTATTATTAAATATTCATAAATAAACTACATACAGATTCTAGAATACCCGATGCGTTAGAATCGGGCCACCATCTAGTGTCCTTATAAATTAATAATGTACAGACTTGACCCCAAACAAGATGAGGAGCCATCCTTACAAACGCACAAGGTGACCAAGTAAAAATAAAGACTTGATTTAGAGATACTGTGTCTGGAGATGTCTTCGTTCTATTTGTGATGATTACCTATAGTGGTTATAATAGGAATTATAGCACCTTGAGGGTTTTGCTATCATATCCGTCCTAATCCAAATTTGCAGCAACAAAAAATAATAGTAATGGTGGAGACATTTTTAAATAATTTTTAATTTTAAGAAATGATTGGTAAATTTTAAGCATTCAGTAATTCAGATGTAATTAGAAAGGGGAAGTTTATAAGTTTACAATATAAATAGTATCATTCTCCAATGCAGGCATGTCGATAATGTCAGCATCTTCAAAGGAAAAAAATAAAATAAAAAATAATAAATTACAAATTTTGCTATAAAAATAATTTTCAACGAAGCTGATTATATATGAGGGAGGAAGGTCTGGGCGCAGCGAGGGGGCTCTCACATCAGGGCCGTAGTTCAAGACAGCAGCTTTATACCGGGGTCATCGTAAATTCTAGACTCAGCATTTCGAGCATTGGTGCCAAACCTCTGATGTGTGTGATGGTTTTACATTCCTCAACATTGAAATGGCAACTACACGAAGGAAAAGTCATGAAATTACAGAAATCACAGTATGGAGAATTCACAGTAATATGGAAATGATGAAAAATGGAAGAAAAAATCTAAATGTATTCATTCTGGCTATGACCGCCGCATGCAGAAAACCCGGCAGTTTCAGCCTCGGCTGCTATCAGTGAGGTTATTAATGGTCGTCTGAGGAAGGTTCTGCCGCTGAATGCACTTGGCAAATCATCAAGATCCGCAGCTGGCAGGTCCTGTGTAATCACCGACCAATGATGTCCCAGATGTGCTCGATGGTCTGTGATTACACAGGAGCTGCCAGCAGTGATTTTGACGATTTGCCCAAGTGCACTCAGCGCCTGAACCTTCCTCAGATGACCATTAATAACCTCATTGATAGCAGCCGAGGCTGAAAATGCCAGGATTTCTGCATATGGAGCTCACACTCCAGACTGAAGAAATCCAGAGATTTTGAACATTTTATATAGCTCAGGATCCACTGTTCATAATATGCGATGTCACAGCTCACCTCCTCCAGTACAATGATTGATGACACCGCTATAAACAGTAGATAGCACAGGATCCACCTTTCACAATAGGTGATGTCACAGCTCACCTCCTCCTGTACAGTGACTGATAACACCTCTATATAGAGTAGATAACATGATCTCCACCATTCACAATAGGTGGTGTCACAGCTCACCTCCTCCCCCTATACAATGACTGATAACACCTCTACATACAGTAGATAACTCAGGATCCACCATTCACAATAGGTGATGTCACAGCTCACCTCCTCCTCCTGTACAATGACTGATAACACCTCTACATACAGTAGATAACTCAGGATCCACCATTCACAATAGGTGATGTCACAGCTCACCTCCTCCTCCTGTACAATGACTGATAACACCTCTATATACAGTAGATAACACAGGATCCACCATTCACAATAGGTGATTTCACAGCTCACCTCCTCCTCCTGTACAATGACTGATAACACCTCTATATACAGTAGATAACACAGGGTCCACCATTCACAATAGGTGATATCACAGCTCACCTCCTCCTCATCCTATACAGTGACTGATAACACCTCTATATACAGTAGATAACACAGGATCCACCATTCACAATAGGTGATTTCACAGCTCACCTCCTCCTCCTGTACAATGACTGATAACACCTCTATATACAGTAGATAACACAGGGTCCACCATTCACAATAGGTGATATCACAGCTCACCTCCTCCTCATCCTATACAGTGACTGATAACACCTCTATATACAGTAGATAACACAGGATCCACCATTCACAATAGGTGATGTCACAGCTCACCTCCTCCCCCTGTACAATGACTGATAACACCTCTACATACAGTAGATAACTCAGGATCCACCATTCACAATAGGTGATTTCACAGCTCACCTCCTCCTCCTGTACAATGACTGATAACACCTCTATATACAGTAGATAACACAGGATCCACCATTCACAATAGATGATGTCACAGCTCACCTCCTCCCCCTGTACAATGACTGATAACACCTCTACATACAGTAGATAACTCAGGATCCACCATTCACAATAGGTGATTTCACAGCTCACCTCCTCCTCCTGTACAATGACTGATAACACCTCTATATACAGTAGATAACACAGGATCCACCATTCACAATAGATGATGTCACAGCTCACCTCCTCCCCCTGTACAATGACTGATAACACCTCTACATACAGTAGATAACTCAGGATCCACCATTCACAATAGGTGATGTCACAGCTCACCTTCTCCTCCTCCTGTACAATGACTGATAACACTCTATATACAGTAGATAACACAGGATCCACCATTCACAATAGGTGATGTCACAGCTCACCACCTCCTCCTGTACAATGACTGATAACACCTCTATATACAGTAGATAACACAGGGACCACCATTCACAATAGGTGATGTCACAGCTCACCTCCTCCTGTACAATGACTGATAACACCTCTATATACAGTACATAACACAGGATCTGCTATACTCTATACTATACTCCAGAATGAAGAAATACAGAGGTTTTGCACATTTTATATAACTCAGCATCCACTGTTCATAATATTTGATGTCACAGCTCACCTCCTCCTCCAGTACAATGATTGATAACACCGCTAAAAACAGTAGATAGCACGGGATCCACCATTCACAATAGGTGATGACACAGCTCATCTCCTCCTGTACAGTGACTGATAACACCTCTATATACAGTAGATAACACAGGATCCACCATTCACAATAGATGATGTCACATCTCACCTCCTCCTCCTGTACAATGACTGATAACACCTCTATATACAGTAGATAACACAGGATCCACCATTCACAATAGATGATGTCACATCTCACCTCCTCCTCCTGTACAATGACTGATAACACCTCTATATACAGTAGATAACACAGGATCCACCATTCACAATAGGTGATATCACAGCTCACCTCCTCCTCCTGTACAATGACTGATAACACCTCTATATACAGTAGATAACACAGAATCCACCATTCACAATAGGTGATGTCACAGCTCACCTCCTCCTCCTGTACAATGACTGATAACACCTCTATATACAGTAGATTATTATTATTATTTATTGTTATAGCGCCATTTATTCCATGGCGCTTTACAAGTGAGGAGGGGTATACATAATAAAAACAAGTACAATAATCTTAAACAATACAAGTCACAACTGGTACAGGAGGAGAGAGGACCCTGCCCGCGAGGGCTCACAATCTACAAGGGATGGGTGAGGATACAGTAGGTGAGGATAGAGCTGGTCATGCAGCGGTTTGGTCGATCGGTGGTTACTGCAGGTTGTAGGCTTGTCGGAAGAGGTGGGTCTTCAGGTTCTTTTTGAAGATTTCGATGGTGGGCGAGAGTCTGATGTGTTGTGGTAGAGGGTTCCAGAGTAGGGGTGATACGCGAGAGAAATCTTGTATACGATTGTGGGAAGAGGATATAAGAGGGGAGTAGAGAAGGAGATCTTGTGAGGATCGGAGGTTGCGTGTAGGTGAGTACCGGAAGACGAGATCACAGATGTATGGAGGAGACAGGTTGTGGATGGCTTTGTATCTCATGGTTAGGGTTTTGTAGTGGAGTCTTTGGGCAATGTGGAGCCAGTGAAGGGATTGACAGGGGAGAGGCCGGGGAATAGCGGGGGACAGGTGGATTAGTCGGGCAGCAGAGTTTAGAATAGATTGGAGGGGTGCGAGAGTGTTAGAGGGGAGGCCACAGAACAGGAGGTTGCAGTAGTCAAGGCGAGAGATGATGAGGGCATGGACTAGGGTTTTTACAGATTCTTGGTTGAGGAATGTATGGATTCGTGAAATATTTTTGAGTTTAAGTCAGCAGGAAGTGGAAAGGGCTTGGATATGAGGTTTGAAGGAGAGATCAGCGTCAAGGATTACCCCGAGGCAGCAAGCTTGTGGGACCAGGGAGAGTGGGCAGCCATTTACTGGAATGGATAGGTTCGTTGGGGGGGTCGCGTGAGATGGGGGAAAGATGATGAATTCTGTTTTGTCCATGTTAAGTTTCAGAAATCTAGCGGAGAAGGATGAAATAGTGGACAGACATTGAGGGATTCTGGTTAGTAGGGAGGTGATATCTGGTCCAGAGATGTAGATCTGTGTGTCATCAGCATAGAGGTGATACTGAAAGCTATGAGATTCTATGAGCTGTCCCAGGCCAAGGTGTAAATGGAGAAGAGCAGGGGCCCAAGGACTGAACCTTGTGGGACTCCGACAGATAGGGGGCGAGGTGAGGAGGTGGTGTGTGAGTGGCAGATGCTGACTGTCCGGTCTGTTAGGTATGATGAGATCCAGGATAGGGCCAAGTCTGTGATGCCAAGGGATGAGAGGGTCTGTAATAATAGGGAATGGTCCACTGTGTCAAAGGCAGCCGACAGGTCGAGGAGAAGGAGGACAGAGTAGTGTCGCTTGCTCTTGGCGGTTAAGAGATCATTGGTGACCTTAGTTAGGGCAGTTTCAGTGGAATGGTGTGACTGGAAGCCAGATTGTAAGCAGTTAAAGAGGGAGCAAGAAGAGAGATGGGAGGACAGTTCAAGGTAGACGTGTTGTTCCAGTAGTTTGGAGGCATAGGGGAGAAGTGATATAGGGCGATAGCCAGATACAGAGGATGGGTCAAGAGAGGGCTTTTTGAGGATAGGTGTGATTGAGGCATGTTTATAGCTTGAGGGGAAAACACCAGTTGTTAGTGATAGGTTGAAGAGATGGGTTAGGGTTGGGATGAGGACTGTGGTGAGGTTTGGGATGAAGTGGGATGGGAGCGGGTCACGTGCACAGGTGGTGAGATGCGATCTTGAGAGTAGAGTGGAGAGTTGGTCTTCTGTAATGGTGGAGAAGTTGGTTTTGGAGGTGGAGATAGATAATACAGGATCCACCATTCACAATAGATGATGTCACAGTTCACCTTCTCCTCCTCCTGTACAATGACTGATAACACCTCTATATACAGTAGATAACACAGGATCCACCATTCACAATAGGAGATGTCACAGCTCACCTTCTCCTCCTCCTGTACAATGACTGATAACACCTCTATATACAGTAGATAACACAGGATCCACCATTCACAATAGGAGATGTCACAGCTCTCCTCCTACTCCTGTACAATGACTGATAACACCTCTATATACAGTAGATAACACAGGATCCACCTTTCACAATAGGTGATGTCACAGCTCACCTCCTCCTCCTGTACAATGACTGATAACACCTCTATATACAGTAGATAACACAGGATCCACCATTCACAATAGATGATGTCACAGTTCACCTTCTCCTTCTGTACAATGACTGATCACACCTCTATATACAGTAGATAACACAGGATCCACCATTCACAATAGGTGATGTCACAGCTCACCTCCTCCTGTACAATGACTGATAACACCTCTATATACAGTAGATAACACCATTCACAATAGGTGATGTCACAGGTCACCTCCTCCTCCTGTACAATGACTGATAACACCTCTATATAGAGTAGATAACACAGGACCCACCATTCACAATAGATGATGTCACAGTTCACCTTCTCCTCCTGTACAATGACTGATAACACCTCTATATACAGTAGATAACACAGGACCCACCATTCACAATAGGTGATGTCACAGCTCACCTCCTCCTCCTGTATAATGACTGATAACACCTCTATATACTGTAGATAACCCAGGGTCCACCATTCACAATAGGCGATGTCACAGCTCACCTCCTCCTCTTCCTGTACAATGACTGATAACACCTCTATATACAGTAGATAACACAGGATCCACCATTCACAATAGATGATGTCACTGTTCACCTTCTCATCCTCCTGTACAATGACTGATAATACCTCTACATACAGTAGATAACACAGGATCCACAATTCACAATAGGTAATGTCACAGCTCACCTCCTCCTGTTCAATGACTGATAACACCTCTATATCTATATACAGTAGATAACACAGGATCCATCATTCACAATAGGTGATGTAACAGCTCACCTCCTCCTCCTGTACAATGACTGATAACACCTCTATATACAGTAGATAACACAGGATCCACCATTCACAATAGGTGATGTCACAGCTCACCTTCTCCTCCTCCTGTACAATGACTGATAACACCTCTATATACAGTAGATAACACAGGATCCACCGTTTACAATAGGTGATGTCACAGTGGATCGCCCCGTCTAGGGCTAGGGGTACTCAGTACCGGGTCCTTTCGGTTCTCAGGGGGATGTCACGGTGGCTGACCCAGTCCGTGGCCCTAGGGATGTCTGTGTAAAAGGGAAAGGTCTTTAAAGGGGAATGTTCGTGACGCCACCTGTGGTATTCGGTCAGGGTGACCGATGCTACTTTAAGGGGTCCACTGGGGTGATGTTAATGCAGCTAGATGGTGTACCTTCCCACAGGTGAAGTGTATCCTCAGGGCTTCCCGGTGTGTAGGTGGTGAATGGTGAGAGGCGCAGTGAAGAACGAGGAAACAAGGTTGCTTTCTCTTTACCTTTTACTGAAGGCTTCAGCATCCACAGTCCAGAGCACCAGATCACTGGGTAGGCAGAGTCCGGCTGGTTTGGAGGCAAATCCAGAGTCCCCTTATCCAGGTGGAAATCAGTAGCCTTCCTCTAGTGCCTTGGTGCTGTATCTTCACAGATGCTGTAAATGTAGTGTCTCTCTCTCTGTCCCCCATATGGATAGGACAAACCTGTATGACCGGTGGCTTGAGGCTTTTTACAGGGACTCTATCATGCCCCAGCCTCTTGTGGGTGCCACCTTGCCTCCTGGGTATAGGGCGGATCAGTAACATGAAATTAGCTGTCCTGCCGGTCTCTGGAGCAAGGCATAAAGGACTGTTGCTCCCTCGGTGTTCCAGCTATCGGGATCCTGCGCCTCAGAAGGAGGCAGCCTGTGCAGGGCTGGTCCCTTTCTGGTATCCTCTCCTTTGCTATGACTTCTTCTCACCCTCTCTACATTACAGTTCGCTTTCAGTGTCTCTTTCTGGAAGCTGCCGCACTCAGGGCAGGCACAGCTCCGTGTTCTACTGCAACGACCAGGACCCTGGGGCGCTGCACTCTCCCCCCCCCTTAAATCCAGTACTCCGGAACTGGGGAAAGAAAACAACAATACATTAGCAAAAAGACATACAATTTTTAAAATGCTATGAAACAAGTTAATTTAACTATGCTTCCCTTTATGGGAGGTGAGGTCACTTGAACGTTGCATAACGAAATCATATTTACATTGTACGCGTACATCTAGCAAAATAGAACCAATATCTTTACTTAACTATTGGTTTGCCTTTCGGGTATAGTCAAGTCACTAGCTGCCTGAGTATAGATGTCAGCTTTAGCATTTGCCGCAGCAGAAGTTTCAGTAGTAGTAATTATGCACACTGCAGTAGTAGTGTTGGTTTGAGGAGCTGTTGATTCAAAGTCTAGAGGGATAGTGCTGCTGGTTTGCATTGTGGCAGCAGGTGGCGCTACTGCAGGTGCACACCGTTTAATGTTCTTGGCATACCAGCCTTGCTCGCTCCAGTGGCGGGTATAGGTCACATTATTCCCTCTGCACAAGTGTCGGTTAGGATGTCCATCTCGGAAATGGGGTTCCACGTTATAGCTGGTGACAAAGACTTCTGTCTGCAGTCCTGGCTCCTGAATGAAGCCCCAACCCCTTTTCGGGTGGAAGACTAGCACTGTCCCCCGCATTGCTGGACGCGGTTCACGGCATTTGGTCTTGTAGGTCAGCGTTTTACATGGAGCGCCTTGCTCCTTCCAGTCCTTCCAGTGTGAGAGCAGGCATTGCTTGTACTCCTCCCAGGTGAGGACTGCAATATAGGACCCGTTCAACCCATCTCTCGGAGCGTCCCAGCAAAAGATCACCCCCTCAGGGCTCACATCCAGCGGTATGCCCTCGGTCGCTAGGTGCGGGAATGGCGTCTCGTCAGTGGTGTGGGGAATCGCTGGAGCGACGGCTGGTGTTTGGTCACAGTCGGGGCGCGGAGCGGTCACTGAGTCGGAATCAGCAGCTGAGGGAAAAGCGATCACTAGAGCAGGATCAGTTGGTGGGACAGGGTTGCTTTCGGTACCTGCGTCTGATGTGGTTCCATCGATGCCGGTCGGCTCCGCTAATAAGGACACTGGAGTCTGCTGCTGCCCGGAACGCGACTCTTCCAGTGTGATCTTCCTGCACAGGGCCGACTTCCATTTCTTCACCGCTGTCAGCTCCGCGTCTGGGAGTTGGTTGCTCGATTCCTCTGCTGGCAACTCCAAGAAGTCCGGATCCTCCAGCAGCGGCGAGTTCGGGTTCGCCTCCGGTCGCCTGGGATGGCCCTGGGTCACTTCGTCGTCGTTCAGGTACCCGCTCGTCACCATCCCTGCTCCTGGATCTGCGGCCACACATGCATGCTGCTCCTCCATTTTCTGGAGGCGGGGCTTATTCTTCTGGTTCCTGCCATTGCAAATCAGGGGGTCGACCCCTTCAGCTGATGGGCACGTCCTCATCACGTAGCAGCAGTCGGAGGGGGCGGTCGTCACTTTTGGCTCCGCTTTGGTAGTCTCCTCCCATGATGACACACCCTTCTTCTCCTGCGCTCCTCGTGGCCCTGTAATGGCGGCGGTTTTGGCGGGAATTTTGGTGGCAAATGGCAATACACAGTCTTTCAGCACAAAACAGTTCAAGCACAATTCTGGCACAGTTCTTAGGCGCATATGACACGAGTTTCAGGCTTAAGTAGATCCTGTTCATGACGCCAAAAGATTGGATCTAGATCTAGATTGCAGCTAGATGGTATACCTTCCCACAGGTGAAGTGTATCCCCAGGGCTTCCCAGTGTGTAGGTGGTGAATGGTGAGAGGCACAGTGAAGAACGAGGACACAAGATTGCAATCTCTTTACCTTTTACTGAAGGCTTCAGCATCCACAGTCCAGAGCACCAGATCACAGGGCAGGCAGAGTCTGGCCGGTTTGGAGGCAAATCCAGAGTCCCCTTATCCAGGTGGAAATCAGTAGCCTTCCTCTAGTGCCTTGGTGCTGTAGTATCTTATTTCTAAGCGTCTCATAAGATCCTCACAGATGCTGTAAATGTAGTGTCTCTCTCTCTCTGTCCCCCAGATGGATAGGACAAACCCGTGTGACCGGTGGCTTGAGGCTTTTTACAGGGACTCTATCATGCCCCGGCCTCTCGTGGGTGCCACCTTGCCTCCTGGGTATAGGGCGGATCAGTAACGTGAAATTAGCTGTCCTGCCGGTCTCTGGAGCAAGGCATAAAGGACTGTTGCTCCCTCGGTGTTCCACATACCGGGATCCTGCGCCTCAGAAGGAGGCAGCCTGTGCAGGGCTGGTCCCCTTCTAGTATCCACTCCTTTGCTATGACTTCTTCTCACCCTCTCTACAACACAGTTCGCTTTCAGTGTCTCTTTCTGGAAGCTGCCGCACTCAGGGCAGGCACAGCTCCGTGTTCTTCTGTCTCAGCCTCTGACAGGATCCCACCCCTGTCAGGGACCAACTGCCTGAGCAGAGCTCAGCCAGCAACTCCTAACTACCTATCCAGGCCACCATTTTCAACCTAAGTGTGAAGAGTGCCCTAATAAATAGGAGCATAGCTCCCCCTGGTGGACTGGAGTATGAAATGTGTTGCATGTTTGTGAACCTGGATTCAGTTGTCCTTTTGCCTCCAGACGTAACATCACTCTCCCCTAGAGGAGAATGATATTACTGCAATGGCCAGGACCCTGGGGCGCTGCAACAGCTCACCTCCTGCTCCTGTACAATGACTGATCTTGGAGCGCCCCCAGACGCAGGGCCACGGGGTACTCGGTACCGGGCCTCTCAGTCTCGTTCCTGGGGTTGTCAAGGTGGCTAGAACCGGTCCGTGACCCTGCTAAGGGTCGTCCAATGAAAGGTGTGATGGTAGTGCGTGGTGCGAGGCATGAATAACGAGGACACAGGGTTGCAGTCTCTTTACCTCTTTACTGTAGGCTTCGGGATCCACAATCTAGAGTACTGCTAACAGGGCTGGCTGAGACCGTCCAGTCCGAAGGCACATCCAGAGTTCCCTTTTGCAGGTGGAAATCAGTGCCTACCTTCTAGCGCCTGTGTGTTGTAGTACCTCCCTGCTGAGCACCACGGGATAGTCCTCACAACTCTTGTGTCTGTTTCTGATGTTCTTTCTCACAACTCGTATCTGTTCTGATGTTCTTCTCCGTCCCCCAGATGATATGGCTAGGACGCACCCGTATGACGGGTAGGCCTGGAGTTCTTCCGGGACCCTAGCGTCGCCCCTCTCCCACAGTTGCCCCCTATGTCTGCTTAGGTGTTTTAGGTGAGACAGCCAACCTATAATCAACTGTCCTGCCGCTGTTTGAAGTAATGCTTGGAGCCCAATACTTCCTCGGCGTTCCGGCCACCGGCTACGCGCCTCAGTAGGATGTTGCCACAATCTTAAGGCACGACTCCTACTGGCTTTATCTCCTTTTTGCTGCGATCTCGTTTCTCACTTCTCCACAATATATCTCACTTCGTATCCTCTCTTAAGATGCCGCCGCATTCGAGTGCAGGCGCGGCTCCGTAACGTTCTGTCCTGTTCGCTAGGTCACTGCCAGGATCCCACCCCTGACAGAGACCCCCCTGAATCTTCTCCCGCAACACCCTCTGCCACAGGATGTTGCCTGGATCGAACCGTCAGCTTCTCTCTAACTTCCTATCCAGCCCCCAGTTTTACCAGATTGTGAGTGGCCTAATACATAGAACCCTTTGCTCCCCCTGGTGGCTGAAGTGTGAAATGTAGTGTGTGACTGTGATACCTGGTCAGGTGAACTCCTTTTGTGCAATCAGACGTACCATCACTCCCCTTAGTGGCAGAGAGACATTACTGCAACGACCAGATCTCTGGGGCGCTGCAGTAACATCTCTATATACAGTACATAACACAGGATCCACTATTTACAACTCAGGTGAGATGGTAGCCCCCATAATTATGTAAAAAAAAAATAGTATTAAAAAAAATTTTAATCAGAAAATTTTAAGCAGATTAAAAAACATAAAAAAAGTATCATGTTTTAATAAGTAAATATATATATATATATATATATATATATATATATATCGATTTAACGTTCCCTTCAATGCTTTCAAGGGTCAATTGTTCCATGAAGTCATTCCAACGTTCTTATCTTATGACACATTTCTGCATCTACAGATACTGAGGCGGTAATGATACATTCTCCCTTTACAGACGTTTGGACCCTTACGAAGAAAATCAGATTATCCCGATGTTTATGTAATCAGGTTGTTTCACAGTGCAGAACAAATAACCTCACACATGAGACTGGTGGGAAGAAGTGCGAGAGGTCACCGCGTCTCTCACAGTTTTCCTAATTCATTCTCGATTCTCGCACTCTCTGCTATTGTATCATTTGATTACAGGGGTTCTCCACTATGGACAGTCCATTTTTGTTGGCCGGGTGCCCTAAAATTAAGTTATATACAGCATCATCTGCTGCTACAAATCATCCATCAGCCGTTACCTGTGGGAGAACCTGTCAACAAGTGTTCAATCTACCTGCAGCACCTCCACAGGGGAAATTTAAGTATTACACATTCTCTTTGAAGTCTATATACTGTTTGTGTGACACATGGACATTTTGGGTCCTCCAGAGAGAGGGACACTTATGGGGGTCAAATAGCAAGCATATATTCATTGATAGAAATAGATGATGTCCCCCTTGGCCCCATTCACTATTTACTCAGACCTAAATGTGTATTTTTGAGTTTTGCAAACCATTTGTGGAGCTCTTTGAAAACTTTTAGATTTTAACTTTCTTTGTGTCATGATATCAACAAGGAATGTTCCTTGCGTAATAACACTTCATGATCCGGCTTATAATTATTCTTGATTCATGTAATTGTGCACTAATTTTATTTATCTACATGGTTATTCAAATGAACAAAATTCCTTAAATATTTTAATGGGAAAGTTTGGTGATTACCAAAGCCAGGACGTAGTCACAAATGTTGTTTTACAACCTTGGTAGATTATCTAGAGTAAATACAAACGAAGTTGTAGAATCACATATCAATAAAGCATTAATAGGAGCCACCGGGGTAAGGGTACTGTCACACAGTACCATTTTGATCGCTACGACGGTACGATTCGTGACGTTCTAGCGATATCGTTACGATATCGCAGTGTCTGACACGCAGCAGCGATCAGGGATCCTGCTGAGAATCGTACGTCGTAGCAGATCGTATGGAACTTTCTTTCGTCGCTTGATCACCCGCTGACATCGCTGGATCGTTGTGTGTGACAGCGATCCAGCGATGTGTTCGCTTGTAACCAGGGTAAACATCGGGTAACTAAGTGCAGGGCCGCGCTTAGTAACCCGATGTTTACCGTGGTTACCAGCGTAAACGTAAAAAAAACAAACAGTACATACTCACATTCCGGTGTCTGTCCTCCGGCGTCTCAGCTTCTCTCCACTGTGTGAGCGCCTGCCGGCCGGAAAGCGAGCACAGCGGTGACGTCTGACGTCACCGCTGTGCTTTCCGGCTATGGCGCTTACACAGTGGAGAGAAGCAGAACGCCGGGGGACAGACACCGGAATGTAAGTATGTACTGTTTGTTTTTTTTACGTTTACGCTGGTAACCACGGTAAACATCGGGTTACTAAGCGCGGCCCTGCGCTTAGTTACCCGATGTTTACCCTGGTTACCGGGGACTTCGGCATCGCTCCAGCGCCGTGATTGCAACGTGTGACCGCAGTCTACGACGCTGGAGCGATATTCATACGATCGCTGCGACGTCACGGATCGTGCCGTCGTAGCGATCAAAATGGTACTGTGTGACAGTACCCTAACAAGTCCGGTCATGTAAAAACTCTGTTTAGGACATGTCTTCCCTCCTAAATCTTCCTCCATCAGCTGAGAAGTGGAAGGAACCGCAACAAATCAGCCACAAAGTGGAGACCCCATAACGTTACAGAGTCGGGGGGCTGAGAGCTGAGGATCTTGTAGAAATTCTGCCAAATGCACAAATAATTCTGCACATGTCCAAAGGAATATTATCTAGAACTTCAGAACTCTTCTAAAGTCATTCAGCTTTAGTTCTCCATATCAAAAATTATACATAACGGTAAAAAATAAACCATCCAAAAGAAACAAAGCTGTGTCAGATCAGCCATCACTCTGCCTGAGCTCCTTACTCACCAGACTTGTTATTTCATGGGGACAATAGTCATGTCAGGAGACGTGATGCACTAAAACTTCTTGAGGGACTTCATGTGTATAGCAGAGGTTTAGTCATCCGAGCCTTTTGCTCAAGATGTATCATGTCATAGACTGTTGCTGACGTTCCTGAAGCAGCAAAATATTCAGAGAATCCACTAGGCTTTGGGACAAGGTTGAAACGACTGCTACCATTACATCCCCTGTAGCTAAACCACTGGGTTGAGAATGGTCAAGAGGCCAATAACCACTTCTCTGATCACAGATGTGTAGCAATTCTGCTGAAATTCGCCAGATTCGCTTTAATTTAGCGCAGAAATTCAATTTATTACAAATTTGTTCAACTTGAAGGTAAAATCTGTTTGTTAAGATCTGAGTTTTCTCCAGACCCCAAAGCATAATAAATGGAGGGATGAAAAAATATTATACTCACCTTCTCCCGTAACTATACTAGTGCTGCCAGTCCTCCATCTTCCCAGTTCCAGATCTTCTGCCTTCAATCTTCATCAGTCTTCAGGTCCTCCAGTGCTCCCTAGGGCTCAAGAGACATCAAGACATCACTTGACGCCTTATCAGCCCAGGAGATGCCGAAGACCGGAGGTGGTGGTACGAAGCGAACCTGCAAAGGACCGAACAGAGAGCGGTGGAGGGCGAGGTTATTTTGTTTGAATAAAGCTAACCGAATAGTAAAAATTTTTGGGTTTTGGAAAATCTGTATTATTGTGAAATTTAAAGTAAATCTGACTTTCTTCAAATCAAGTTGCTCATCTCTAATGTGTATGTTAAGCCCCTTTCACATTGCGTTCTTCCCCACTTTCAGTTGCTTCATAGGGGGTTATGTCCGAAACCCCTGCAAAACAAATTTTGGGTGTATGTGCCAACAGGGCCATTGACTATAACGGTGTAGTGCGAGTCACTGTGTGTCATTTTGTGCATCATTGGAGGTGGACAACCAGACAAAATAACCATTCGGTAATGACATTGTGACTTGGTCACTTTTATTCATTCTCTAACTTCAACTCCATGGTTAGATAGTTCCTGTATTTGAGGGATATTCCACGCTGGCATCCCCCTGTGAATTATACGAACACCCACACAATGTCTTCCAAAAAGAAAATGCCATATGATAACTTCTCATCTAATGGCTAATGGTGATACTTAGACTGGTAGGGCCACAGCTCTTCTGTGTGTAAAGTTTGATCATGGAGCAAGTACTGTAATCTGTTGTCAATTGTTGAAGGAACAATGTGTAGTTGCAGCTGATCACAACTCAACAAGATGAGCATCGTTGCTGCACTCAGCTTATTTTCGATCTGTGAGTACATGGGCGCTGACACTCTGTCTTTCTTCCATAAATCTTTATTGTGGCGGCATAAACATATGTTATAGAACAAAAAAGTGCAGCGATGGCACAGTGCAATGTGAGCCTGAATCTGTCTCTGTTTCTAACCAGGAAGGGACATGCAAAATGTCAGTAACACTTGACCACAAACATGTTGTCCTACAACATCGCAGTTATATGGAATGGAAAAATCAACAACAGTCCCAGTTTCTCCACATCTTCACGTTTCGCTGTTGCAGATTTCCTCTTTCAGCAGAATTATCTGCGCTCATTCACCTGGAAGATTACAGGAGAGAACGAATACTAACAAAGCTTAGAGGTCACACAGTACAGTCTAAAGAGGAACTCCTATTACCAGAGTGCAAAAATTAACAGAGCACCACCTGCTGTCCGCATCAGTGCTTCCTTAATGTAGGCCTGCAGCTACACCAGGGGCGTACATAGAAATCCTGAGGCCCCATAGCAGCAGTTCTAATTGCCCCCCCCCAAAAAAAAAAATCCTAATATTTGGCAGAGTCACAGAAGAACATTTCTCACAATTTTGCAACCCTTACAAAGTCATTTTCTCCTATATAGTGCTACCTACAGTAGTATTATGGGTACCACATAATCCTGCAAACAGTATTGTGGGTACCACATAGTCCTCCATACAGTATTATGGGCACCACACAATCCTCCATACAGTATTATAGGTACCACACAATCCTCCATACAGTATTATAGGTACCACATAGTCCTCCATACAGTATTATGGACACCACATAATCCTCCATACAGTATTATGGGCACCACACAATCCTCCATACAGTATTATAGGTACCACACAATCCTACACACAGTATTATAGGTACCACATAGTCCTCCATACAGTATTATAGGTACCACACCATCCTGCAAACAGTATTATAGGCACCATATAGTCCTCCATACAGTATTATAGGCACCACACAATCCTCCATACAGTATTATAGGTACCACATAGTCCTTCATACAGTATTATGGGAACCACATAGCTCTCCATACAGTATTATATCTATCAAATAGTTCTCCATGCAATATTATATCTACCACATAGTTCTCCATGCAATATTATAGGTAACACATAGTCCTCTATACAGTATTATGGGCACCATATAGTCCTCCATACAGTATTACATGTACCACATAGTCCTCCATTCAGTATTATATGTACCACATAGTCCTCCATACAGTATTATAGGTAACACATAGTCCTCAATGCAGTATTATGAGCATCACATAGTCCTCCACACAGTATTATATGTACCACATAGTTCTCCATACAGTATTATAGGTACCACATAGTCCTCCGTACAGTATTATAGGTAACACATAGTCCTCTATGCAGTATTATGAGCATCATAGTCCTCCACACAGTATTATATGTACCACATAGTTCTCCATACAGTATTATAGGTACCACATAGTCCTCCGTACAGTATTATAGGTAACACATAGTCCTCTATGCAGTATTATGAGCATCATAGTCCTCCACACAGTATTATATGTACCACATAGTTCTCCATACAGTATTATAGGTACCACATAGTTCTCCATACAGTATTATAGATACCACATAGTCCTCCATACAGAATTATGTGCACCACTTAGTTCTCCATGCAGTGTAAAGGGCCCCTTATATTGCTCCATACAGTACAATAAGCCAAATATAGTGCTCCATATAAAATAATGTGTCCCATACAGTGCTTCATACAGTATAATGGGTCCCCTATATTGCTTCATACAGTTTGATGGGTTTGATGGGTCCCCTATATTGCTCCATACAGTATGATGAGCCCCATATAGTGCCCCACACAGTATAATGGGACCAATGTATTGTTCCATACAGTATTATGGCCCCCTATATTGCTCCGTACAGTATATTGGACCCTATATAATGCTCCATACAGAAAAAATAAGTAAATATTCACCCCTCCCCATTTCCCGGCTGCCCTCATTGCCCTCAGTGCCTTCTCCTTCTGACCCTCTTCACTGCTCAGCACAGAGGGCGCGCTGTAGTGACATTATCCCACTCTCTGCGCTGAGATGTCACAGAGTTCAGATGCAGAGGGAGAATGATGGGAGAGGGAGCGTCAGCTAATGACTCCCTTTCCCATAATTGCTTTCAACTGGATCCGCATCCACATGTAAGGAGTTTCATTTCATTACGCCACACTTTTTTAATTGGATAAGACCCTATTGCGCTTTGCGTTTTTTATCTATAAACCTCAGCCTATCAGATCTCACTTATCAGATCCCAGCCTATCAGATCTCACTTATCAGATCCCAGCCTATCAGATCCCATGGGCAGGGCCTAATAGGGTAACTGTCAATCAAATACTAACAGTCATGATAATGTACGGTACAACCTAGGCAGTATAGTGTGCTATCTATGCCATCAGAGTATCAGAAGGTCAAGGCTCGTTAAGGGGCCAGTAATTACAGTAAAAAAAATGTTTTTATGTATAAAAAGAAATCTAAATATAAAAAATTAAAAATAGTCTAATTGTAAAAGAAAAAAAAAGTAAATAAAGACACATATTCGGTATTGCCATATTTCTAACAAGCCATACTATAAAAATATCTTTTATTGTGCACATTAAAACAGTAAAACTAAATATTTGAAAAATGATACCAGAATTGCTTAATCTATGGGGGAAAAAAGTGGTGAATATGAGTTTGAGGTTTTTGACACTTATTCCACATTTCTTTTTTTTACATTTTTAATAGTTGGATAAACCCTGAGGTCCTAAATAGGAAAAAGGAAGAACAAAAGCAGCAATTGGCGCTGAGGATGTTAGCATGGTTAATGGACAGATCCCACTCAGGACCTTCTCCCTATGACCTCAAGTCAACTGATGATTACTGACATTATTTTTAGCAGTGTATTGCAAGAGGTTTTTTTTTTTTAGACTTTGTGCAGACCTGTTGGGAAATACTAAAGATTTATTGCTCGGTGTTGTGTCATCATTTGCAGATTTTTTTTTTCCTAAAAAAGTTCAGCAAATGGTCATCAAAGTGGCTTTCTTTTGTGGACGAGCCAATCTATGGAGAAACCTGGCTGGTGTATGGTGGCTCAGTGGTAAGCACTGTACGGTGGCTCAGTGGTTAGCACTGTATGGTGGCTCAGTGGTTAGCACTGTACGGTGGCTCAGTGGTTAACACTGCTGCTTTTCAGCGCTGGGGTCCTAGGTTCAAATCCCAACAAGTCCAACATCTGCAAGGAGTTTGTATGTTCTCCCCGTGTTTGCGTGGGTTTCCTCCGGGCTCTCCGGTTTCCTGCCACACTCCAAACACATATTGGTAGGGAATGTAGATTGTGAGCCCCAATGGGGACAGCGATGGTGATGTCTGTAAAGTGCTGTGGAACTAATGGATGTATATAAGCAATGCGTAATAATAACTGTAGAGATTATTGCTAAATTTGTCACTTTTCCGACCCATTGGGCCTGGGTAGCAATGTAATTGTTGTCCATCACAGTCTCCAGGAGGAGTCATTTTTGAGAAAGTTTGACTCAGTCAAACATTAATTCCCCCAAACTAAAGTGTTTTTCTTTAATTGCTGTCATACTGTAGAGCAAAAACTCAATAGAAAAAGGGAAGAGACTGTGGCTCTGGGTTCGCTTTAGCTCGTAAAAAAACAGAAACTAATAATTTGCTGTTGCAGCAGTTTCCATATTGACCTCAAACGTTGTGCTATTTTTGCAGAGCTGTGCAGAGCTGTTCCTCTCGCTTGTCGTGGCATTGTATTTATTCATTTGCTGCATCGATCGGGATCAGTCATTGTGAGCCAATCGATCCCTCTATGACTCCAAAGAGCTGCTCCAACTGTGAGAAATCACATATTGTTTCTGGAAGTGCACGATGCACTTACAGCTTCTGTGCCTCATGCTGTGTTTCCTGCCTAGCAGCACCCACCCCTGGCTGATTGACAGGTCAGTGGCCATGAACCAGAACAAACAACTTGTCAATCAGCCAGGGGTGGGTGCTAAGTAGTGACTACAGCGTGAGTCTGAGAAGCTGTAAGTGCATCGTCACACCTCAATGCACACATAGCTTCAAAATACGATTTCTCACCACTGGAGCAGCACTTAGGGCTCAAAAAGGGATCGGTTGGCTCATATTTTAAATGGCTACCCAGTCATATAAATGGTTTGGGGGGAGGGAGTGCTTCAAGTTTCTGACAGGTTTCCTTTAATGAACACAGAAAATGGGGGGTTAAAGGGTATCAGTTCAATAATCAATATCTGGCGCAAGCAATTTAATTGCATCCTAAGAAGAATACCCCGCGTGCAGTGACATCACTTGAGGGCTGGCACTTTTGTCTGTACACCATGTATTCTTCTTAAAATATGTACAGTGCGCTCTTTTGCCGGCTTCTGATCAGAGATGGCGAGGGAGCGCACTGTCACTACGCATATTGCACAGTGACAAGGATCTACTGAGCATACATTGGAATTGACAACCGTCACATGCTCAGTAGAGCAGAGACTAGCCCAGCCCCTGAAATAGAGATCACTAATGATGCTTTGTTTCAGGGTTTGGGCAGAGGCTGCGGCAGTGACTACCCCTTTTAGCTCACAAAGTCAATGCTATCATGAGTGTGTACAAGAGAAATTACACTGTGTTCCAAATTATTATGCAAATAATATTTCCTCCTATTTTCTCTAAATTACCTATCTGAATTGCAGTCATTGTTATTTTCCAGTTATCTACTATTCTAGTATAATTGCAATGTTTTGGAACAAACTGCCTATGAAAACAGGATCTTTAAAAAAATAATAAACACTCAAAATGCATGTTCCAAATTATTATGCACAGCAGAGTTTTCAACCTTTTTTTTTTATTATTTTGAACAAAAAAATGGTCAATTGTGAAGTTATAAGCATTATCAGATTATTACAAAATGAAATCAAACAGTTTTCAAGTGAAACTTTATTCTAGGTGATGTTACATTTGCACATAGGACCCCTTGTTGGAAAGAAGCTTCTGAACTCTGTCGTCCATTGAATTTGTCAGTTTTTAGATGGTTTCTGCTCCAATTGTTTTGCATGTGGACAGAATCCCCTCCCAGAGCTGTTGCTTAGATGTGAACTGCCTCCCGCCATCATAGACACTCCTTTTGATGATGCTCCAGAGGTTCTCAATGGGGTTGAGGTCAGGGGAAGATGGTGGCCACACCATAAGTTTGTCCTCTTTTATGCCCATAGCAGCCAGAGATGCAGATGTGTTTTTTGCAGCGTGAGACGGTGCATTATCATGCATGAAAATGATCTTGCTGCGGAAAGCACGGTTCTTCCTCTTGAACCATGGCAGGAAGTGTTGTTTTAGAAACTCCACATAGATTATGGAGTTCATCTTTACCCCTTCAGGGATCATAAAGGGGCCGACAATCTCTCTCCCCATGATTCAAGCACAAAACATTACTCCACCTCCTCCTTGTTGGCGCCTTAGCCGTGTTTTCTTGGGGTGTCCATCAACCAGCCATCCTCCACTCAATCCATCTGGACCATCGAGCGTTGCATGGCACTCATCGGTGAACAAAACAGTTTGGAAGTCAGTCTTCATGTATCGTTTGGCCCACTGGAGCCATTTCTGCTTGTGTGCAGTGGATAGAGGTGGTCGACAGGATGGCTTACGCACAGCTGCAAACCTCTGAAGGACCCTGCATCTTGTTGTTCTGGGGACGTTGGAGGCACCAGCAGCTTCAAAAACTTGTCTGCTGCTATGACAAGGTATTTCTGCAGCTGCTCTTTTAACCTTACGCAATTGCCTGTTGGAAAAAGTCCTCAATTTTTCTTTATCAGCACGCACACGTGTGTGCTGGGAATCAGCTACATACTTCTTGATTGTGCGATGATCACGATGAAGCGTCTTGGCAATGTTGATTGTAGTCATGCCTTGACCTAAATACTCCACAATTTGTTGCTTCTCAGCAGCCGACACATCTTTTTTCTTTCCCATTTTGGCCAAAAATGTAGGCTGCTTAATAATGTGGAACAGCCTTCTTAAGTGGTCTTGCCTTTATTTGGACACACCGGCCAAACTAATGTGCACAGGTATCTGCAATTGCTTTCAGTGATATAAAGAGCCCTGACACACATCACCATCAATGAGTTTAAATGACAAACAAAAAAATTCTAACCTTATCACTCCTAAACTCTTTGTGCATAATAATTTGGAACACAGTGTACACTGATCATGATATATAACTTGTATCCTGCATTTTTCACCAGGCTATAAGTTTCAGTTGTTCCTGAGCTAGTAGTAGGTGAAGACTATCAGCTATGATGTTTACTAAATACAACACACATACAGGAAGGATTTCTGCTCTCCTTTCCTTATGTAGCACATGGTCAGAAGCGGAAGCATGGAGAACATTATGTGAGTACTGAGTAGTGTAACTGTGAATCCAGCTCTGAGTGAGATTGAAAAACTAGAAAGCTGCACCATGGGAGACATTATACAGCTGTACTGAACAGTGTACCAGTGAGGTGAGATAAAGAACTCTCAGCTAGATAAAGAATTTGCAGATAAAGGTGAGAAATGAGCGAATTGCTTTGAGACAAATTGAATTCTCCTTGAACTTTGTATAAAATTTCAGATTCACCAGAATCCAAAGTCTTTTTGCTATTTGATTTGCACAATTTTGGCCAAATGTCAGCCAGCTACCATTTTTATGGATTCAAAAGGGCCAGGAAGGGGTTGAAAAAAATCAAAGATAAATAATACTCATTATTCATGCTGGCCCACACTTGACTTCTTCAGCCACTATTGTGGTCTTCTCTAGGTCTCTTCTTAGGCTTCCAGATCTCCCCATCTTTGCCGTTTCCTGAGCTGACCATGCCCGACACACTTCCCGCAATATTATAAACTTGGGCCTACAGCAGACGCTGAAGACTACCCAGGGGAGATCGGACCCGACTAACGCAGGGCTGGGTGGTGGAACATGATGATGAGCAAGTGTAATTTTATATTTTGTTTTTTTTACTTATGTTTTTATGCTCCGGGGTCTGGAAGCGAATCAAATTTCCTTGCAAAATTTAAGCAAATTTTTGCTCATCGCTGTTTACAGATTCCATTTAAAATGTTACTTACATGTAGGAGGCAAAAAACAATAAAAAGCTCTGTGTGAGGGTGCGCATTGCCTTTATGCCGGGTTCTCATATTTCGCATTATGGCTGCAATTATTGGACCCATGAGGCTCTATCTAATCTTTAAGAAGGTGGGTACAGAAACGCGTTTTGCGGCAGAAACCTTAGGGCCATCTGAAACTAGTGTAAATCCAGCAAAAATTATTGCGTTTGTTTTGGTTTACGATCTCCAAGCTATGTATGTTTCTCTTTTTAACGCTAATTTAAAAAGTTATGAGAAGCCAAATAAAAAAATAATGGTAATTTCCAAATTAACTGGAAATGTCCAGATGCAGGATGAAGTTTATTGACCATGGAGATGGGGAGGAAAGTAATGAACGACCGTAATGTGTGGGTGGGGGGCTTCAATATATGGTAAGTACCTGAAATGTTTCTTGTAGAGTGTTTTGCTGGTTTTCATGTTAGTTCTGCAAAGAAGATAAAATGCTCTTTAGGACCTATCTACCCAGTGTCCATGATTTGGGGGGCTGGTCCTCGATTCCTGGTACAGACTCATGGTCCTGCGGTGCCACCATTATGAGATTCATCTAGAACAGCTTCTTCCAGTGCCAATCTTGCCCAAATGTGACTCACTTAGAGCCCCCTTGTTCCATATATAAGCCCCAACTGTCCCCTTAAAGGGAAGAACAGGGCAGCAACAGGGACCAAAGAAGTTTATTATGCGGCCTTATCAATTCCTGATAATGTGATGGGGGCACTGAGGGATCTGGGGGAACAGTGATGGCTGGAAAAGTTGGAAATGTCATGGTGGTTCTGTCTGCATACCACACATTGACTGGCATTGTTATGGGGGCACTTATGAACAATCAGAATAGCACGTTGGCCACACTTATGCACCATTTTTCCATTCATTGTCTGTAGGACTGCTGTAAAAGGCCAAGAGCTGTACTCCACTTTCTCCACCAGTCCCATAGACAATGCATGTCGGGGCCTCAACTCTATTTCCGGGGCATTTCCAGGATCAGTTATTGGGATGGTGGAACTTTCAATGTCAGGAAAAAACTTGCAATAAAATTGAAAATCTGATTACGCGTGACAGTTGTAGAGTTCTCACTCCTCAGGAATGTGGCCACCACAGTCTCGGACTTCACCATGCAAACGTTCTTACAAAGTATGAGGCCTCCTCACCTTTCCGATAGGATGGACAGCTCCTTTGGAGGACAAGGAGGGGATGAAGGAGGGATTGAAAGAACCCCAAAAGAGAGAATCCTTTGTGTCATGACCCACATTTTCTACCCCCACCCAAGGCGTGATACATTGTATCACTTTTGGCTGGAAGGTTCCTTTAAGGATTGTTATACCGCTACACAATAGGGGTTCCGGGTCCATTAATGTCAGATCCAAGCCCAATGTACTTTACAGACCGAAGGGATTTTTCTCCGTAACACAAAAGAGGAACAAATGTGAAGCTCCGAAAGTGAACTTGAGGAAGATACTGGAAAGGTCAGAGGTGAAATCACAGAGTCCTACCTGCCACATTGTGTCCATACACCATTATTTTTATTTCCTACAGAATGTCAACGGCAATGACTTGGAATATACCTGAGATATAACATGCATCGCTTTCCAGACCTGAGGGTTTGTTACATTGTATCAGTCCAGGCTATGTACACCAGGAGTGTCTGGAATTTACATAATTGAAGCAAACCCTCAGCTTAATTAAGTCAGGGATAGGTTTTCAGCTTCTGGGTACAAACAAGAGTCATTCCATTCACTGATCTTGAATATTAATGAACACTTTTCCTGTGTAAACACAGTGTAGTACTTTTTTAAAGTTTTTTTTTCCCAGCTTCATAAATTAATATTGTCAGATAGAGCTCGTAAATACAAGAAATTTTGTAATTTACTGTTTAC
Source organism: Ranitomeya variabilis (assembly GCF_051348905.1). Taxonomy (NCBI): domain Eukaryota; kingdom Metazoa; phylum Chordata; class Amphibia; order Anura; family Dendrobatidae; genus Ranitomeya; species Ranitomeya variabilis. Next base: position 23,928,624 of record NC_135234.1, on the reverse strand, counting down.
CAAAATTTTCAGCAGTTCTTAACCCCTTAACGACCGCCGATACGCCTTTTAACGGCGGTCGCTAAGGGTACTTAAACCACAGCGCCGTTAATTAACGGCGCTGTGGAAAAAGTGAATAGCGCCCCCCAGAGTCGGATTTTCTCTGGGGTCTCGGTTGCCGAGGGTAGCCGAGACCCCAGAGAACATGATTCGAGGGGTTTTTACCGACCCCCGAGTTGCGATCGCCGGTAATTAACCGTTTACCGGCGGTCGCAACAAAAAAAAAACAAAACGCGATTTGCCTTTTAATTTCTCTGTCCTCCGATGTGATCGCACATCGGAGGACAGAGAAATAGGGTCCCCGATGGCCCCCGACAGCCCCCCAATACTCACCTATCTCCCCCGGTGCTCCTCGTGGCTCCCGATGGGCGCCGCCATCTTTTTTCCGGGAAAAAATGGCGGGCGCACGCGCAGTACGCCCGCCGCCCGGCACCCGGAAGATCTTTGGGGTCTCGGCTGCCGGGGGTAGCCGAGACCACAAAGAACATGATCGGGGTCGGTTTGCACCGGCCCCTGTTTTGCGATCGCCGGTAATTAACAGTTTACCGGCGACCGCAAAAAAAAAAAAAAAAAAAAAAGCGATCTGTAATTCTCTGTCCTCTGATGTGATCGCACATCAGAGGACAGAGAAATAGGGGGATTCGGGGACCCTAACATACTCACCCGGTGTCCCTGGGTCCTCTTCTGTCTTCTCCTGCCAGCCGGCTTTTTCCTTATGGCGGGCGCATGCGCAGTGCGCCCGCCATCTGCTGCCATCTGCCGGCCGGCAGGAGAAGACGAGTTGGGGCTAAAATTAGGGTTAGGGCTAAATTTAGGGTTGGGGCTAAATTTAGGGTTAGGGTTAGGGTTGGGGCTAAATTTAGGGTTAGGGTTAGGGCTAGGGTTAGGGTTAGGCTACTTTCACACTAGCGTTTTTTGGCTTCCATCGCAATGCGTCGTTGGAGAAAAAACGCATACTGCAAAAGTGCTTGCAGGATGCGTTTTTTCTCCATTGGCTTGCATTAGCGACACATTGCGACGGATTGCCACACGTCGCATCCGTCGTGCGACGGATGCGTCGTGCTTTGGCGGACCGTCGGCACAAAAAAAGGTACATGTAACTTTTTTGTGCGACGTGTCCGCCATTTCCGACCGCGCATGCGTGGCCGGAACTCCGCCCCCGCCTCCCCGCACCTCACAATAGGGCAGCGGATGCGTTGAAAAAACAGCATCCGCTGCACCCGTTGTGCGGCGCTTACAACGCTAGCATCGGTACGTCGGCCCGACACACTGCGATGGGCCGAGTACGACGCTAGTGTGAAAGTAGCCTTAGGCTTCTTTCACACTTGCGTCGGTACGGGGCGGTCGCAATGCGTCGGCCCGACGTACCGACGCACATTGTGAAAATTGTGCACAACGTGGGCAGCGGATGCAGTTTTTCAACGCATCCGCTGCCCAGTATATGTCCTGGGGAGGAGGGGGCAGAGTTACGGCCACGCATGCGCGGAAATGGCGGACGCGACGTACAAAAAAAAGGTTACATTGAACTTTTTTTGTGACGACGGGGGCTAAAGTTATGGTTAGGGTTGGGGCTAAAGTTAGGGTTAGGGCTAAAGTTAGGGTTAGAGTTGGGATTAGGGTTAGGGTTTGGATTAGGGTTGGGATTAGGGTTACGTTAGGGATTAGGGTTTGGACTAGGGTTAGGGATTAGGGTTAGGGGTGTGTTGGATTTAGGGTTTTGATTAGGGTTATGGTTGGGTTGAGATTAGGGCTGTTTTGGGGTTAGGGTTGTGATTATCGTTAGGGTTGTGATTAGGATTATGGATCGGGTTGAGATTAGGGTTAGGGGTGTGTTGGAGTTAGGGTTGGAGTTATAATTTGGGGGTTTCCACTGTTTAGGTACATCAGGGGGTCTCCAAACACGACAGCCAATTTTGCGCTAAAAAAGTCAAATGGTGCTCCCTCCCTTCTGAGCTCTGCCGTGCGCCCAAAGAGCGGTTTACCCCCACATATGGGGCATCAGCGTACTCGGGATAAATTGGACAACAACTTTTGGGGTCCAATTTCTCCTGTTACCCTTGTGAAAATAAAAACTTGGGGGCTAAAAATCTTTTTTGTGGGAAAAAAATATTTTTTTATTTTCACTACTCTGCATTATAAACTTCTGTGAAGCACTTGAGCATTCAAAGTTCTCACCACATATCTAGATAAGTTCCTTAGGGGGTCTAGTTTCCAAAATGTGGTCACTTGTGGGGGTTTCTACTGTTTAGGTACATCAGGGGCTCTGCAAACGCAACATAACACCCACAGACAATTCTATCAAAGTCTGAATTCCAAAATGGCGCTCCTTCTCTTCCGAGCTCTGCCGTGTGCCAAAACAGTGGTTTACCCCCACATATGGGGTACCAGAATACTCAGGACAAATTGGAGAACAAATATTGGCATCCAATTTCTCTTGTTACCCTTGTGAAAATAAAAACTTGGGGGCTAAAAAATCTTTTTTGTGGAAAAAAAAATATTTTCTATTTTCACTACTCTGCATTATAAACTTCTGTGAAGCACTTGGGCATTCAAAGTTCTCACCACATATCTAGATAAGTTCCGTGGGGGGTCTAGTTTTCAAAATGGGTCACTTGTGGGGGGTTTCTACTGTTTAGGTACATCAGGGGCTCTGCAAACGCAACATAACGCCCGCAGACCATTCTATCAAAGCCTGCATTTCAAAATGGCGCTCCTTCCCTTCCGAGCTCTGCCGTGCGCCCAAACAGTGGTTTACCCCCATATATGGGGTACCAGCATACTCAGGACAAATTGGACAACAACTTTTGGGGTCCAATTTCTCTTGTTACCTTTGTGAAAATAAAAATTTGGGGGCTAAAAAAATATTTTTTGTGGGAAAAAAAATATTTTTTATTTTCACTACTCTGCATTATAAACTTCTGTGAAGCACTTGGGCATTCAAAGTTCTCACCACATATCTAGATAAGTTCCTTGGGGGGTCTATTTTCCAAAATGGGGTCACTTGTTGGGGGTTTCTACTGTTTAGGTACATTAGGGGTCTGCAAACGCAACATAACGCCCGCAGACAATTCTATCAAAGTCTGCATTCCAAAATGGCGCTCCTTCCCTTCCGAGCTCTGCCGTGCGCCCAAACAGTGGTTTACCCCCACATATGGGGTACCAGCATACTCAGGACAAATTGGACAACAACTTTTGGGGTCCAATTTCTCTTGTTACCCTTGTGAAAATAAAAACTTGGGGGCTAAAAAATCTTTATTGTTAAAAAATATATATTTTTTATTTTCACGACTCTGCATTATAAACTTCTGTGATGCACTTGGGCATTCAAAGTTCTCACTACACATCTAGATAAGTTCCATGGGGGGTCTAGTTTCCAAAATGGGGTCACTTTTGGGGAGTTTCTACTGTTTAGGCACATCAGGGGCTCTCCAAACGCGGCATGGCGTCCGATCTCAATTCCAGTCAATTTTGCATTGAAAAGTCAAATGGCGCTCCTTTGCTTCCGAGCTCAGCCATGCGCACAAACAGTGGTTTACCCCCACATATGGGGTGTCGGCGTACTCAGGACAAATTGTACAACAATTTCTGGGGTCCATTTTCTCCTGTTACCCTTGGTAAAATAAAAATTTGGAGGCAAAAAGATCATTTTTGTAGAAAAAATGCGATTTTTTATTTTCACGGCTCTACGTTATAAACTTCTGTGAAGCACCTGGGGGTTTAAAGTGCTCACCACACATCTAGATAAGTTCCTTAAGGGGTCTAGTTTCCAAAATGGTGTCACTTGTGGGGGGTCTCCACTGTTTAGGAACATCAGCGGCTCTCCAAACGTGACATGGCGTCCGATCTCAATTCCAGCCAATTCTACATTGAAAAAGTAAAACGACACTCCTTCTCTTCCAAGCTCTGCGGTGCGCCGAAACAGTGGTTTACCCCCACATATGGGGCATCGACGTACTCAGGAGAAATTGCACAACAACTTTAGTGGTCTAATTTCTCCTGTTACCCTTGTGAAAATAAAAATTTGGGGGCAAAAAGATCATTTTTGTAGAAAAAATGCGATTTTTTATTTTCACGGCTCTACGTTATAAACTTCTGTGAAGCACTTGGGGGTTCAAAGTGCTCACCACACATCTAGATAAGTTCCTTAAGGGGTCTAGTTTCCAAAATGGTATCACTTGTGGGGGGTTTCCACTGTTTAGGCACATCAGGGGCTCTCCAAATGCGACATGGCATCCGATCTCAATTCCAGCCAATTCTGCATTGAAAAAGTCAAACGGTGCTCCTTCACTTCCAAGCTCTGCGGTGCGCCCAAACAGTGGTTTACCTCCACATATGGGGTATCAACGTACTCAGGAGAAATTGCACAACAACTTTTGTGGTCTAATTTCTCCTGTTACCCTTGTGAAAATAAGAATTTGTGGGCGAAAAAATCATTTTTGTGAAAACAAATGCGATTTTTTATTTTCACGGCTCTACGTTATAAACTTCTGTGAAGCACTTGGGGGTTCAAAGTGCTCACCACACATCTAGATAAGTTCCTTAAGGGGTCTAGTTTCCAAAATGGTGTCACTTGTGGGTGGTTTCCACTGTTTAGGCACATTAGGGGCTCTCCAAACGCGACATGGCGTCCGATCTCAATTCCAGCCAATTCTGCATTGAAACAGTCAAACGGTGCTCCTTCACTTCCAAGCTCTGCGGTGCGCCCAAACAGTGGTTTACCTCCACATATGGGGTATCGGCGTACTCAGGAAAAATTGCACAACAAAATTTGTGGTTAAATTTCTGTTTTTACACTTGTGAAAATTAAAAAAAATGGTTCTGAAGTAAAATGTTTGCAAAAAAAAGTTAAATGTTCATTTTTTTCTTCCACATTGTTTTAGTTCCTGTGAAGTACGTAAAGGGTTAATAAACTTCTTGAATGTGGTTTTGAGCAGCTTGAGGGGTGCAGTTTTTAGAATGGTGTCACACTTGGTTATTTTCTATCATATAGACCCCTCAAAATCACTTCAAAGGTGATGTGGTCCTTAAAAAAAACATGGTGTTGTAAAAATGAGAAATTGCTGGTCAACTTTTAACCCTTATAACTCCCTAACAAAAAAAAAAATTGTTTCCAAAATTGTGCTGTTGTAAAGTAGACATGTGGGAAATGTTATTTATTAACTATTTTTTGTGACATATCTTTCTGATTTAAGGGCATAAAAATACAAAGCTTGAAAATTGCAAAATTTTAAAAATTTTCGCCATATTTCCATTTTTTTCATAAATAATCGCAAGTAATATCGAAGAAATGTTACCACTAACTTGAAGTACAACATGTCACGAAAAAACAGTCTCAGAATCAGCGGGATCCGATAAAGCGTTCCAGAGTTATAACCTCTTAAATTGACAGTGGTCAGAATTGTAAAAATTGGCTCGGTCATTAAGGGGTTAAAATATTAACAGTTTTCTTTGTTTACAGCTTGTTGCCTTGGAAACCGACCAACCGACAGCAGAACATGCACAATGCTTAAAAGCTCATATTTATTGATCTTGTAAGCACTGTTTTGAAGCTGTCCTGGATCGCTGGAGAACGTGGTTACCTTCTATTCCAGGCTGGCTTCAGGGCAGTAGTTAGAAGCTAGTCACCATTTTCTGAGACTTTTTTTTTTTTGTGCCGATGGAACTATGTGGCCACAATTTCTTTATGTTTCAAGCTTAAAACTTTTTTTTCTTACTTTACTCTGCTGCCACGATTCCTACTCTCATTGTGGTGAGTTTTAGCTCACCTGTCCAATCTGAGGCTTGGGTGTGCTGAGCTATCTGTGAGGTGAGTGACAATACAGTCACCCAATCAATGCCGGAGCATGCTGGGTTTCTTACAGGTGTCTCCTGTTCAGAGTGATTCCCAAGCTATTTTACTTGTAGCTTTGCCCAGTTTGGTGTGTGTTTGCTATGTACAGTGAGTTCTAGTATTTTGATCTTTGTTGTACGACCTTGGATTTGCCTTAGATCCATTTGACTAGCCCCTTTGTCTTGATCTGCTACCTTCTTGGAATAATGATCCCGGACTTCGACTTAACTACACCTTTACCTCACCCCTCCATTTATGATGTACCCTCCTTACTTTTGATCTCGGACTCCCTGACTTCCCCACCTAATGGCGTGTCCATAAGTAGTGGCCACTGAACCATGGAAAATAACACCTAAACAAGGGTATTTTCTGATAAGATGAGTTCCAGAAATTGATATGCAAGTTTAATTTAGTTAGCTAAAGAAGTATAAAGCCAAATTAGGTTCGCTGTTTCCCATGAGACAATCCAGCGAACACCACAAAGAAACGGCATGCATGGGTGTCGTCCTCGAAGGAAGCCTCTAATAAAGCCCATAGACAAAAAAGCTGCCTACAATTTGATAGGGCCCAGGCTGAAAAAACATGAAGACAATGGGACTCTGTAGTGATGAGACCAAGAGAAACGTTTTTGGAACTGATGGCTTCAAAACTATATGGTGTTGCAAAGGTGAAGATTATGAAGAATAACGCTTGGAGCCTACAGTGAGACATGGTGGTGGCCGTGTCCTTATATGGAGCTGCTTGAGAACTGCTGGTGTCGGAGGAACATATGTCATTGCTGGTATCATGAATCCACAGATGTACTGATATACAGTGAAAGAGAAGATGCTGCTATCACTCAGTGCCCTTGGTGGACAACATGACAATGATCCAAAACACTCATCTGTTGTATTTATGAAGAAGAACAGGGTGAAAGTGATTCAGTAGCCAAGTTTTTTCTGATCTGACCCAACCAAAACGCCTATGGGGAATTCTGAAGAGACAGGTTGTCATCACTCTCCATCCATCATCCAGGCTTTAAAGACATCATTATTGAAGAGTGGAAAAAGATTGATGTTGTAATATGTCACCAACTTGTTCCTTCTAGGTCTAGAAAACTTTGTTCAGTCCATAAAAATCATGAAGGTCAAAATACCAGATGTTGTATGGGTGGCCATTGAAAGAAGCATACAGCATAAACATCTACCAACAGAGTATCAAAAAAATCAATTTTTTTCCAAAGCTTGCTACCTTTCAGCTCTCATCTCTGGATATGTTAAGCCAAGAGGAAAGGTAGATATACCGTAACCTACCAGGTGTCCAAGGGTGCATTCAACAAGGTCCCCCGTTATAGTCTATACCCATTAGCCTAGAATTTTTTGAAGGAGGACCTGATCATTATGATTGATGCCATTTGTCAAATCTATATAGTTTATAATTATTCTTACCATAAGACCTGGAATAAACTTTGACATTTGGATTAGGAAAACTACGCAATTGTCTACTAAAATATCAGGAAGTGGTAAAAAATATCACAATACCCTTAGGTTTGATGGTAAATCTCAGATTTATTAAGGGGAACTACTACAAACTAAGAAAATTAAACTAAAAGATATTATATAAGGGTGTAGTATAATGTAATAACATGATAAGAGAATGAAGAAGTTCTATGACAGTTCTGTAGAGCACACCCAAATAAACGTCATTGACGTGGTCATAGATCTTGCTCTTATGACATGCTAAAAAGTTTTTTGCTTTTTTGTTGTTTTTTTTTCAAAAAAGGTAAGAAATAAAATATAAAAAGTGAAAAATATATTGGAAATTGAGAATAATGGAAATCGGAAATAAGATCATTTGGATGGCAAAATATCCAACATTCTGATGCAAATCTAGAATAAGAAACTTGTGAAATTAAGAGATAGAAAATGAAATATGCTTTCTTACTCCTCTACTTTTACTGTCCTCCTTGGTCAATCAGTGACACAGCTGGGTGACAGAAAACGGTGGTATGGTGGACAACAGATAACAGAGACGCTGCCAGATAACAGAGTCGGAGACATGCTGGACGACAGATATGACGAAAAAAATATACTATCGTGGGCTAAACAGTGGCATGGAAAGACAACAGTTAACAGAGACATTACTGGATGAATGATAATTGAGATACAGCTGGACAACAGATAACGAAGACACATTGGGCTGACTGATAACAGAGATCTGGCCACACGACAGATAACAGACACATGGCTGCATGCCAGATAATGTAGACATGACTGGATGACAGATAATTGATGCATGGCAAGATGACAGACAACAGAGTATGGCCCAACAACAGATAACAGAGACATAGCCAGACATCTGATAATAGACATGGTTGGATGACAGATAATGAAGACTTGGCTGGATGAAAGATAACAGAGACATGGCTGGATGACAGATAATGGAGACATGGCTGGATGACAGCTAACGGAGACATGGCTGGATGACAGCTAACGGAGACATGGCTGGATGACAGATAATGGAGACATGGCTGGCAAATAGATGACAGAGACATGGCTGGATGACAGTAACAGAGGCATGGCTGGACGAGAGATGACAGAGACATGGCTGGATGACAGATAACGGAGACATGGCTGGACAAGATATTACAGAGACATGGCTGCATGACAGGTAATGGAGACATGACTGGAAGATAGTTAACAGAGATACGGCTGGATGACAGATAATGGAGACTTGGCTGGATGACAGATAATGGAGACATGGCTGGACAAGAGATGACAGACATGGCTGGATGACAGTAACGGAGACATGGCTGGATGAGAGATGATGGAGACATGGCTGGACAAGAGATGACGGAGACATGGCTGGACGAGAGATGACAGAAACATGGCTGGATGACAGTAATGAGATATGTCTGGATGACAGATAATGGAGACATAGCTGGACGAGACATGACAAAAACAAGGCTGGATGACAGTAGCAGAGACACGGCTGGACGTGAGATGACAGACATGGCTGCTCGAAAGATGACAGAGACATGGCTGGACGAGAGATGAAAGAGACATTGGTGGACGAGAGATGACAGAGACATGGGTGGATGAGAGATGACAGAAACATGGGTGGGCGTGAGATGACAGACATGGCTGGATGAGAGATGTCGGAGACATCGCTGGACGAGAGATGAAAGAGACATGGGTGGACGAGAGATGACAGAGACATGGCTGGACGAGAGATGAAAGAGACATTGGTGGACGAGAGATGACAGAGACATGGCTGGATGACAGATAACGGAGACATGGCTGGACAAGATATTACAGAGACATGGCTGCATGACAGGTAATGGAGACATGACTGGAAGATAGTTAACAGAGATACGGCTGGATGACAGATAATGGAGACTTGGCCGGATGACAGATAATGGAGACATGGCTGGACAAGAGATGACAGACATGGCTGGATGACAGTAACGGAGACATGGCTGGATGAGAGATGATGGAGACATGGCTGGACAAGAGATGACGGAGACATGGCTGGACGAGAGATGACAGAAACATGGCTGGATGACAGTAATGAGATATGTCTGGATGACAGATAATGGAGACATAGCTGGACGAGACATGACAAAAACAAGGCTGGATGACAGTAGCAGAGACACGGCTGGACGTGAGATGACAGACATGGCTGCTCGAGAGATGACAGAGACATGGCTGGACGAGAGATGAAAGAGACATTGGTGGACGAGAGATGACAGAGACATGGGTGGATGAGAGATGACAGAAACATGGGTGGACGTGAGATGACAGACATGGCTGGACGAGAGATGTCGGAGACATCGCTGGATGAGAGATGAAAGAGACATGGGTGGACGAGAGATGACAGAGACATGGCTGGACGAGAGATGAAAGAGACATTGGTGGACGAGAGATGACAGAGACATGGGTGGATGAGAGATGACAGAAACATGGGTGGACGTGAGATGACAGACATGGCTGGACGAGAGATGTCAGAGACATCGCTGGACGAGAGATGAAAGAGACATGGGTGGACGAGAGATGACAGAAACATGGGTGGATGAGAGATGACAGAAATATGGGTGGACGTGAGATGACAGACATGGCTGGACGAGAGATGTCGGAGACATCGCTGGACGAGAGATGACAGGGACATGGCTGGACGAGAGATTACAGAGACATGGCTGGATGACAGTAGCGGAGACATGGCTGGATGACAGATAATGGAGACATGGCTGGACAAGACATGACAAAAACAAGGCTGGATAACAGTAGCGGAGAAATGGCTGGATGACAGATATTGTAGACAAAACTAGATGAGTGATAATTAAGACATAAATATAATACAGATAACAGAGACACATCTGGACAAAAAATAACGGAAAAATAGCCGGACGACAGATAATGGAGACACAGTTGGGCAACAGATATCGGACACATGGCTGAACAACAAACAAAATATCACAAATATGGCCAGATGACAGACATGGAGATATGGTTGGATGGCAGAGAACAGAGACATGGCTGGATGACTGGTGCAGGACCGAACAAGGGGCGGACACTCCTAGACCTAAAACTAAATAAACAGTAAGAAACTTGCAAAACATAGCGTTGGCTCACTCAAAAATAATGTGGTTAAAATGGTAAAAGAGAATGAAAAAAAGGCCAATCTACTAAATGCCTCCTTCAATACAGTATTTACACAAGAAAATCCCATGACAGAGGCGATAATGAGGGATATGAGAAATTCTACATTAAATGTTACCTGCTAAACTCAGCTGGAATTCTGGGCCACCTCAAAATCACTAAAGAACACAAATCCCCAGGCCCGGGTAGAAAACCCCTCGAGCACTGAAGGAATTAAGTACGTGATAGACAGACTATTTACCATTCCACAATAACAGGGTCTGTACTACAGGACTGGCGCAGAGCAAATGTGGTGCCAATATTCAAAAAGGGGACAACATCTGAGCCTGGAAATTATAAGCCAGTAAGCTTAACCTCTACTGTGGGTAAAATGCTTGCTTGATGGTTTCCTAAAAGATGCTATCCTTGAGCATGTGAATAAGAGTAACTCCATGACCCAGCATCAACACGTGTTTAAGAGGGATCGGTCCTGTCAGATTAATCTGATCAGCTTCTGGGAGGAGGTAAGATCCAGCCTGAACTTTTCAAAGGCATTTCACATGGTGCCACACAAAAGGTCGGTAAAACATTTGAGTAATGGGACTAGAGGAAAATATGCATAGATGGCGTAACTGGCTCAATGGTAGGAAACAAAGGGTGGATATTAATGAAACACGTTCAGATTGGGTTACAGTTATGGGTTCCACAGGGATCAGTATTGGGCCCTCTTCTTTTTAATATATTAATTAAGGACCTTGAAGGGGGCATAGAAAGTAGAATTACAATATTTGCAGATGATACTAAACTCTACAAGGTAATCGACACCAATGAGGATAATTTTATGTTACAGGTGGATTTTTGCCATTTGGAGGCTTGGTCTGAGAGTGGCAATTGAAGTTTAATGTAGAAAAATGTAAGGTCATGCTCTTGGGCTGAGGAAAAGAAATGTATAATTTCGTACTGTTGAAACCAGAAATTTATATACGCTATATAAAAAGACACATCTGCATGTTTTTCTCAATATCTGACATGAAATCAGAATAAACGTTTCCTGTTTTAGGTCTATTAGGATTACCATAATTATTAATATTTGCCAAATGCCAGAATTATGACACAATGTTTTAAGACATTTTTATTAGTTATTGCAAAGTCAAAAGTTTCCATCCATTTAATTAGTATTTGGTGCCATTGCCCTAAACTGAATAACTTGGGTCACACATCTGGGATTTCCTTCTACAAGCTTCTCACAATAGTTGGTTGGAATTTGGGGCCATTCCTCCTGACAAAACTGGTGTAACTGATCCAGGTTTGCAGGTCGCCTTGCTCACACCGGCCTTTTCAGCTTTGCACACAAATTTTCAATAGGACTGAGATCAGGGCTCCATGATGACCGCTCCAAAACATTGACTTTGTTATCCTGAAGCCACTTTGTCACCATTTTGGCAGTATTCTTCGGGTCATTGTCCATTTGGAAAACCCATTTACACCTAAGCTTTAACTTCCTGGCTGATGTCTTGAGATGTTTCTTCAGTATTGCCACATAATCTTCTTTTCTCATCATGCCATCTATTTGGTGAAGTGCACCAGTCCCTCCTGCAGCAAAACAACCCCACAACATGATGCTGCCACCACCGTGTTTCACAGTTGGGATGGTGTTCTTAGGCTTCCCAGCATCTTCCTTTTTCCTCCAAACATAACGATGGTCATTATGCCCAAAAAGTTCAATTTTATAAAAACGATTCTTTCAGCGGTGGAAAGGACGCCAACTAAAAGAGCCACCTTGACAGAATGCAGCATTAGTGTTGCACAAGGTGGCTCTTTTAGTTACAAACGCTTGGGCGGGGTGACAGGTTCCCTTTAAGGTCCTTGTTCCTGTGTGCATTTGTAAACATTAATCTGGCTTTTTTATGTTTCTTTTGGAGTAGTGCCTTTTTCCTGGCAGAGTGGCCTTTCAGCCAATGTTGATACAGTACTCATTTCACTGTGGATAGTCACACAATCTTACCAGCTTCCTCTATCATCTTCACAAGGTCTTTTGCTTTTGTCCTTGGGTTTATATGCACATGGCAGACCAAAGCACATTCATCTCTGGGACACAGAACCCGTCTCCTTCCTGAGCGGTAGGATGGCTGGACATTCCCATATTGTTTGTACTTGTGTATAATTGTTTTGTACAGATCAATGAGGCACCTTCAGGTATCTTGAACTTGTACCCAAGGATGAGCCAGACTTGTGCAAGTCCACAATTCTCTTCCTGATATCTTGGCTGATTTCTTGAGACTTTCCAATGATGCTACACAAAGAAGCAGTGTGTTTCAGGTGCGCATTAACATACATCCACAGGTGTGTCTCTAATTAACTCATATGTTGCCAAAAATCATAAGCTTCCAAACACGTGACCTCATGTTATGAGCAGTCCAGAGTTGTTTTAAGGCACAGTAATCTTAGTGTATGTAAACTTTTGACTTTGCAGTAAGTAATAAAAATGCCTTAAAACATTCTCTCGTTATTCTGGCATTTGGCAAATATTAATAATTATGGTGATCCTAACTGACCTAAAATGGGAATGGTTTATTCTGACTTCATGTCAGATATTGAGAAAAGCATGCAGATGTGTCTTTTTATATAGTGGATGGAAACTTCTGTTTTCAACTGTACTTAAAGGGAACCTGTCAGCAGGATTGTGCACAGTAACCTACAGACAGTGTCAGGTCAGCGCCGTTATAGTGATTCAAATGATACCTTGGTTGATGAAATCCATCTTGTGGTTATTGTGTAATCTTTATTTTCAGTTTTCAGTCAATGATCTGCTCGTGCTCTGGGGCGGACTGTGCGGGGTCTTCATGTGGGGCTCTGAGTAAGTATTCATAATGCAGACTGCTGACAGGTCACTGATCCCTCACTGACCCGCCCCCTAGTTTGCATAATGAATATCTGCACATACTTAAAAAAAAACCTTCTGCAGCATAATTGCATGTTTCATGTCCTAATAATACATGTTCTTGATGTTATTCAGCTAGAAAAAAAAAATCAATTTGAAAATGGCGCCTGCCGCTCCTGCACAGTAGCAGCTATTGGTGTATATACCGGTAGCTGTATATAGCGAAGGAATTCATTTCCGAAACGTGCGTTGGGCTGTGCGCATCATTAGGACCTGGAGGACCTTAAAGGTATATTGCCCCTTTTTCTTGATTTTGCAATGCTGCCTTTTGCACTCTAAGCACTTTATGTGCTGCGTTGGTTTTAATTGTTTGTTTTGGCACCTTTGCACTTTTATCGCCACCAGTGTGGGGAGTGACCTCTCCTCACATAATTACTCTGATGACTTTTTCCTTTTTCACTATTTTAGAGATATTTTTTTTTATTTCCTGATGATGTGATTCACATTTTATTTGGGGCTGTCATATATATATACTGTACATTTTACACAGTTTTTTGATCTTATACATATTTTTATATCACCCCCTTCTTCTTTGGGGCATTTTTTGCGATCTTATATATATTTTCTCCTTTGGTCCGCCATACATAATATCAGGTTTATATATGCAACTTTTATACATTTTATTATACATTACTTTATTGTCCTAATACGTGCACATGTTCTCTATGCAGTACTACTGTTTGCCATTTTTGTAAAATAAAGATAATTTTATTGGAATATTCCTTGTCTGGTATTTCATGGCAGTCCATTGCTTTAGGGTGTTTTTTCAATCTCCTTACTCTATAATGTCACCGGTGATCCCTTATTACCTGTACACTATATACAGAGCTCCTGTGTATAATGTCACTGGTGATCACTGTATTACCTGTACACTATACACTATATACAGAGCTCCTGTGCATAATGTCACTGGTGATCACTGTATTACCTGTACACTGACAATAAATAGAGATCTGGTGTATAATGTCACTTGTGATCACTGTTAGAGATGAGCAAATATGCTCAGAAAACAATTGCCAAACATAATTTCGGCATGAATATGGTACATTCGGATTCATGATCGGTAATACGAAGATTTTCCTGTATATAATGTCACTGATGATCACTGTATTACCTGTACACTGACACTATATCAGAGCTCCTGTGTATAATGTCACTGATGATCACTGTATTACCTGTACGCTATATACAGAGCTCCTGTGTATAATGTCACTGGTGATCACTGTATTACCTGTACACTGACACTATATACAGAACGCCTATGTATAATGTCACTGATGATCACTGTATTACCTGTACACTATACAGTATATACAAAGCTCCTATGTATAATGTCACTGGATACCCCTGTATTATCTGTACACTGACACTATATACAGAGCTCCTGTGTAAAATGTCACCGGTGATCACTGTATTATGCTTACATTATACACTATATACAGAGCTCCTGTGTATAATGTCACTGGTGATCACTGTATTACCTGTACACTGATGCCACATGCAGAATTCCTGTGTATAATGTCACTGGTGATCCCTGTATTATCTGTACACTGACTCTATACTGTGCACTATATACTCCTGTGCATGATGTCACTGTTGGTAATTACAGTGTTGTAAGTATTGTGGTATTTATGGTAATATGTGGTCCGGTCACAGTGTGGCGGTATTTGTCCCTGTATGTGGTATTATGAGAGCTGACACCCTGCAGCAATGCCCAATAGGGACAGCAACATCACGGGGCATAGCACAGGGAAGGAGCTCCCTGTGTGCTTCCAACAGCACAACACAATGTGATCATGTTGTGCTGATGGACTCCATGGTGAACTCCAGCCACAAGATGGCCACGGAGTCCTTTAGGGAAGGCGGCTTGTCAGTGCCTGCTAGGAGGAAGAACTGACATGCCTCCTCTCCTGTAGATGCTGCTTTGGTGCCCTGCAGTACAGAAGTATTGGAGAGTATCAGTACAAGGATATAAAGAAGTTGAAAAAAAAAGCATAAAAATAGAAAAATAAAAGAAAAAATATTATTCAAATAAATACATTAATTATAATACACGGTATTAAGAAATGGGATATGTGAACTTTTGATCAGGGTCATTTGGATGTTTTGGGTTGTCATAATGGTTAAAAAGCGAAAACACAGTAGTCTGACAATAAATGGCTTCACCCAACCACTAACCATGAGCGGAGATAAAGTTTTGGTGTTATCATTCATATTCTCTGAAAAAAGGCCAAGAAAGCAAAAATTGTTCCTGGGTATATAAACTTTTGAGCACAACTGTATATATATAAGACTAGGATTGTACACTTCCAAAAATATCATTCATAAAGAGAAAGAAAAAAAAAAGTATAGTATAGGAGCGCTGGCTGCAGAAATCCCTCAGTTTCCCTGATTTGAGCTGAGATTTAATTAGCATTTTGGGATATTTTTTTTATTAGAAAATACTGAACAGAAAAAAATCCCACAACATTTACAAGAAATGCTGCCATTTATGAGAAGTTTGTGTACCCTGTAGGGTGGAGGTAGCTGAATTTAAGACCTGTTTTCCCAGAGATAACATTGAGTAGGTTATAAATGGCCAATGTTGTCTATAGGTTGGTGATCAGGAGCCGAACTGTAGGGGATTTCACACGTAGGTTTGGGGATTCCCTGAAACACACCCTTATTAGAGAATTAATTAAGTTTATCTCCATAGTATAACTAAACTTGTGCAGTAGCAATGTGTGGTTTGTTACTCTACACCCATGTTCTCCACACTTCTCCTTCCTTCGATTTCTGAGAAAAGACCAAAGTTATGAGAACCAGTACAGACCCAACAACACTGTATGCGCAGTAAGTGATCAATATGGGCTGCTCCTTCCCTCAGTTCCAAATTCTAACCATGGATGAAGCTCCCACCTCCAGCTTTGCTTCCATGTGAAATGTGAAAGAACCAAATTAGCCAACCCTATATAATAGGCACCCAAAATTGTCACCTATATGAGACTCTATGTCTGAGACTTGTCTTCTATGTGATTGTTCAGAATAAGCCGTCATACGTGTACACGAAGAATACCATGGCTGGCCATTATATGACTCGTATCCTGCACTTTTCACACATTTTCCCCTCTACAGGCTCTAGCTCTTATTTCCAGTTGTCTCTAAGCTAGAGAGAGGAGACTAGGTTCAACGATGTCTCCCATACACAGCACACACAAAGACATAAGGGATTCTTGCTCTCTTTTCTAAATGTTCAGAAGCAGCAGAATGGAGCATTATTAAGCAGAGTAGTAGTGAATCCAGCTCTAGGATGAGATGCAACATTTACTACAATGCAGGATCACGTTCTTTGTATTTGTCTGTGCTTCTCTCTTAAAGAATTCCCCCTTCCATAAACTTCAATAGGCAGCTGTAAACTGACCCAATCCACAATATCCCACCTCCTTCATAGACTTCAATAAGCAGCTGAAAATTGACCCAATCCAAAATATCCCACCTCCTTCATAGACTTCAATAGGCAGCTGTAAGTTCACCCAATCCAAAATATCCTGACACTTTCATAGACTTCAATAAACAGCTGTAAATGGAGACAATACAAAATATCTTGACTCCTTCATAGACTTCAATAGGCAGCTGTAAATTGACACAATCCAAAATCTGCTATAACCTGTAGATTTGAGATCCTGCACATGGAAGGGGCAGATAAGCTGATTGACTAATTTAAGCTGTAAATTGACCCACAGTGAGCTAGCTATATTTCAGAGTGAATGATGAGTTCAGGAAGAAGGGGAAAGGAGGAGGAGAAAGCGGATCATTAGTGGACAGAGAAGCCAAGGGTCTATGATAAGATAAATTACAAAGTTCTTTATTTTCACTCATTTTATTTATAGATGTATCCAAAGTTTGTTAAAAATGACAGTGACCATTTAAGTTCTTCTTTTTACCTGTTAGTACGACAATGATTAATACAGCCATTTGGTGAGTAGGAAAGGCTGGATACACAGGATTCACTCTTGTCCTTTTTGGACATGGACTCGGTAAGGACAATCGAAAGGACAAACTCTGTAGTGATTGTTCATCTTCTACCTTGTACCAAAAAACACTCCTTTTTCTTCAGGATGACGATCAACTTTTCTATGAAGGGGGTCCACTAAATTTGGAAGTTATCTCCACTGGCACCCTCCACCGATCCCAAGGAGGAGACTTTGAAGAATCCTGTCTGAATGGAACAGAGGTCAAGCACGGCAACTTCCACTCCATTATTTTTTAATGCAAGTGCCAAAAATCAGCCAAGTGTAAAGGTCTCCTTTCTCTGGTGGTCCAAATCAGAATGAATGGAGTGGGATGCACATGCTCGACCTTCTCTGCATTCAGACGGAGTTCTTCAGAGAACACTTGGGCATCCAGTGGTCGGAACGCCAGTGGATAGGGGGGTAAATTCCAAATTTTTACAACCCTTTACACTGATCACACAGATCAGTGGTTCAGAGAACTGGGCGGCTTTAAAAAATATAGCAGCAGAACTCTCCGTAAGATGAGTGCCGAATAAGCAATGTTGGCCAAAGCCTTCTATGCAAACTACAGGTTGCCCCTAACTTGGGATCCCCTTATCATGGTGGTATGGATTAAGGAATGAAACAGTTCAATTTTATACATGGCTTTTACTCCGAAGAGGCACAGTCTTCAACATTTCAATGAGCATGATTTTTTTTGCTCAGCCTGTACAACTTACTGTATTTGGCCTCTCACCTTCACAGGATTCTCTCAGTTCAGTCCAATCTCCGGGCTGTCTCCATTGCTTGGTTTTCCCATTATCCAGGGCCGGCTCCAGGTTTTTGAGGGCCCCGGGCGAAAGAGTGTCAGTGGGAACCCCCTTTAACGCATACCACGATTCATGATGCACAGATACAGCAGAGAAATATAGGTATAGTACAATGCCAGATTTCACTTCTTACATGAGTGATAGCTATTGTAAATTCTACAATACCATACAGCAGAGGGGCTTTATATACTGTAAGTCAACCCCTTATATGCCAATTATGCGAGAGCGATGCGCGAACCTTGCATTGCATCACCCGAAACGTCCGTATTTCTATGCAGCTGCACACTCCTGTCCAAAGAACGGGCGACTGTGCAGGGTGAAGTGATGCGAGGCTCTCGCAAGTGGAACTCCGAGTCCGACCTAATATATAGAAATGAATGGTCACTTACTAGTCCACGTGTGTGTTCTGGAAAATAAGTCCTGATAGTGGCATTTCTGCACTGTGTCACTCTTGGAGTAGGTGACATGTAGATCCTGTGCTTTAGCAGATGGCTAACTCTGGTGATCTAAGGTCCACAGGTCTCAGGGTATCAGTACCTGTAGTATTAGAGGCAAATCAACATTATAGAATACTTTTGGGTTTTCATTGGCTGTAAACCATAATCATCTACATTAACAGAAATAAACACTTGAAATAGATCACTATGTTTATAATGACTATATAATATGGAGTTTCATTTTTGTATTGAGGAACTGAAATAAATTAACTTTGATGATATTCTAATTTTGTGAGCAGCACCTGTATGCATACAACTTGATGAATAAGCAGCATTTTGTTTGTTTAGTATAATACACCCCATAGTCCTCCATATATTATAATGTTCACCACAGTCCTCCATATAGTATTATACACTCCTCAGTTCTCCATATAGTATAATACATTCCTCAGTCCTCCATATAGTATAATACACTCCTCAGTCCTCCATATAGTATAATACACTCCTCATAGTTCTCCATATATTAAAATACACTGCTCAGTTCTCCATATAATAATAATCTTTATTTTATATAGCGCTAACATATCCCGCAGCGCTTTACAGATTGCACACATTATCGTCGCTGTCCCCGTTGGGGCTCACAATCTAAATTCCCTATCAGTATGTCTTTGGAATGTGGGAGGAAACTGGAGTACCCGGAGGAAACCCACGCAAACACGGAGAGAACATACAAACTCTTTGCAGATGTTGTCCTTAGTGGGGCTTGAACCCAGGACTCCAGCGCTGCAAGGCTGCTGTGCTATCCACTGCGCCACCGTGCTGCCCGTATTCATATAGTCCATAGTACATATAGTATAATACACTCCTCATCGTGCTCCATATAGTATAATTCACCGCCATAGTCATACATGTAGTACATAGTTACATATATAGTTAGTAAGGCCGAAAAAAGACATTTGACCATCCAGTTCAGCCTATATTCCCATCAGAATAAATCCCCAGATCTACGTCCTTCTAAAGAACCTAATGACTGTAAGATACAATATTATTACGCTCCAGGAAGACATCCAGGCCTCTCTTGAACCCCTCAACTGAGTTCGCCATCACCTCCTCCTCAGGCAAGCAATTCTAGATTCTCACTGCCCTAACAGTAAAGAATCCTCTTCTATTTTGGTGGAAAAACCTTCTCTCCTCCAGACGCAAAGAATGCCCCCTTGTGCCCGTCACCTTCCTTGGTATAAACAGATCCTCAGCGAGATATTTGTATTGTCCCCTTATATACTTATACATGGTTATTAGATCGCCCCTCAGTCGTCTTTTTTCTAGACTAAATAATCCTAATTTCGCTAATCTATCTGGGTATTGTAGTTCTCCCATCCCCTTTATTAATTTTGTTGCCCTCCTTTGTACTCTCTCTAGTTCCATTATATCCTTCCTGAGCACCGGTGCCCAAAACTGGACACAGTACTCCATGTGCGGTCTAACTAGGGATTTGTACAGAGGCAGTATAATGCTCTCATCATGTGTATCCAGACCTCTTTTAATGCACCCCATGATCCTGTTTGCCTTGGCAGCTGCTGCCTGGCACTGGCTGCTCCAGGTAAGTTTATCATTAACTAGGATCCCCAAGTCCTTCTCCCTGTCAGATTTACCCAGTGGTTTCCCATTCAGTGTGTAATGGTGACATTGATTCCTTCTTCCCATGTGTATAACCTTACATTTATCATTGTTAAACCTCATCTGCCACCTTTCAGCCCAAGTTTCCAACTTATCCAGATCCATCTGTAGCAGAATACTATCTTCTCTTGTATTAACTGCTTTACATAGTTTTGTATCATCTGCAAATATCAATATTTTACTGTGTAAACCTTCTACCAGATCTTTAATAAATATGTTGAAGAGAACAGGTCCCAATACCGACCCCTGCGGTACCCCACTGGTCACAGCGACCCAGTTAGAGACTATACCAATTCACTTCCAATAGTATAATGCACCCCATAGTTCTTCATACAGTATAATGTATTCCCCATAGTCCTCGATACAGTATAATGCAGCCCACATATAGTATAATGCTGCCACCTCACAAAGTATAATGCAGCCACCCCACAGAATATATTGTAGCCCCCTGAGTATAATGTAACCCCCCAGAGAATATAATGCAGCCCCCTCATATAATTTAATGCAGCCCCTGCATAAATAATATATGGTAGCCCCCTCATAGAGTATAATGCAGCCCCTCATAGAATATAATGTAGCCCCTCCACAGAATACAATGCAGCCCTCCTCATATAGTATAATGCAGCTCCCTCATATAGTATAATGCAGCGCCCTCATATAGTATAATGCAGCCCCTGCAAATATAATATACGGTAGCCCCCTTATGGAGTATAATGCAGCCCCCCATAGAATATAATGTAGCCCCTCCATAGAATACAATGCAGCCCTCCTCATATAGTATTATGCAGCCCCCCATAGAATATAATGTAGCCCCCTCATAGAGTATGATGCAATCCTCCCTCATAGAATATAATACATCCCCCATAGAATATAATGTAGCTCCCCAGAGAATATAATACAACCCCCCATAGAATGTAACACAGTCCCCATAGAATACAATACAGCACCCCATAGAATGTAATACAGCCCCCCATAGAATATAATACAACACCCCATAAAATGTAATACAGCCCCCCATAGAATGTAATACAGCCCTCCCATAGAATGTAATACAGCACCCAATAGAATGTAATACATCCCCCCATAGAATATAATACAGCCCCCCATAGAATATAATACAGCCCCCAACAGAATGTAATACAGCCCCCCATAGAATATAATACAGCCCCCCACAGAATGTAATTCAGCACCCCATAGAATGTAATACAGCCCCCATAGAATATAATACAGCTCCTCATAGAATGTAATACAGCCCCCCATAGAATATAATACAGCACCCCATAGAGTGTAATTCAGCCCCCCATAGAATATAATACAGCACCCCATAGAATATAATACAGCCCCCCACAGAATATAATACAGCACCCCATAGAATATAATACAGCCCCCCATAGAATATAATACAGCCCCCCACAGGATATAATATAGCACCTCATAGAATATAATACAGCCCCCCACACAATATAATACAGCTCCCCATAGAATATAATACAACCCCCCACAGAATATTATACAGCACCCCAAAAATATAATACAGCCCCCCACAGAATATAATACAGCACCTCATAGAATATAATACAGCCCCCCACAGAATATAATACAGCACCCCATAGAATATAATACAGCCCCCAACAGAATATAATGTAGCCCCTCCATAGAATACAATGCAGCCCTCCTCATATAGTATAATGCAGCCCCCCATATAATATAATGTAGCTCCCTCATAGAGTATGATGCAATCCTCCCTCATAGAATATAATACATCCCCCATAGAATATAATGTAGCTCCCAAGAGAATATAATACAGCCCCCCATAGAATGTAACACAGCCCCCCATAGAATATAATACAGCATCCCATAGAATGTAATACAGCCCCCCATAGAATGTAATACAGCACCCCATAGAATGTAATACAGCCCCCCATAGAATATAATACAGCACCCCATAGAATATAATACAGCCCCCCATAGATTGTAATACAGCACCCCATAGAATGTAATACAGCACCCTGTGACAAAACACTCCGGGATCGCCTTTGCTGGGGTCAAAGGTCACGTGGTTTGTGCATTGAACTCTGAGGCGACAGCAGGTTTCCAAGTTGACTGACCTCAGGTCAGGTCTATTAAAGTGAAAGCAAATACAGAAAACAAAACATAAAAATAAATCCTGGCCTGTCCGGCGCTAACTAAACAAATACGTTGCTATCTAACAACTGGGGGGGGCTTCTCCCTCCCAGCTAACATTACACAGATCATGAGCACAGCTCTCACTCACGTTTGTCTCACACAGACAGGCATTCTTTGTGCCCCAGGCTGACACCTGAAACCTCCAGCTGGTCAGCCTTTATTCCTGCACTTATTAACCCCTCGGTATCCTGAAGATACTGAGCGGCCTAATTCACATAGGACAAATACCTGGGCGAGATATACCTGCCCCCGACTACCAGACCGACATGACTCTTACATATCCTCCCCCCCTGCTCAGACCACTCAGGTCGAGCAATACTCTCGAAACAGTGTACTCGGGACAGGGCATCAGCGTTCCCCATCTGCACCCCGGGGCGGTGCTCCACCGTGAAAGAGTAAGCCTGCAGGGCAAGGAACCACCGGGTTACTCGACTATTACGGTCCTTGTGGAGATGCATCCACTTGAGAGGGGCATGGTCCGTGACCAGCCTTAACTTCCTACCTGCCAGGTAATATTTGAGGGAGTCGAGAGCCCATTTGATGGCTAGGCACTCTTTTTCATTCACGGCATACCTCTGCTCATGTACATTCAGTTTCCGACTGAGGTAGAGGACCGGGTGTTCGACTCCGTCCCTTACCTGGGAAAGTACAGCTCCGACACCAGTATCAGAAGCATCAGTTTGCACCACAAACTCGCTGCTGAAATCAGGAGTCACTAGTACGGGCTGAGAGCACAAAGCCCGTTTCAGACTGTGGAAGGCCTCTTCAGCCGCTGAGGTCCATTTTACCATGACGGAATCCCTCCCTTTGGTAAGATCCGTCAAGGGGGTAGCCATGGCCGCAAAGTTGGGTATGAACCGGCGATAATAGCCGGCAATGCCCAGGAAAGCTTGAACTTGTTTCTTGTTCACTGGTTGCGGCCAGCCCTGAATTGCCTGTATTTTGTCGATCTGGGGTTTAACCACTCCTCTGCCAATCACGTAGCCCAAGTATCGGGCTTCTTCAAGGCCGATGTGACATTTCTTGGGGTTCGCCGTTAAGCCTGCGTCTCTCAGGTCATCAATCACCGCCTGTACCTTCCGGAGGTGAGCTTCCGTCCACGCTGTAAATTATGATGTCGTCTAGGTAGGCAGAAGCGTACTGCCTGTGGGGCCTCAAGACTCAATCCATCAATCTCTGGAACGTTGCTGGGGCTCCGTGAAGTCCAAACGGCATGTAGATATACTGGAACAGCCCTTCTGGTGTAGCAAATGCCGTCTTCTCTCTGGCCGTCTCGGCCAGAGGGATCTGCCAGTACCCCTTTGTTAGATCCAGGGTCGTAATGTATCGGGCTTTACCCAGCCGATCGATCAACTCATCGACCCGGGGCATAGGGTAGGCATCAAATTTAGAAACCGCATTCAGTTTCCTAAAGTCATTGCAAAACCGTATAGAGCCATCCGGCTTAGGTATCAACACGATTGGACTGGACCAGGCGCTGTGCGACTCTTCAATGACTCCTAAGTCCAACATTGCCTTCACCTCCCGGGAGACGGCTTCACGGTGTGCTTCCGGAATCCGGTACGGCTTCACATGAACTGTGACACCAGGCTCTGTGACAATCTCATGTTTCACTAGCCTAGTCTGGCCAGGTTTTTCCGAGAAAAACTGTTGGTTCTGTAACAAAAACTGCTTAACCTCAGATTTTTGTCGTTCAGAGAGAGTCTCGGCAATCTGCACCTCCGGTACGGTAGGTGAGCAAACTGGACGGGGCAGATCCGCTGTTAGGGCAGCGCGGTCTTTCCAGGGTTTTATCAGATTCACATGATAAATCTGTTCTGGTTTTCTCTTACCAGGCTGGTGCACTTTATAGTTCACTTCACCAACTCATTCCACGACCTCAAAGGGGCCCTGCCATTTCGCCAGAAATTTACTATCCACCGTAGGAATTAGGATCAACGCCCTATCCCCGGGTGCAAACGTACGGACCTTGGCTCCTGGGCCTGTAACATATGTTCCCTAACAAGGGGCATGACAGCAGCAATCCGGTCCTGCATTTGCGTTACATGGTCTATCACCGTTTTAAAGGGAGTGACTTGTCCTTCCCAGGTTTCTTTTGCGACGTCCAACAGTCCACGGGGACGACGGGCATATAATAGCTCGAAAGGCGAGAATCCTGTGGAAGACTGGGGAACTTCCCTAATGGCAAACAGCAAATAGGGTAACAAGTAATCCCAGTTCTTCCCATCTTTGTCTATCGCCTTCCGGAGCATCTGTTTTAAGGTTTTATTGAACCGCTCAACCAGGCCATCTGTTTGAGGGTGATAGACAGACGTACGCAACTGGTCTATTTGCAAGAGTCTGCAGAGCTCCTTCATCACCCTTGACATAAAGGGAGTCCCCTGGTCGGTGAGTACCTGTTTTGGAATTCCCACCCGACTAAACACTTGTACCAACTCTTTGGCGATCGTTTTGGTAGCAGTGTTACGCAAAGGGATAGCTTCAGGGTAACGAGTGGCATAGTCCATGATGACGAGGATATGTTGGTGCCCACGTGCGGACCGGGGAAGGGGCCCAACCAGATACATCCCAATTCTCTCAAAAGGGACTCCAATGATAGGGAGGTGTACCAAAGGGCTACTGTTGTGAATTTGGTTTTTGGGCTCCCCCGGTGGTCACTGGTGGTACTGGACTTGTGTGCTTCACTTTCTCTGTTCACCTGTTTCCATCAGGATATGGGTGTATCCTATTTAGCCTTGCTGCTCAGTTATTCTAGTGCCAGCCATCAATGTAACCAGAGCCTTTCTGTTGCATGTTCCTGCTTCTAGACTACTATCAGCTAAGTTGGACTCTTAGTCCTAAGTTTGTTTTGCATTTTTGTTCCAGTTCACAGTTATGTTATTTTTCTGTAGCTGGAAGCTCTTGTGGGCCGAAATTGCCACTCCGGTGTCATGAGTTGACACATGAGTCTTAAAGTAATTTCGGGATGGTATTTTAATAGGGTTTTCAGCTGACCGTGAAGTTCCCTATTGTATCTTCTTGCTATCTAGTAAGCGGACCTCGCTTTGCTGAACCTACCTTCATACTACGTATGTCTTTTCCTCTGAACTCACCGCCAATATATGTGGGGGGCTTCTGTCTCCTTTTTGGGGGAATTTCCCTAGAGGTAAGCCAGGTCTGTCTTTTCCTCTATTAGGGTTAGTTAGTCCTCCGGCTGGCGCTAGGCGTCTAGGGATAAGACGTAGGTACGCCACCCGGCCACTGTTAGTTGTGTGGTAGGTTTAGCTCACGGTCAGCTCGAGATTCCATCTCCCAGGAGCTAGTCTGTAGTTTAAGTTCTCTGACGTTTCCTTGCCATTGGGAACCATGACAGTATGGCCGGCCAAGGGTTAAAACCGTTGGCAGAAGAAAGGAGAGAAAAAGAAGTCTGCAGATTTTTTTTTTTTTTCCTTCTGAGCTTGCTTTTTAGTTGACTCAGTTGCATTTCTGCTCTAATTGCAGCCTTTGTCTCTCTCTCTCCTTCTAATCCTTGAATGGCTCTGATCTCACCTGATTAAAATGGATCCTCAGAGTATGGCTACAGGTTTGAATAATCTTGCTATGAAGGTTCAAAATTTACAGGATTTTGTTATTCATGCTCCTATATCTGAACCTAGAATTCCTATACCAGAATTTTTCTCCGGGGATAGATCTCGTTTCCTGAATTTCAAAAATAATTGTAAATTATTTCTTTCCCTGAGATCTCGCTCCGCTGGAGATCCCGCACAGCAGGTTAAGATAGTAATTTCCTTGCTGCGGGGTGACCCTCAAAACTGGGCATTTGCATTGGCACCCGGGGATCCTGCGTTGCTCAATGTGGATGCGTTTTTTCTGGCTTTGGGGTTGCTTTATGAGGAACCTAACTTAGAGATTCAGGCTGAAAAAGCCTTGATGGCCCTATCTCAAGGGCAAGATGAAGCTGAAATATACTGCCAAAAATTTCGTAAATGGTCTGTGCTTACTCAGTGGAATGAGTGCGCCCTGGCGGCGAATTTCAGAGAGGGTCTCTCTGATGCCATTAAAGATGTTATGGTGGGGTTCCCTGCACCTACAGGTCTGAATGAGTCCATGACAATGGCTATTCAGATTGATCGGCGTTTGCGGGAGCGCAAACCTGTGCACCATTTGGCGGTGTCTTCTGAGAAGGCTCCAGAAAATATGCAATGTGATAGAATTCTGTCTAGAAGCGAACGGCAGAATTTTAGGCGAAAGAATGGGTTGTGCTTCTATTGTGGTGATTCAACTCATGTTATATCAGCATGCTCTAAACGTACAAAGAAGGTTGATAAGTCTATTTCAATTTGCACTTTACAGTCTAAGTTTATTCTGTCTGTGACCTTGATTTGTTCATTATCGTCAATTACCGCGGATGCCTATGTCGACTCTGGCGCCGCTTTGAGTCTAATGGATTGGTCCTTTGCCAGGCGCTGTGGGTTTGATCTAGAGCCTCTGGAAGTTCCTATACCTCTGAAGGGTATTGACTCTACACCATTGGCTAGTAATAAACCACAATACTGGACACAAGTGACTATGCGTATGAATCCAGACCATCAGGAGATGATTCGCTTCCTTGTGTTGTACAATCTACATGACGTTTTGGTGCTCGGATTACCATGGTTACAATCTCATAACCCAGTCCTTGACTGGAAAGCTATGTCTGTATTAAGCTGGGGATGTCAGGGGGCTCATGGGGACGTACCTTTGGTTTCCATTTCGTCATCTATTCCCTCTGAGATTCCGGAATTTTTGTCTGATTATCGTGATGTTTTTGAGGAGCCTAAGCTTGGTTCACTACCTCCTCACAGAGATTGCGATTGTACCATAGATCTGATTCCGGGCAGTAAATTTCCAAAGGGTCGTTTATTTAATCTATCTGTACCTGAACATGCTGCTATGCGAGAATATATTAAGGAGTCCCTGGAAAAGGGACATATTCGTCCTTCTTCATCTCCCTTAGGAGCCGGTTTTTTCTTTGTATCTAAAAAAGATGGCTCTTTGAGGCCGTGTATTGATTATCGACTCTTGAATAAAATTACAGTCAAATATCAGTATCCTCTGCCACTGCTGACTGATTTGTTTGCTCGAATAAAGGGGGCTAAGTGGTTCTCTAAGATTGATCTCCGTGGGGCGTATAATTTGGTGCGAATTAAGCAGGGGGATGAGTGGAAAACCGCATTTAATACGCCCGAGGGCCATTTTGAGTATTTAGTAATGCCTTTTGGTCTTTCAAATGCCCCTTCAGTCTTTCAGTCCTTTATGCATGACATTTTCCGTGAATATTTGGATAAATTTATGATCGTGTATCTGGATGATATTTTGATTTTTTCGGAGGACTGGGATTCTCATGTCCAACAGGTCAGGAGGGTTTTTCAGGTTTTGCGGGCTAATTCCTTGTGTGTGAAGGGTTCTAAGTGTATTTTTGGGGTTCAAAAGATTTCTTTTTTGGGGTACATTTTTTCCCCCTCTTCCATTGAGATGGATCCTGTCAAGGTTCGGGCTATTTGTGATTGGACGCAACCTTCTTCTCTTAAGAGCCTTCAGAAATTTTTGGGCTTTGCTAATTTTTATCGTCGATTTATAACTGGTTTTTCTGATGTTGCTAAACCTTTGACTGATTTGACCAAAAAGGGTGCTGATGTTGCTGATTGGTCCCCTGCTGCTGTGGAGGCCTTTCGGGAGCTTAAGCGCCGCTTTTCTTCCGCCCCTGTGTTGCGTCAGCCTGATGTTACTCTTCCTTTTCAGGTTGAGGTCGATGCTTCCGAGATCGGAGCTGGGGCGGTCTTGTCGCAGAAAAGTTCCGACTGCTCCGTGATGAGACCTTGTGCGTTCTTTTCTCGAAAATTTTCGCCCGCCGAGCGAAATTATGATATTGGTAATCGGGAGCTTTTGGCTATGAAGTGGGCTTTTGAGGAGTGGCGTCATTGGCTTGAGGGGGCTAGACATCAAGTGGTGGTATTGACCGATCACAAGAATTTGATTTATCTTGAGTCTGCCAGGCGCCTGAATCCTAGACAGGCGCGCTGGTCGTTGTTTTTCTCTCGGTTTAATTTTGTGGTCTCATACTTACCAGGTTCTAAAAATGTGAAGGCGGATGCCCTTTCTAGGAGTTTTGAGCCTGATTCCCCTGGTGATTCTGAACCTACAGGTATCCTTAAGGATGGGGTGATATTATCTGCTGTTTCCCCAGACCTGCGACGGGCTTTGCAGGAGTTTCAGGCGGATAGACCTGATCGTTGCCCGCCTGGTAGACTGTTTGTTCCTGATAATTGGACCAGTAGAGTCATCTCGGAGGTTCATTCTTCTGTGTTGGCAGGTCATCCCGGGATCTTTGGTACCAGGGATTTGGTGGCTAGGTCCTTCTGGTGGCCTTCCCTGTCTCGAGATGTACGAGTTTTTGTGCAGTCTTGTGATGTTTGTGCTCGGGCCAAACCTTGTTGTTCTCGGGCCAGCGGATTGTTGTTATCTTTGCCTATTCCGAAGAGGCCTTGGACTCACATCTCTATGGATTTTATTTCTGATCTCCCTGTTTCTCAGAAGATGTCTGTCATCTGGGTGGTGTGTGATCGTTTTTCAAAGATGGTCCATTTGGTGCCCTTGCCTAAGTTGCCTTCCTCATCCGAGTTGGTTCCTCTGTTTTTTCAAAATGTGGTTCGCTTGCATGGTATTCCGGAGAATATCGTTTCTGACAGGGGGACCCAGTTCGTGTCTAGATTTTGGCGGGCGTTCTGTGCTAGGATGGGCATTGATTTGTCTTTTTCGTCTGCGTTCCATCCTCAGACTAATGGCCAGACTGAGCGAACTAATCAGACCTTGGAGACTTATTTGAGGTGTTTTGTGTCTGCGGATCAGGATGACTGGGTTGCCTTTTTGCCGTTGGCGGAGTTTGCCCTCAATAATCGGGCTAGTTCTGCCACTTTGGTTTCTCCTTTCTTTTGCAATGCGGGGTTTCATCCTCGTTTTTCTTCCGGTCAGGTGGAGTCTTCGGATTGTCCTGGAGTGGATACTGTGGTGGATAGGTTGCATCGGATTTGGGGACAGGTGGTGGACAATTTGGAGTTGTCCCAGGAGAAGACTCGGCATTTTGCTAACCGCCGTCGTCGTGTTGGTCCTCGTCTTCGTGTTGGGGACTTGGTGTGGTTGTCTTCTCGTTTTGTCCCTATGAGGGTTTCTTCTCCTAAGTTTAAGCCTCGGTTCAACGGCCCGTATAAGATTTTGGAGATTCTTAACCCCGTGTCCTTTCGATTGGACCTCCCAGCATCTTTTTCTATCCATAATGTCTTCCATCGGTCATTATTGCGCAGGTATGAGGTACCGGTTGTGCCTTCCGTTGAGCCTCCCGCTCCGGTGTTGGTTGAGGGTGAATTGGAGTACGTTGTGGAGAAGATCTTGGACTCCCGTGTTTCCAGACGGAAACTTCAGTATCTGGTCAAGTGGAAGGGCTACGGTCAAGAGGATAATTCTTGGGTGACAGCCTCTGATGTTCATGCCTCTGATTTGGTCCGTGCCTTTCATAGGGCTCATCCTGATCGCCCTGGTGGTTCTTGTGAGGGTTCGGTGCCCCCTCCTTGAGGGGGGGGTACTGTTGTGAATTTGGTTTTTGGGCTCCCCCGGTGGTCACTGGTGGTACTGGACTTGTGTGCTTCACTTTCTCTGTTCACCTGTTTCCATCAGGATATGGGTGTATCCTATTTAGCCTTGCTGCTCAGTTATTCTAGTGCCGGCCATCAATGTAACCAGAGCCTTTCTGTTGCATGTTCCTGCTTGTAGACTACTATCAGCTAAGTTGGACTCTTAGTCCTAAGTTTGTTTTGCATTTTTGTTCCAGTTCACAGTTATGTTATTTTTCTGTAGCTGGAAGCTCTTGTGGGCCGAAATTGCCACTCCGGTGTCATGAGTTGACACATGAGTCTTAAAGTAATTTCGGGATGGTATTTTAATAGGGTTTTCAGCTGACCGTGAAGTTCCCTATTGTATCTTCTTGCTATCTAGTAAGCGGACCTCGCTTTGCTGAACCTACCTTCATACTACGTATGTCTTTTCCTCTGAACTCACCGCCAATATATGTGGGGGGCTTCTGTCTCCTTTTTGGGGGAATTTCCCTAGAGGTAAGCCAGGTCTGTCTTTTCCTCTATTAGGGTTAGTTAGTCCTCCGGCTGGCGCTAGGCGTCTAGGGATAAGACGTAGGTACGCCACCCGGCCACTGTTAGTTGTGTGGTAGGTTTAGCTCATGGTCAGCTCGAGATTCCATCTCCCAGGAGCTAGTCTGTAGTTTAAGTTCTCTGACGTTTCCTTGCCATTGGGAACCATGACAGGCTACAGAACCGAGGTTTAGGTGCCGAGATTTGGCACTCAGGACAGGACTCACAATAGTTACGCACATCATTGTGTATTCCAGGCCACACAAAACAATGCAATATCCTTTCTGTGGTTTTTTGTACCCCCAGATGTCCCCCCATTATATGTCCGTGGGCCAGGTCCAGTACCTTCCGCCGATAAGGTTTGGGTACCACTAACTGTTGCACAGTGTCTTCCCCTTTTTTTTCTACCTGGTAGAGTAAATCATTTTCAAGAACCATGTACGGGTACGCTAGCCTAGTGTCAGGTTCTACGGGTACGCTATCTATCACTTTTACATTTTTCCTAGCCTGAGTCAGGGTAGGATCTTTCATTTGTTCACTGTGGAAGTCATCCAACTGAACTCCCAAATCTAGCAGGCAGGGTGCTGGATGGCCGTCTGCCTCCGCCCCTCGCTGAGTTTCCTCAGTTTCTTCAGTTTCCTCCGTTTCCCCCGCCATAACGGAGAAGGGGTACTGAGGGTTGGGTTCAATAACCTCCCCAGCAACATCTTCCTGTGGGGTCTCGTCTAGGAACTCGGGACCTCCAGATGGCATGGGGGAAGGTTCACAGCTACCGTGAAGGAGCAACTGATTCTCCCATAACTGCCAGAAATGGGGAAAATCCCTACCCAGGATTATATCATGTAACAATGCGGGAACGAGTCCCACTTTGTGTTGCACAGACCCATAGGGAGTGGAAATCGGTATGACCGCTGTTAGGTATGAGCAGGTGTCACCATGCACACACGTTACAGAGAATTTGTCAGACGAACCAGACGGAAGTGCCACCAGACTAGCTTTCACCAGAGTCACCACACTTCCAGAGTCTAGTAACGCCACAACACTTTTCCCATCAACAGATAATTCACACAGGTGTTTTGCTATATCATTTTGGCCCGCATTCACATTCACCAGCCGTGTAACCAAAGACATGCGTTTCTTAGAGTCTATAACATCACACTGCATGGGTTCAGTGGTAACAGGACAGTTCGCAGAAACATGGCCCTTCTCACGGCAACGGAAACACCTAACAGGCCCCCTACTGAGACCACCGTCCCATACTCTCGGTCTCGGAGTGCGAGCAGTCCCGGGTTCCTCCCCCACAGTTTTTGGCGATTTTCCTTCACCCGTAGTCGTTGGAACAGTCTTACCGGTTCCACGAGGAGAAGGCACAGACCGGGTGCTAGCGGTTTCGTCGGGAAGTCCTTCTGCCATGGAATAACGCTCGACCAACTCCACAAGTTGATCCGCTGTCGTGGGATTTCCTTGGCTTACCCACCTTTTCAGCGCTGGAGGTAGCACTCTCAAATACTTGTCCAGGACAACCCGCTGGATTATTTCTGGGGTTGTCAGTACCTCGGGTTGCAGCCATTTCTTTGTCAAGTAGATCAGGTCGAACATCTGAGACCGCGGCGGTTTATCTGGCTGGTATGTCCACTGGTGTACCCTCTGCGCACGGACAGCCGTCGTCACACCTAGCCGGGCCAGGATCTCAACTTTGAGCTTCTCAAAGTCCTGAGCGACTTCCGGGTCCAAGTCATAGTAAGCTTTTTGGGCCTTGCCGGAGAGAAACGGAGCAATCAAATCGGCCCATCGTGCCTTCGGCCACTTCTCCCTCAGCGCCGTCCGCTCAAACGTTGTCAGGTACGCCTCGACGTCATCTTCTGCGGTCAATTTTTGCCAGTATCGACTCACATGGATCCTTCTGGACTCTGCTTCCGGGTCCACCTCAGGCATGCTCACCAGGCGCTGCGCCACCTGTTGGAGAAGCTGGCGGTCTGCAACCGTCATGTCCACTAACTCCTTCAGCTGTGCGGCCATCAAGCGATTAGCTTCATGCTGTGCGGCAGTGGCCTGCTGCTGTACGGCAGTGGACTGTACTAGGGCTTTCACCACGTCTTCCATACTGTCGCCTGTGCCACGCGTTGCCCGCGTTCTCCACCACAATGTGACAAAACACTCCGGGATCGCCTTTGCTGGGGTCAAAGGTCACGTGGTTTGTGCATTGAACTCTGAGGCGACAGCAGGTTTCCAAGTTGACTGACCTCAGGTCAGGTTTATTAAAGTGAAAGCAAATACAGAAAACAAAACATAAAAATAAATCCTGGCCTGTCCGGCGCTAACTAAACAAATACATTGCTATCTAACAACTGGGGGGGCTTCTCCCTCCCAGCTAACATTACACAGATCATGAGCACAGCTCTCACTCACGTTTGTCTCACACAGACAGGCATTCTGTGTGCCCCAGGCTGACACCTGAAACCTCCAGCTGGTCAGCCATTATTCCTGCACTTATTAACCCCTCGGTATCCTGAAGATACTAAGCGGCCTAATTCACATAGGACAAATACCTGGGCGAGATATACCTGCCCCCGACTACCAGACCGACATGACTCTTACAACCCCCATAGAATATAATACAGCCCCCATAGAATATAGTACAGCCCTCCATAGAATGCAATACAGCCTCCATAGAATATAATACAGCCCCCATAGAATATAATACAGCACCCCATAGAAAAGAATACAGCTCCCCGGAGAATATAATACAGCACCCCATAGAATATAATACAGCCGACCATATAATGTAATGCAATACAGCTCCCCACAGAATGTAATGTAA
Source organism: Ranitomeya variabilis (assembly GCF_051348905.1). Lineage (NCBI taxonomy): Eukaryota > Metazoa > Chordata > Amphibia > Anura > Dendrobatidae > Ranitomeya > Ranitomeya variabilis. The sequence goes on along the minus strand of NC_135234.1, from coordinate 23,895,119 downwards.
TACAGCCCCCCATAGAATGTATTGTAATACAGCTCCCCCATAGAATATAATACAGCACCCCATAGAATGTAATACAGCCCCCCCATATAATGTAATGTAATACAGCCCCCCATAGAATATAATACAGCACCCCACAGAATGTAATACAGCCCCCCATATAATGTAATGTAATACAGCCCCCCATAGAATGTAATGTCATACAGCCCCCCCATAGAATATAATACAGCTCCACCATAGAATATAATACAACCCCCCATAGAATATAATGTAGCCCCCCCGAGAATGGCCCCACAGTCCAGTAATCACTCATTGATAGATTAAAAAAAACATACAACCCTTGCCTCTCCTCGTGCCCCGCGCTGCTCCCTGTGCTCCAGGCTCAGCTCCGGTCTCAGCGGCTGCAGTCTGCCGTCACAAAGCAGGTACACAATGATATCACGTCATCGTGCACCTGCAGTGTCAGAGGCAGAGAGGAATGATGGGAGAAGGAGCATCAGCTGACGCTCTCTCCTCCATCATTGCATTGAACTGTACCGGCGTCATAGACGCCGGTATAGTTGAATGCAGGGGCGCTGGTGGGCGGGTGACTCGGCGTTGGCGGGGGGGTGAGTCGGCACTGGCGGGGGGTGAGTCGGCACTGGCGGGGGGTGAGTCGCCTGTATTCCAGACAGCGTGAGTGGGCCCCCCTTTCACACCAGGGGCCTGGCACTTGTCCGGGTACGCCGGGTGCTGACGCCGGCCCTGGCCTCAATATTTATCTTGCCTGGATGCTGTGTCGCGTGATCCTTCAGAAGGCTCATTTACGCCACTTTCTTTTCTCCTTAACCTTCTCAACTAGGAGATGGCACTGTTGGACTCATTCACCTCTATCTCACAGATGTATTAATTGCAAAGAACTAAGAAAAACATTGGGGGATCCAAACAGTGCTGCCAGGGATTCAAAAATTAGAAATGGGTAATGTAAAAAATGATTTATTTATTTATTAAAATGCTATGCGCTTCTGAGCTGATCTAGCTCCTTCATCAGGCTTATACATGCAAATGATACATCGTGGTTGTTTTATACCATCCAAAGTGAGGACCATCCAAAGTGAGGTTCTCACACCAGTTGGTTAATTACTTATCACGTATGGTACATGATTACTAAATACCAGCACTAACCATTGTTATCTAAAAAACATTATGAATGAAGTATACACTGTGTTCCAAATTATTATGCAAATAATATTTCCTCCTATTTTCTCTAAATTACCTATCTGAATTGCCGTCATTGTTATTTTCCAGTCATCTACTATTCTAATATAATTGCAATGTTTTGGAAAAAACTGCCTATGAAAACAGTATCTTTTTTAAAAAAAATAAACACTCAAAATGCATGTTCCAAATTATTATGCACAGCAGTTTTCAACCTTTTTTTTTTATTTTGAACAAAAAAATGGTCAGTTGTGAAGTTATAAGCATTATCAGCTTATTACAAAATGAAATCAGTTTTCAAGTGAAAACTTTATTCTAGGTGATGTTACATTTGCACATAGGACCCCTTGTTGGAAAGAAGCTTCTGAACTCTCTCGTTCATTGAATTTGTCAGTTTTTGGATGGTTTCTGCTTCAATTGTTTTGCATGTGGACAGAATACCCTCCCGGAGCTGTTGCTTAGATGTGAACTGCCTCCCGCCATCATAGACACTCCTTTTGATGATGCTCCAGAGGTTCTCAATGGGGTTGAGGTCAGGAGAAGATGGTGTCCACACCATAAGTTTGTCCTCTTTTATGCCCATAGCAGCCAGAGATGCAGATGTGTTTTTTGCAGCATGAGACGGTGCATTATCATGCATGAAAATGATCTTGCTGCGGAAAGCACGGTTCTTCCTCTTGAACCATGGCAGGAAGTGTTGTTTTAGAAACTTCACATAGATTATGGAGTTCATCTTTACCCCTTCAGGGATCATAAAGGGTCCGACAATCTCTCTCCCCATAATTCCAGCCCAAAACATTACTCCACCTCCTCCTTGTTGGCGCCTTAGCCGGGTTTTTTTATGGGGTGTCCATCAACCAGCCATCCTCCACTCCATCCATCTGGACCATCGAGCGTTGCATGGCACTCATTGGTGAACAAAACAGTTTGGAAGTCAGTCTTCATGTATCGTTTGGCCCACTGGAGCCGTTTCTGCTTGTGTGCACTGGATAGAGGTGGTGGACAGGATGGCTTACGCACAGCTGCAAACCTCTGAAGGACCGTGTATCTTGTTGTTCTGGGGACGTTGGAGGCACCAGCAGCTTCAAAAACTTGTCTGCTGCTATGACAAGGCATTTTTGCAGCTGCTCTTTTAACCTTACGCAATTGCCTGTTGGAAAGAGTCCTAAATTTTTGCTTATCAGCACGCACACGTGTGTGCTGGGAATCAGCTACATACTTCTTGATTGTGCGATGATCACGATGAAGTGTCTTGGCAATGTTGATTGTAGTCATGCCTTGACCTAAATACTCCACAATTTGTTGCTTCTCAGCAGCCGACACATCCTTTTTCTTTCCCATTTTGGCAAAAAATGTAGGCTGCTTAATAATGTGGAACAGCCTTCTTAAGTAGTCTTGCCTTTATTTGGACACACCTGCCAAACTAATTTGCACAGGTATCTGCAATTGCTTTCAGTGATATAAAGAGCCCTGACACACATCACCATCAATGAGTTTAAATGACAAACAAAAAAATTTTAACCTTATCACTCCTAAACTCTTTGTGCATAATAATTTGGAACACAGTGTATATACTGGAAATATACATGCTAGACAGACAATACCAATATAAAAATACTCATATTAAAAAAAAAAAACACAAGGATCGCCTTTACAAGACCTCTTATTGCACAGTGTTATATATATAGTCATTCAGACCTTATGGAGTGAGTGTAAATAATTTGAATATCCAACAGAATTCCTTATGGACCAGTCTCTGGAATCTCTAGAATGAGGTTTTAGGCCGATAAGAGATATGGCTATCACCTTTCAGGGCTTATATACAGCATTCTATAATGCTGTATATCTGCCCCCAACCCGACCTGCAAGAGAAGAAAATTAACTTTTATTATACTCACCTGCGGTGCGGTCCGGTCCGATGGCCGTCGTTGGTCTTGGTCCGGCGCCTCCATTCTTCATATGATGCCGCCCTCCTGCTTGCTTCGTGTTTATGACTCGTCTCCTTGGGACCACGCTCCTGCGCAGGCGCATTTCTCTGGCCTTATCAGCATATATGTCTGTTCACAAATTGTTAGATAGATACATATTTGTCAGTAATTTACATTGTCCGCTGCTGGACAGAGACCATTGCTGACTTTTCCAGGCTCCTAAATGTGACTTGTGTCTCTTTATTAAACTGTTGCTTCCCTTACATTTTACATTTTCTAAATTTGGGTTCATACAAAAAAAAATGGTGGTGGGGTGCTGGCCAGTTTCTGTACATTTTAAGCATATCTAAGAGAATGGGTTAATACGCTCCACAGACCTATTCAGGCCGCAGCCTCACACATATTGCAACATGGTCATTACCACACTGAGGCCTTTACCTGAGCTCTGTAGCACTGCCTGCCACCTGAGTAATATGCTCACAGACCTCGTCACTCTCTGGAACATATCCGGTAATTACTTCATTGTTGCTCAAAACCATGCCAAAGATGCATTCTGCCTGGTTGGGAAGTTTCCAGAAGAAGTGCTTGGTCTTGTGCAGATTGGTCAATGGCACGGCTCAAAGGCCATGGCTTTGAGAAAGATCGTTTGATCGAAACGCGTTGCCGTATAACCTCTTAAGCTTTGGGGCACCTACCGGAGGGAGCTTGTCCACCCTGCTATTGTGGTTTTACTATTTTTGATACTATTAAACATTATTCATTTTAAGGAGCTGGAACTCAACTTTTTTTTTTCTTTCCTGATGAACATGAGGCTTGTACATGTTCCTGAGATGGGTTTCAGGCCTGACAGACTGACCACAATACATGTCCCATATGTAGGACTGAGAGCCCTCACAAATGTTAAAGGAAAAACCAAAGCCAAAATGGTCCATGTGAACATATGCTAAAAAGGAGGTAACATTTTTTTAATTCCTTTTCGTTATATACATGTAATTATGAAGAAAATAATGTTTCTTAGAATTTTTCCTTTTAAAAAAATGTTTGGTTTGGTATGTCTTATTAAAAATCCGTATTAACCGGCGTAATAGTCTGACAATATTATTCCCAGATACCATATGTGAGTCAGGAAGGCATGCAGGCATCTTCTCCATGCTGTTCCCATTTAGTTTTAGCTCTTTTCCATCCATTTCAGCTTTTTTCTCAGGCCCCCATACCTGTTTGTTGGGTCCAGCAGAACAATATTTGGCTTTCCCATTGACTTGAATTGGATTCGTTATTCGGTATGAATACATGGATATTAGAAACTATTTGTGCTGATTTTCCCAAATCTGAATATTTCACTATTCGATCATCACTAGTAATATCATTTTACATTTCTTAAAACTATATGTGGAAAAATTATTACTTGTCCTATAAAAAAATGAGAAAAATGTATGCTTGCAATACCATTTCCTTACCAAACGGTGTGCTGTGTGATTATCTCTTCTTCCTCTCTGAAGAGGCAATTTGCACATGTATAGTCCAATAATGTAAAGGACCCACTAAGCATGACTCTTGGGATGAAGGGTTGTGCTGCTGACACGGCAGGGTCAGAAATGAGAAGGTGCTCCAAGGCCCCGGGTAACAGGATAGTCCATAAAAAGTTTCTGTTTCTGACCAGGAGATGTCTGACACATTCAGGTCATCATTAGTGTTGAGCATTCCGATACCGCAAGTATCGGGTATCGGCCGATACTTGCGGTATCGGAATTCCGATACCGGGATTCTGATACTTGCCGCGTATCGGATACCGGAATCGGAAGTTCCCAGATTCAAACTGCACAAATTCAGCCAATGACAATGATTCCAAGTGTGGGCACATCCTGTTCAGCATGGAGGGCATGAAACTACTGGCATGGCTGTGATTGGCTGCTGAAATGATGTCATGATGCAGTTTAAAAGTCGCTGGCGCCATTTTGCGCTCACTCTGCTGTGAATTCAGTTAGTGACAGGACGCTGTTTGCTGACTGAGGGCCAGTTTAGAGATAGCGATTTGCTTTTTTTTGTGCTTTTCAAAGGCTAATTTAGCAACCGCTGTGTTCACCTACTATTCACCTTGCTTTTGCCTTGTAGCGCTGTTTTCACAGCAATCTGCAAGGTCTGTGTGTGTGTGTGTGTGTGAGTGCAGCCCACTCTCTAGTCTGAGTGCAGCCACATAGGCCATCCATAGCTGGTTGTATTCAGTTCAGGGAGGGTGGTTCATTGCCTCATACTGTTTTTTTTTTTTTTTTTTTTTCCAAGTAGTGTAGTCTGCTGCTACTTTTTTCAAAAAAATCCTATTAGTGTCTTTCCACCCGTCTCCAGCTAATTTGTGGAAAAACACTACATAGGATAACGTAGAGGAGGGTTTTTGGGCCTTGCAGCGCCGTTTACGGCTGTCTGCACGGTCTCCGTGTGACTGCAGCTCGCCCTGTAGTCTGTGAGCAGCCATAGCCTGGTTGTCTCCAGCTCAGGGTTCTTCACTGCGTCATACCGTAAAATCAATTTTCCTTTTGTTTTAAGTAGTGCAGGCTGCTGCACATTTTTTCAAAAAAATCCTATTAGTGTCTTTCCACCCGTCTCCAGCTAATTTGTGGAAAAACACTACATAGGATAACGTAGAGGAGGGTTTTCTGGCCTTGCAGCGCCGTTTACGGCTGTCTGCACGGTCTCCGTGTGACTGCAGCTCTCTCTGTTGTCAGTTCAGCCCCCCCCCCAAAAAATAAATAATAAAGTTCACCAAACACACCAGTGACACCACTTTACATTTGTGTAGGCCACATTAGCTCATATTAAAGTCTAGTCCACACTTTAGAAAATTAGTGTTTCTTATACCTGTTAGGAGTTGTTCAGGAATAAGCACACAAAGCCGTTAGTACTTTTCTGCTTATCTTTATCAGTCAACCAAGATGAAGAAGGCAGTGAGTAAGGCACGTGGGCGTGGGCGTGGGCGTGGGCGCGGAGCAGGGAGGGGACGTGGGGATTCTGTGCCTGCTGCGGGCACCGGTGACTCATCAGCACCCACTTTCACCAGGGAACAGTCATTCATGCGCAGCTTTGTCGCAGAGCGCCGTACACCGCTGCTGCGTGAAGAACAAATTGAAGCCGTTGTCGGATGGATGGCAGCTAATGCATCAACTTCAATTAGTGCCACATCCTCTCAGACACAGAGCACTGGAGAGCAGCCATCTGTCTCTTCACCACCTGCCAAATTGCCCAGGCAGACAGAGAGCCCAGGACAGGAGCCGTCTCTACTTCTGTTCTCTGAATCTCTTGGCTTGGAAACAGGGGGCCAGCCAAGCAGCATTGGAGAAATGGAAGAAGAGGCAGGGTGCAGTGATGCCCAACAGCTTTTTCTCTCTGAGTCTGAAGAGGCGGGTGGGCCAGTGCCTCCGGTCACCACATCGCAGGCCGCATCTGCTGATGATGACACTCAGGTGCCACTTACTGGTGCGTGCTCTGCTGCTGAGACTACCCAGGAGGAGCAGTTGGGGGCAGAGGGTAGTGTAGATGATGAGGTCCTTGACCCATCTTGGCGTGAGGGACAGGAAGGTGGTGGGAGCAGCTCTGAGGAAGAGATTCCCCGTACAGCCCAAAGAGGGAGAGGGAGGGGGAAGACTGCGGATCCTGCAGCCTCCGCTTTGGCACCTGTTAGGAGCATGTCTCTTCCAAAAGCCAAAAAGGGCGCTCCCAAGACTTGCAGTGCCTGGTCCTTTTTTGACACAGTTGCAGATGACATTTGCTATGTCAAATGCAAGGTGTGTCATCACAAAGTAAAAAGAGGTCGAAATGTCAGCAACCTCAATACCTCCAACATGTGGAAACATGTGCGCAACAGGCACGCGGTGGAGTTACAAAAACACACTGAAGAGCTAGGCCAACCAACAGCGGCAGCTACCACCTCTTCAGCTCGTGTTGCCTCTTCCTCCAGCTCACACGCAGCTGGTTCGGCTTCCTCCCAGGATCGCCGTGGAAGAACCTCTGGCCCTGTTGTCCAGAGACCCGCTGTAATTCCACCCGCAGCACCACTTTCCCAGTCATCCACACACTCCCAGCCCAGTCTACAGCCATCGGTAGTACAGGCATGGGAGAAAAGGTGGCCTTTCTCGTCAAACCACCCACGAGCACAGGCTCTGACTGCAGGCATTGCCAAACTTCTGTCACTGGAAATGCTGTCATTCAGGCTGGTGGAGACTGACAGCTTCCGTGACTTGATGTCATTGGCAGTCCCACAGTACAATGTGCCCAGCTGCTTTTACTTCAGCAGGCAAGCCGTCCCTGCCCTGCACAAGCATGTGGAGGGACACATAAAACACGCGCTACTGAATGCCGTCAGTAGCAAGGTCCACCTCACCACCGATGCGTGGACCAGTCAACATGGACAGGGGCGATACCTTTCCCTCACTGCCCTGTTATGGTTCTCAATGGCAAGAGAACATAGCCCAGCATACATAGGAACTAGCTCTTGGAAGGATGGAAACTTAAACTGACCATGAACTAAACCTGCCGCACAACTAACAGTAGCCGGGTAGCGTAGCCTGCGTTTTATCCCTAGACGCCCAGCGCCGGCCGGAGGACTAACTAATCCTGGCAGAGGAAAATATAGTCCTGGCTCACCTCTAGAGAAATTTCCCCGAAAGGCAGACAGAGGCCCCCACATATATTGGCGGTGATTTAAGATGAAAATGACAAACGTAGTATGAAAATAGGTTTAGCAAAATCGAGGTCCGCTTACTAGATAGCAGGAAGACAGAAAGGGTACTTTCATGGTCAGCTGAAAACCCTATCAATACACCATCCTGAAATTACTTTAAGACTCTAGTATTAACTCATAACATCAGAGTGGCAATTTCAGATCACAAGAGCTTTCCAGACACAGAAACGAAACTGCAGCTGTGAACTGGAACAAAATGCAAAAAACAAACAAGGACAAAAGTCCGACTTAGCTGGAAGTTGTCTGGTAGCAGGAACATGCACAGAAAGGCTTCTGATTACAATGTTGACCGGCATGGAAGTGACAGAGGAGCAAGGTTAAATAGCGACTCCCACATCCTGATGGGAACAGGTGAACAGAGGGGATGATGCACACAAGTTCAATTCCACCAGTGGCCACCGGGGGAGCCCAAAATCCAATTTCACAACAGTACCCCCCCCTCAAGGAGGGGGCACCGAACCCTCACCAGAACCACCAGGGCGATCAGGATGAGCCCTATGAAAGGCACGGACCAGATCGGAGGCATGAACATCAGAGGCAGTCACCCAAGAATTATCCTCCTGACCGTATCCCTTCCATTTGACCAGATACTGGAGTTTCCGTCTGGAAACACGGGAGTCCAAGATTTTTTCCACAACGTACTCCAACTCGCCCTCAACCAACACCGGAGCAGGAGGCTCAACGGAAGGCACAACCGGTACCTCATACCTGCGCAACAATGACCGATGAAAAACATTATGAATAGAAAAAGATGCAGGGAGGTCCAAACGGAAGGACACAGGGTTAAGAATCTCCAATATCTTGTACGGGCCGATGAACCGAGGCTTAAACTTAGGAGAAGAAACCCTCATAGGGACAAAACGAGAAGACAACCACACCAAGTCCCCGACACAAAGCCGAGGACCAACCCGACGCCGGCGGTTGGCAAAAAGCTGAGTCTTCTCCTGGGACAACTTCAAATTGTCCACCACCTGCCCCCAAATCTGATGCAACCTCTCCACCACAGCATCCACTCCAGGACAATCCGAAGATTCCACCTGACCGGAGGAAAATCGAGGATGAAACCCCGAATTACAGAAAAAAGGAGACACCAAGGTGGCAGAGCTGGCCCGATTATTGAGGGCAAACTCCGCTAAAGGCAAAAAAGCAACCCAATCATCCTGATCTGCAGACACAAAACACCTCAAATATGTCTCCAAAGTCTGATTCGTCCGCTCGGTCTGGCCATTAGTCTGAGGATGGAAAGCAGACGAGAAAGACAAATCTATGCCCATCCTAGCACAGAATGCCCGCCAAAATCTAGACACGAATTGGGTTCCTCTGTCAGAAACGATATTCTCCGGAATACCATGCAAACGAACCACATTTTGAAAAAACAGAGGAACCAACTCGGAAGAAGAAGGCAACTTAGGCAGGGGAACCAAATGGACCATCTTAGAGAAACGGTCACACACCACCCAGATGACAGACATCTTCTGAGAAACAGGAAGATCCGAAATAAAATCCATCGAGATGTGCGTCCAAGGCCTCTTCGGGATAGGCAAGGGCAACAACAATCCACTAGCCCGAGAACAACAAGGCTTGGCCCGAGCACAAACGTCACAAGACTGCACAAAGCCTCGTACACAGAGGCGTAGCTAGGGGTTCAGCTCAGGGGGGGCGAAAAATCTGAGTGGGCCCCTAACCAATAGCCCTAATTGCAACTGAGGTGGCGCACTCTATTCGTGGGTATAGGAGAACCTCAGCACATTACAGTGCTGTAACTGAAAAAAATCTCTACACAAAAAACAATACTGATTATACCGTCATATGATGATCTCATAATTGTAGATACCAGTGTTGCAGAATATACAAGAGTTTACAATACAGACAATAACTTACAGGTGATGTTCTTTTTGATAATCGTTCACTTTTACACCTTACTCAGACCGACATGCCAACTTCTTCCAGCCAGGACTCCTCTGCAGAGATTACAACAAAGACACATTTGACTTCTCACACATTTCCAGCCCAGTACCCATCTATCTCCAACCTGCACAAAGTACTCAACCCAATACTGAGCCACTTCTGTCACATGTGTCCCTACTATTGCACCTGCTGTGTGATACAAAAGCAATGCTCCTCATACTGCCTCACATAATAATGCCACCATTGGGACCTTTACATAGTAGAATGTCTCTTTTGTCCCCCCACAGTAGCTCCCACACTGTATGTAAACCACCCCAGTTTATGACAGACCCCACAGTAACACCCACACTGTATATAGGCCCCCATACCGCATGATGGCCCCCACAGTAGCCTTTAAACTGTACTGTATAATGGCTTCCGCATTAGCTCCCATGCTGTATAATGGCCTCCGAATAAGCTCTAACACTGTATGATGGCTCCCAAAAATAGCTATCATGCTGTATACTGGCCCCACATTAGCTCCCATACTGTATATTGACCCCTGCATTAGCTCTCACACTGTATACTGGCTCCCGCATTAGCTCATCCGCTGTATAATGACCCCCAAATTAGCTCTAACACTGTATAATGGCCCCCGCTGTAGCTCCCATGCCTTTGATTCTGGTCTCTGTCGGTCCCTGTTTGTGGACTACATCTTGCACAGTGCTGATATATATAACAAAGGGCTAAATAGAAGAAAACAGAAACAGCCAGTGGGTGTATATAGAGGCCAGCGTATGTGAATAGCTCCCTTAATGTACCCAGGTAACCCTAAAAGAAATACTATTGTCTGGGCAAGACCCCAAAGAGGGGACCAGAAAGAAAGAGGGAATTAGAAGAGAGGGAGGTAAAATATTACTCATGTAAAGAAGAAAGTGCACACCCTGGTAGGTCTTCTCTTTTATTCCCTTTTCTGCATTTGGGGGGTCTAGTTGGCCAGACTGAGTATATGTTCAGGGGTCTTGTTATCATCTATACGCACCTACTGGCTGTTTGTATTTTCTTCTATTTGGCTCTTATACCATACCAAGTTATACCATATATTTGGGTTTTCACGCTTGCCACCCTGGATTTACAATATGATATGATAGGACCCTCTCCCCGGCTACAGGACCAAGTCACAGAGTGTGTATCTGGAGAGAGAGAGAGAGAGAGAGGGAGATTTGAAAGCAGCACTAGCAAACAGTGTGTAATATCAGCTGCCAAACCCAAACATTGCAGGCATTTACCAATCTTCAATGCAGCAGCAAAAAAAATGAAAAAACAGAATTTTGGTTCTCCTGGATAAAGGTTCTCAGTAGAACCGACATGTGGCTGAGCCCCAATGGGCTACTAAACACTATTTTTTAATTTTGTCAATGGTGCGCTGCCTTATTTTTTTGCTACTATAAATTTTTACATATGTATGTATATATATATATATATGCACATACAGTGTATATATACAGGGAAAGACACATTCTTGTTTGTGCTGTCCTGCAGCTGGGGTGACTTCTATCAGGGCAGTGCATGATAGTTACTATTTATGTCAGTGGCTCTATCTGAGGCATAATGAGATTTATGGCAGCTGATTTGCATTGGCAGAGTCACCTGATATGTTTAAAAGTTCAAGTAGACTAGCGCCATAAATCTACTGTGCCTCAGATACAAGACCACAAATACAAGAAAATAAACAATCCAGGACTTGTAGGGCAGCAGCGTCCTTCCCCCTCCTCACTGCACAGACACAACCCCCCCTGCACGAAGCAGCCCAAGTTCTAAATACTCACAGCACCACCTTGTCTTTGCTCCTCTCCGGCGGGAAGAAGAAGCCTCAAGGCAGCAACTGCTGCGTGGTGACGTCCGTGCAGTCTCTCCTGCAGACACACAGGGTGCAATGGGGGCGTGTGCTATAGAACGGACAGTGATAGTGCAGGGAGATTGTCTCCCCACACACTACAGTGGAGAGAACTACATCGGCGTGCTGCGTACACCTGCATAGTTAACAGTGGCAGTAACTCTGAGTGGGCCCCCTAAGAGCAAGGGGCCCGGGGCGACCGCACCCTCTGCCCCCCTGGTAGCTACGCTACTGCTCGTACATCTCGTGACAGGGAAGGCCACCAGAAGGACCTTGCCACCAAATCCCTGGTACCAAAGATTCCAGGATGACCTGCCAACGCAGAAGAATGAACCTCAGAAATGACTTTACTGGTCCAATCATCAGGAACAAACAGTCTACCAGGTGGGCAACGATCAGGTCTATCCGCCTGAAAATCCTGCAAGGCCCGCCGCAGGTCTGGAGAAATGGCAGACAATATCACTCCATCCTTAAGGATACCTGTAGGTTCAGAATTACCAGGGGAGTCAGGCTCAAAACTCCTAGAAAGGGCATCCGCCTTAACATTCTTAGAACCCGGTAGGTATGACACCACAAAATTAAACCGAGAGAAAAACAACGACCAGCGCGCCTGTCTAGGATTCAGGCGTCTGGCGGACTCAAGATAAATTAAATTTTTGTGGTCGGTCAATACCACCACCTGATGTCTAGCCCCCTCAAGCCAATGACGCCACTCCTCAAAAGCCCACTTCATGGCCAAAAGCTCCCGATTCCCAATATCATAATTCCGCTCGGCGGGCGAAAATTTACGAGAAAAAAAAGCACAAGGTTTCATCACGGAGCAGTCGGAACTTCTTTGCGACAAAACCGCCCCAGCTCCGATTTCAGAAGCGTCGACCTCAACCTGAAAAGGAAGAGCAACATCAGGCTGACGCAACACAGGGGCGGAAGAAAAGCGGCGCTTAAGCTCCCGAAAGGCCTCCACAGCAGCAGGGGACCAATCAGCAACATCAGCACCCTTCTTAGTCAAATCAGTCAATGGTTTAACAACATCAGAAAAACCAGCAATAAATCGACGATAAAAGTTAGCAAAGCCCAAAAATTTCTGAAGACTCTTAAGAGAAGAGGGTTGCGTCCAATCACAAATAGCCCGAACCTTGACAGGATCCATCTCGATGGAAGAGGGGGAAAAAATGTATCCCAAGAAGGAAATCTTTTGAACCCCAAAAACGCACTTAGAACCCTTCACACACAAGGAATTAGACCGCAAAACCTGAAAAACCCTCCTGACCTGCTGGACATGAGAGTCCCAGTCATCCGAAAAAATCAGAATATCATCCAGATACACGATCATAAATTTATCCAAATAATCACGGAAAATGTCATGCATAAAGGACTGAAAGACTGAAGGGGCATTTGAAAGGCCAAAAGGCATCACCAAATACTCAAAGTGGCCCTCGGGCGTATTAAATGCGGTTTTCCACTCATCCCCCTGCTTAATTCGCACCAAATTATACGCCCCACGGAGATCTATCTTAGAGAACCACTTGGCCCCCTTTATGCGAGCAAACAAATCAGTCAGCAGTGGCAACGGATATTGATATTTAACCGTGATTTTATTCAAAAGCCGATAATCAATACACGGCCTCAAAGAGCCATCTTTCTTAGACACAAAGAAAAAACCGGCTCCTAAGGGAGATGACGAAGGACGAATATGTCCCTTTTCCAAGGACTCCTTTATATATTCTCGCATAGCAGCATGTTCAGGCACAGACAGATTAAATAAACGACCCTTAGGGTATTTACTACCCGGAATCAAATCTATGGCACAATCGCACTCCCGGTGCGGAGGTAATGAACCAAGCTTAGGTTCTTCAAAAACGTCACGATAGTCAGACAAGAATTCAGGAATCTCAGAGGGAATAGATGACGAAATGGAAACCAAAGGTACGTCCCCATGCATCCCCTTACATCCCCAGCTTAACACAGACATAGCGTTCCAGTCGAGGACTGGGTTATGAGATTGCAGCCATGGCAATCCAAGCACCAACACATCATGTAGATTATACAGCACAAGAAAGCGAATAATCTCCTGATGATCCGGATTAATTCGCATAGTTACTTGTGTCCAGTATTGTGGTTTATTACTAGCCAATGGGGTGGAGTCAATCCCCTTCAGAGGTATAGGAGTTTCAAGAGGCTCTAAATCATACCCACAGCGTTTGGCAAAGGACCAATCCATAAGACTCAAAGCGGCGCCAGAGTCGACATAGGCATCCGCGGTAATAGATGATAAAGAACAAATCAGGGTCACAGATAGAATAAACTTAGACTGAAAAGTGCCAATTGAAACTGACTTATCAAGCTTCTTAGTACGCTTAGAGCATGCTGATATAACATGAGTTGAATCACCACAATAAAAGCACAACCCATTTTTTCGTCTAAAATTCTGCCGTTCGCTTCTGGACAGAATTCTATCACATTGCATATTCTCTGGCGTCTTCTCAGTAGACACCGCCAAATGGTGCACAGGTTTGCGCTCCCGCAGACGTCTATCGATCTGGATAGCCATTGTCATGGACTCATTCAGACCCGCAGGCACAGGGAACCCCACCATAACATCCTTAACGGCATCAGAGAGACCCTCTCTGAAATTCGCCGCCAGGGCGCACTCATTCCACTGAGTAAGCACAGACCATTTACGGAATTTTTGGCAGTATATTTCAACTTCATCTTGCCCCTGAGATAGGGACATCAAGGCTTTTTCCGCCTGAAGCTCTAAATGAGGTTCCTCATAAAGCAACCCCAAGGCCAGAAAAAACGCATCCACATTGAGCAACGCAGGATCCCCTGGAGCCAATGCAAAAGCCCAATCTTGAGGGTCGCCCCGGAGCAAGGAAATCACAATCCTGACCTGCTGAGCAGGATCTCCAGCAGAGCGAGATTTCAGGGACAAAAACAACTTGCAATTATTTTTGAAATTTTGAAAGCAAGATCTATTCCCCGAGAAAAATTCAGGCAAAGGAATTCTAGGTTCAGATATAGGAACATGAACAACAAAATCTTGTAAATTTTGAACTTTCGTGGTGAGATTATTCAAACCTGCAGCTAAACTCTGAATATCCATTTTAAACAGGTGAACACAGAGCCATTCCAGGATTAGAAGGAGAGAGAGAGAGGAAGGCTGCAATATAGGCAGACTTGCAAGTGATTCAATTGAAAGCACACTCAGAACTGAAGGAAAAAAAAAAAAAAAAAAAAAAAAAATTTTTCAGCAGACTTCTTTTTTCTCTCCTTTCTCTGCCAATTAATTTAACCCTTTGTGGGCCGGTCAAACTGTTATGGTTCTCAATGGCAAGAGAACATAGCCCAGCATACATAGGAACTAGCTCTTGGAAGGATGGAAACTTAAACTGACCATGAACTAAACCTGCCGCACAACTAACAGTAGCCGGGTAGCGTAGCCTGCGTTTTATCCCTAGACGCCCAGCGCCGGCCGGAGGACTAACTAATCCTGGCAGAGGAAAATATAGTCCTGGCTCACCTCTAGAGAAATTTCCCCGAAAGGCAGACAGAGGCCCCCACATATATTGGCGGTGATTTAAGATGAAAATGACAAACGTAGTATGAAAATAGGTTTAGCAAAATCGAGGTCCGCTTACTAGATAGCAGGAAGACAGAAAGGGTACTTTCATGGTCAGCTGAAAACCCTATCAATACACCATCCTGAAATTACTTTAAGACTCTAGTATTAACTCATAACATCAGAGTGGCAATTTCAGATCACAAGAGCTTTCCAGACACAGAAACGAAACTGCAGCTGTGAACTGGAACAAAATGCAAAAAACAAACAAGGACAAAAGTCCGACTTAGCTGGAAGTTGTCTGGTAGCAGGAACATGCACAGAAAGGCTTCTGATTACAATGTTGACCGGCATGGAAGTGACAGAGGAGCAAGGTTAAATAGCGACTCCCACATCCTGATGGGAACAGGTGAACAGAGGGGATGATGCACACAAGTTCAATTCCACCAGTGGCCACCGGGGGAGCCCAAAATCCAATTTCACAACACTGCCCATTGGGTTAATGTCGTTGAGCCGGGTACAGATCGTGCGAGTGGCGCAGGACGTGTCCTGCCCACTCCAAGGATTGCAGGAATCCATTCTGTACGCATTGACTCCTCCTCTTACACCAGTTCCTCAGATTCATCGCTGCAGGAGCCGTCACAGTCCACCTCCACATGGACCCGTGATGAACGTTTACCTGTTACGACCGACATGAGCACAGCCGTGGCCAAACGTCAACAGGCCGTCTTGAAATTAATTTCTTTGGGGAATCGAAGCCACACAGTGCAGGAGCTCTGGAATGCCATCAAGCAGGAGAGCGATGTGTGGTTTGTGCCAGCGAATCTCCAACCAGGCATGGTAGTGTGTGATAATGGTCGAAAACTGGTGGCAGCTCTGGGCCTCGGCAACCTCACTCACATCCCATGTCTGGCACATGTGCTCAATTTGGTCGTGCAGAGTTTTTTGAGGGACTATCCGGATCTTGATGCGCTGCTGCACAAGGTCCGCCTAGAGTGTGCTCACTTGCGGCGTTCCAGCACGGCAAAAGCACGCATTGCGGCTCTGCAGCGCCGACACCACCTGCCGGAACATCGCATCATATGTGACCTACCTACCAGGTGGAATTCCACGTTACATATGTTGGAGCGGTTGTGTGAGCAGCAGCAAGCTGTAATGGAGTACCAGCTGTATCAGGCGCAAAGAAGTCGCACTCCGCGCCGTACAGACTTCACAACCACAGAGTGGGCCACTATGAATGACGTCTGCCAGGTTTTGCGTCCCTTTGATTATTCCACGCGGATGGCGAGTGCAGATGATGCACTAGTCAGCATGACTGTCCCCCTTATCTGCCTGCTTGAAAAATCACTGCAAGCGCTAAGGGATGATGTTGTGGAAGAGGTGGAGGATGAGGATTCACCACTTCCATCATCTTCTGGACAGTCAGCGCCACGTGGTTCCTCACAAACGCGTAGGCAGGGGACAGTTTGTGAGGAGGATGAGGAGGAGTCAATGGAGGAGGAAGACATCCGTCCAGAGGAGGGAGTTACACAATTGTCCAGTACTCAGTGTGTACAGCGAGGGTGGGGTGATGACGAGCGGGCAGAGATCACGCCTCCAGCAGGGGACAGCGTTTCTTGGGCAGTTGGCAGTCTGCAGCACATGGTGGATTACATGCTGCAGTGCCTGAGAAACGACCGCCGCATCGCCCACATTCTCAACATGTCTGATTATTGGGTGTTCACCCTCCTCGATCCTCGCTACCGGGACAACGTAGAAAGCCTCATCACACCGTTGAACCGGGAGCGAAAAATGCGGGAGTACCAAGACACACTGGTGAATTCCATCATCTTCTCCATTCCAAGTGAGAGAAGTGCTGCTAGTGCATTACAAAGCAGCTCAGTGCGTCCAGGCAGTGGTGGAGGCTCTGCACAAAGAGGGAGCAGAAGCAGTGCCTCTGCCCAAGGCAAGACCAGTATGGCCCAACTGTGGCACAGTTTTCTGTGCCCGCCACAAAAGTCTACACCATCACAGACGGCTCCAGTCAGCAGGAGGCAACGGTTCCGTCAGATGGTGACAGACTACATGTCTTGCCCTCTTGCTGTACTCCCAGACGGCTCTTCCCCTTTCAAGTTTTGGGTCTCAAAGCTGGATACATGGCCAGAGCTAAGCCAGTATGCATTGGAGGTGCTGGCTTGCCCTGCGGCTAGTGTATTATCGGAACGCGTCTTTAGTGCTGCAGGTGGTGTATTAACTGACCGTCTCATGCGACTATCCTCCGATAACATTGACCGGCTTACTTTCCTGAAAATGAACAAGGCCTGGATCTCGAAGGAATTTGCCACTCCTCTTCCTGATTAAATAATTAGGTGACTGTCTACGTTATCCAGGTCTCCTGTTGTGTTCATCTTTCTACCACCTGAACTTAAATTCCTGGGCTCCAACACTGCCAGTTGAGGCTCAGAAGTGCCGTCTGCACAGTCAAAACATACGACCCAGTGTTATTAGGTTTCAGTAACGTCAGCTGATCCCCAGCTGTGTAGCTGGCAATGTGTCCTGCGACCGCCACGCTGACACAACTGAAATGTAAGGGAACCTGTCCCCCCCCCCCCCAAGGCGTTTGTTACTGAAAGAGCTACCTTGTGCAGCAGTAATGCTGCACAAGGAAAAGGTAGCTATTTTCATTATGCTCCTTGCACACGCAGAACTTAACACTTATAAAATGTGTCCACTGATACCGTAAAACCGTCCCGGAGGTGGGACTTTCCTTCGTAATATGACGCAGCACAGCTGTCATTCCTACCCCCTCGGCGCCGTGCCCCGGCTCCTCAGCGTTGTTTGATTACGTCACGGAGCCTGCGCTGTTATGTTATCCCTTGGCCAGGCACACTTAGCGCTGCCCATCTTCTGACATCATTTGGTGTCAGGCTGGCTGCGCCTGTGCGGCCGCGCTGGCCGAGAGCCCGCCTCGCATTGTCTTCTGATTTAATCCCACTGGGGGCCTGAGATCCATGGACATGCGCAGTGCATATCTGAACCTCCGCCTCTCACTCATCTCCCTACGCCTTCTTCAGACTGTGCGCCGTCAGCTGATCCCTAATAGCATGCCACGGCCGTGACGCCGCACAGTCTGAAGAAGCCGTAGGGAGGGGAGTGAGAGGCAAGGATATGCACTGCGCATGGCCACGGATCCCAGGCCCGCGGTGGGATTACATTAGACGACACTGCGAGGCGGGCTCTCGGCCAGCGCGGCCACACAGGCGCAGCCAGCCTGACACCAAATGATGTCAGAAGATGGGCAGCGCTAAGTGTGCCTTGCCAAGGGATAACATAACAGCGCAGGCTCCAGGACGGAATCAAACAACGCTGAGGAGCCGGGGCACGGCGCCGAGGGGGTAGGAATGACAGCTGTGCTGCGTCTTATTACGAAGGAAAGTCCCACCTCCGGGACGGTCTCACGGTTTCAGGGGACACATTTTATAAGTGTTTAGTTCTGTGTTTGCAAGGAGCATAATGAAAAGAGCCACCTTTTCCTTTTGCATCTTTTGTGCTGCACAAGCTGGCTCTTTCAGCTACAAACGCCTTGGGGGGGGAGTTAAAGGTTCCCTTTCGACTTTCTCCAATCAGGCTTCGGCCTACATTGTGTTCCTCTGCTTCTCCTCCTGTCCCTGGGCTCCAACACCGCTAGTTGCTGTCCAGAAGTGCTGTACGCACAGAGCCAAACACCTCGCCAATGTGTTAGTGGGGTTCAGTAACGTCAGCTGCTCCCCTGCTGTGTGTGTGGAAATCCCTCCTATCTCCTCCACCTCCTCCTCCTCCTGTCCCTGGGCTCCAACACCGCTAGTTGCTGTCCAGAAGTGCTGTACGCACAGTCAACAGTCCCTCCTCTGTTATTGGGGTTCAGTAACGTCAGCTGTTCCCCTGCTGTGTGTGTGGCAATCCCTCCTATCTCCTCCACCTCCTCCTCCTCCCCCTGTCCCTGGGCTCCAACACCGCTAGTTGTTGCCTGGTAGTGCTGTACGCACAGTCCCAACAGTCGCTCCTCTGTTATTGGGGTTCAGTAACGTCAGCTGCTCCCCTGCTGTGTGTGTGGCAATCCCTCCTATCTCCTCCACCTCCTCCTCCTCCTCCTGTCCCTGGGCTCCAACACCGCTAGTTGTTGCCTGGTAGTGCTGTACGCACAGTCAACAGTCCCTCCTCTGTTATTGGGGTTCAGTAACGTCAGCTGTTCCCCTGCTGTGTGTGTGGCAATCCCTCCTATCTCTTCCACCTCCTCCTCCTCCTCCTGTCCCTGGGCTCCAACACCGCTAGTTGTTGCCTGGTAGTGCTGTACGCACAGTAAACAGTCCCTCCTCTGTTATTGGGGTTCAGTAACGTCAGCTGTTCCCCTGCTGTGTGTGTGGCAATCCCTCCTATCTCCTCCACCTCCTCCTCCTCCCCCTGTCCCTGGGCTCCAACACCGCTAGTTGTTGCCTGGTAGTGCTGTACGCACAGTCCCAACAGTCCCTCCTCTGTTATTGGGGTTCAGTAACGTCAGCTGTTCCCCAGCTGTGTGTGTGGCAATCCCTCCTATCTCCTCCACCTCCTCCTCCCCCTGTCCCTGGGCTCCAACACCGCTAGTTGTTGCCTGGTAGTGCTGTACGCACAGTCAACAGTCCCTCCTCTGTTATTGGGGTTCAGTAACGTCAGCTGTTCCCCTGCTGTGTGTGTGGCAATCCCTCCTATCTCCTCCACCTCCTCCTCCTCCCCCTGTCCCTGGGCTCCAACACCGCTAGTTGTTGCCTGGTAGTGCTGTACGCACAGTCCCAACAGTCCCTCCTCTGTTATTGGGGTTCAGTAACGTCAGCTGTTCCCCAGCTGTGTGTGTGGCAATCCCTCCTATCTCCTCCACCTCCTCCTCCCCCTGTCCCTGGGCTCCAACACCGCTAGTTGTTGCCTGGTAGTGCTGTACGCACAGTCCCAACAGTCCCTCCTCTGTTATTGGGGTTCAGTAACGTCAGCTGTTCCCCAGCTGTGTGTGTGGCAATCCCTCCTATCTCCTCCACCTCCTCCTCCCCCTGTCCCTGGGCTCCAACACCGCTAGTTGTTGCCTGGTAGTGCTGTACGCACAGTCCCAACAGTCCCTCCTCTGTTATTGGGGTTCAGTAACGTCAGCTGCTCCCCTGCTGTGTGTGTGGCAATCCCTCCTATCTCCTCCACCTCCTCCTCCCCCTGTCCCTGGGCTCCAACACCGCTAGTTGTTGCCTGGTAGTGCTGTACGCACAGTCCCAGCAGTCCCTCCTCTGTTATTGGGGTTCAGTAACGTCAGCTGCTCCCCTGCTGTGTGTGTGGCAATCCCTCCTATCTCCTCCACCTCCTCCTCCTCCTGTCCCTGGGCTCCAACACCGCTAGTTGTTGCCTGGTAGTGCTGTACGCACAGTCCCAACAGTCCCTCCTCTGTTATTGGGGTTCAGTAAAGCCTGCTGCTCCCCTGCTGTGTATACGGCAACGTGTCCTGCGACCGCCACGCAGGCACAACAAGTTAAATTTAAGGGAACCTGTCCCCCCCCCCCAGGCGTTTGTTACTGAAGGAGACACCTTGTGCAGCAGTAATGATGCAAAGGGAAAAAGTGCCTCTTTTCGTGGTGCTCCTTGCACATGCTGAACCTAACACTTATGAAATGTGTCCCCTCACACGGTTAAACCGTCCGGTCGGTGGAACTTTCCTTTGTCATGTGACGCAGCACAGCCGTCATTCTTACCACCTTGGCGCCGTGCGCTTCCTCCTCAGCGTTGTTTGAATCTGTCCCGGAGTCTGCGCTGTTATGTTATCCCTTGGCCAGGCACACTTAGCGCTGCCCGTCTTCTGACATCATTTGGTGTCAGGATGGCTGCGCCTGTGTGGCCGCGCTGGACAAGATCCCGCCTCGTAGTGTCTTCTGATTTAATCCCACTGCGGACCTGTGATCCATGGACATTAGCAGTGCATATCTTAACCTCCACCTCTCACTCATCTCCCTACGCCTTCTTCAGACTGTGCGCTGTTAGCTGATCCCTAATAGCATGCCACGGCCGTGACGCCGCACAGTCTGAAGAAGCCGTAGGGAGGGGAGTGAGAGGCGAGGATATGCACTGCTCATGCCCATGGATCACAGGTCCGCAGAGTGATTACATTAGATGACACGGCGAGGCGGGATCTCGTCCAGCGCGGCCGCACAGGCGCAGCCATCCTGACACCAAATGATGTCAGAAGACGGGCAGCGCTAAGTGTGCCTGGCCAAGGGATAACATAACAGCGCAGACTCCGGGACAGATTCAAACAACGCTGAGGAGGAGGCGCACGGCGCCAAGGGGGTAAGAATGACAGCTGTGCTGCGTCACATGACAAAGGAAAGTTCCACCGACCGGACGGTTTAACCGTGTGAGGGGACACATTTCAAAAGTGTTAGGTTCAGCATGTGCAAGGACCATAATTAAAAGAGCTAAGTTTACATTTTCCAGCATTAGTGCTGTACAAGATGGCTCTTTCAGCTACAAACGCCTGGGGGGGGGGGTTAAAGGTTCCCTTTCAACTTGCTCCAGTGCAGGCTGCGGCCTACACTCTGCTCCACCTGCAGAGCCCGGGCTCAAGCACCGCTAGTTGCTGTCCGGAAGTGCTGGCTGCACAGAGAAAAACACCCGCCAATGTGTCAGTGGGGTTCAGCACCGCCAGCTGTTCCCCTGCTGTGTAGCCGGCAACGTGTCCTGCAAGAGCCACGCAGACACAAAGCTGCCGCCAGTGCAGGCTTCGGCCTACACTCTGCTCCCTCTCCTCCTCCTGCTGACCCTGGGCTCTAACACCGCCAGTTGGTGCCCGGTACTGCTAGCTGCACAGAGAAGAACACCAGCCAATGTGTCAGTGGGGTTCAGCACCGCCTGCTGTTCCCCTGCTGTGTAGCCGGCATCGTGTCCTGCAACAGCCACGCAGACACAAGAACTGAAATTGAAGGGATCCTGTCGCCCCTCCCCCAGGTGTTTCTATGTTTTACAGCCACCTTGTACAGCAGTAATGCTGCATGTGTGCAAGGTGGCTCGGAAACTCATTCTCCTTGCCCATGGGGAACCGAACACGTCTAAAATGTGTCCTCTGTGACCATTTAACCGTCCCGGAGGTGTGACTTTCCTTTGTAATGACACGCTGCAACCCCCTTGGTAGCGCAGCCCGTCTTCTGGCATCATTGTTTGGCTGGCTGCGCCTCTGCGGCCGCCCTGACCCACACAACGCCCCTCGGTGTCTTATTTATTTGGACTGCGAGGGTGTGATTGATGGGCATGAGCAGTGCCTATGTTCGCCTGTCCCTCATCTCCTTCCGCCTTCTTCAGACTGTGCGGCTTCATGGCCGCAGCATGCGATAAGGGATCAGCTGACGCCGCACAGTCTGAAGCGGGTGTAAGGACCCGAGTGTGAGAGGCGAACATATGTACTGCGCCAGGCCATGAATCCCAGCCCCGCAGTGTTTTAACAATGTTAAGACACTGCGGGGCTGGGATTCATGGTCATCGCAAAGCGCAACGGCCGACATTAAATGATGTCAGAAGATGGGCAGCGCTAACAGCGCAAGGCCAAGGGATAACACGACAGCGCAGACTCCTGTACAGCAAATAACGACGCTCAGGAGGCTGCGCCCAGCACCAAGGTGGGATTCTTGACATCTGTGCTGCGTCTCATTACGAAGGGAACTCTCGCCTCCAACACAGTTTGACTGTATAAAAGGCTAAATGTTATACGTGTTTCATTCAGCGTGTGCAAGGAGAAAAATTAAAAGAGCAACCTTTGACTTGTGCAGCACTACTGCTGCATAAGCTGTGGCTCTTCTAGTTTGTAACCCCTGAGTGGGGGTTAAAGGTTACTTTTGAAATCGGTTCAATTAGGCTTCGGCCTACACTCTGCTCCACCTGCAGAGCCCGGGCTCCAACACCGCTAGTTGCTGTCCGGAAGTGCTGGCTGCACAGAGCCAAACACCTCGCCAATGTGTCAGTGGGGTCCAGCACCGCCAGCTGTTCCCCTGCTGTGTAGCCGGCAACGTGTCCTGCGACCGCCACGCAGACACAACAGACCCAAAGCTGCCGCCAGTGCAGGCTTTGGCCTACACTCCCCTCCCCCTGCTCCTCCTCCTGCTCCTCCTCCTGCTGACCCTGGGCTCTAACACCGCCAGTTGGGGCCCAGATGTGCTAGCTGCACAGAGAAAAACACCAGCCAATGTGTCAGTGGGGTCCAGCACCGCCAGCTGTTCCCCTGCTGTGTAGCCGGCAACTTGTCCTGCGACCGCCACGCAGACACAAGAACTGAAATTGAAGGGAACCTGTCCCCCCTCCCCCAGGTGTTTCTATGTTTTACAGCCACCTTGTACAGCAGTAATGCTGCATGTGTGCAAGGTGGCTCGGAAACTCATTCTCCTTGCCCATGGGGAACCGAACACGTCTAAAATGTGTCCTCTGTGACCATTTAACCGTCCCGGAGGTGTGACTTTCCTTTGTAATGACACGCTGCAACCCCCTTGGTAGCGCAGCCCGTCTTCTGGCATCATTGTTTGGCTGGCTGCGCCTCTGCGGCCGCCCTGACCCACACAACGCCCCTCGGTGTCTTATTTATTTGGACTGCGAGGGTGTGATTGATGGGCATGAGCAGTGCCTATGTTCGCCTGTCCCTCATCTCCTTCCGCCTTCTTCAGACTGTGCGGCTTCATGGCCGCGGCATGCGATAAGGGATCAGCTGACGCCGCACAGTCTGAAGCGGGTGTAAGGACCCGAGTGTGAGAGGCGAACATATGTACTGCGCCAGGCCATGAATCCCAGCCCCGCAGTGTTTTAGCAATGTTAAGACACTGCGGGGCTGGGATTCATGGTCATCGCAAAGCGCAACGGCCGACATTAAATGATGTCAGAAGATGGGCAGCGCTAACAGCGCAAGGCCAAGGGATAACACGACAGCGCAGACTCCTGTACAGCAAATAACGACGCTCAGGAGGCTGCGCCCAGCACCAAGGTGGGATTCTTGACATCTGTGCTGCGTCTCATTACGAAGGGAACTCTCGCCTCCAACACAGTTTGACTGTATAAAGGGCTAAATGTTATACGTGTTTCATTCAGCGTGTGCAAGGAGAAAAATTAAAAGAGCAACCTTTGACTTGTGCAGCACTACTGCTGCATAAGCTGTGGCTCTTCTAGTTTGTAACCCCTGAGGGGGGGTTAAAGGTTACTTTTGAAATCGGTTCAATTAGGCTTCGGCCTACACTCTGCTCCACCTGCAGAGCCCGGGCTCCAACACCGCTAGTTGCTGTCCGGAAGTGCTGGCTGCACAGAGCCAAACACCTCGCCAATGTGTCAGTGGGGTCCAGCACCGCCAGCTGTTCCCCTGCTGTGTAGCCGGCAACGTGTCCTGCGACCGCCACGCAGACACAACAGACCCAAAGCTGCCGCCAGTGCAGGCTTCGGCCTACACTCCCCTCCCCCTGCTCCTCCTCCTGCTCCTCCTCCTGCTGACCCTGGGCTCTAACACCGCCAGTTGGGGCTCTAGGAAGACAAGCTTGAATAGGTCCCCATCCTGGTTCCAGTACCGTCAGCTGGTTCCGGGCAGAACCTTTGGCTTAGGTGCCTCCCTCTGGGTATCCGAGTTCCACCAACGTCAGGTGGTCCTTGGTAGTGCTTTCAGGCACGGGTACCTCCTGCTTAGTAACCGGGTTCCAGTAACGTCAGCTGGTCCTCGGTAGTTCCATTGGCTCTTGGACCTTCGGCTACTCATCCGGGTTCCAGTACCGTCAGCTGGTTCTCGGCAGTGTCTTTTGCTCTTGTACCTTCTGCTCCCCATCCTGGTTCCTGTACCGTCAGCTGGTTCCGGGCAGAGCCTTTGGCTTAGGTGCCTCCCTCTGGGTATCCGAGTTCCACCAACGTCAGGTGGTCCTTGGTAGTGCTTTCAGGCACGGGTACCTCCTGCTTAGTAACCGGGTTCCAGTAACGTCAGCTGGTCCACGGTAGTTCCATTGGCTCTTGGACCTTCGGGTAGCCATCCGAGTTCCAGTTCCATCAGCTGTTTCTCGGCATTTTCTCAGCCTTCTTGTACCTTCTGCTACATTTCCAAGTTCAAGACCCTAAAGACGATGACCCGGAAGACCACCCCTAAGATGACGACGACACCAGAGACGACAACCACCGTGATGACGACGACCCTGGAGACGATGACCCTGAAGACCACCCCGATGACTACGACCCCGGAGACGACGACCCTGGAGACGACAACGACCTGGAAGACCGAGAAGCAGAAGAACAAGAGGCTGCAGAACAAAGAGCAGAATAACATTAAGCATAAGACTAAATATCAGAGCAAAAGATATTATCTAAATTATAAGCAGAAGAAGACTAAGCAGTGTATGGGGGTGAGTCCGTTCCTCCTCGTGGTGTCCCTGGATAAAGCCTGATGCTGCAGGCCAAACTGAACGCGGACAAATGTAACTCTTTTGTGACAGGCAGAACGGAAGGTGTAATCTTCAAAATTTTATAGATAACAACTACGGGAATGCCTGTCACAAATAAGAATATGATGAAGAAGTTGAATATGAAGAAGATAATAGTTAAATTAAAAGAATATGAACAATGTAACAAAAAAAAAAAAATAGGTAGAAGATGAAAAAGAAGATGAATAAGGTGAAGAAGTTGATGTCAAAGAAGCTGATGATGAGGATAATGAAGAAGAAAGTGTCGGAGAAGTAAAAAAGAAGGTGAAGGGCGTGGAAGTAGTGAAACATCAATATCTGACAAAAATAAGTAAAAAATTAACATAGTCAAAATCTTTCTAACGCCTAACGTCATAAAAAAAAAAAAAATCCTGCTATTCTATTTGATTGGGCTAAACCTCTGTGCCTTTAATGTCTCCGCCACCTCCCCCAATACATCCTACATTATTCTTTGTTGTTTTCCTTCATGTAGAATTAACCTACAAGGAAAGAAAGGGTTTATTTTAATTCCGATATTTTCATCCCATTGACTTGCATTTGGATCGGGGATCGGTATCGGATTAGATCCGATACTTTGACGGTATCGGCCGATACTTTTCGATACCGATACTTTCCGATATCGGAAGGTATCGCTCAACACTAGTCATCATTATAGTTAATGGAGGGAACCTAGCAGAAAGTGTCTGCATCATGGCTAGATAGTAGGAGTGAGTCACACTTTCGATATGTGATGAGCTTATCAAGGGCTATTGAGAGGACCACGGTGAAGAAATGTAGGATGCTTCCACCTGTACTGCTGTTGGTGCTGTTTGTCTACCAACAGCCTCCATTATGAGAAAGTACCTCCGTAGCATCAGACTTATTGTCATGACTGAACTGTACATCCACAAAATAGGCAAAGTATATTTACCCAAAAGAGGCAAAGAAAGAGCAACGCTGAAGTCTGTAAGCTAATGCCTATATGTCAAGAAGTGTGCTACCTCAGAGACGGCAATGAGACTGGGGTCTGAGTGTGAGGAACTGATAACAGTAACTGGATGCGTAGCCTGCAAAAGTGCATAAGATGGCCAGCCAAGCATCTGCAGGCAGTTGCATAGTTTTCAGATTGTGCCCGACACTGACATTCCTCTACACTACAAAAGCGGAAACGAGCGGCAGGAGTGAAGAAGACGGTAAGTTCTGGAAATTACGTCGCTTTCACTAGATCTTATACGGTTGAGACAGGTCACTGAAATAAGAGTGACCCGTCAATCACTGACAGGAGACAGGCGACGGGCGGGGAACAAGGAAGAGAGGCAGCATAGCTGTTCGTGAATTCAACAATAAATGTCTCCAACACGTCGACCAAGATTTCTAAAGGAAAGGTCAGGATGTAACCCGTATTACGGTGCCTTTACATAAATGCCATTAATTTGGAGTATAAAAACCTGATGACATGCTACCTTTTACAAAAAACCCTATGAACTCTTGTTTTCACCTCTCCTGAACCCTCCCTATAACTGTCCTGCGGCGTCTCCTCCTCCTCCTTCTTTTCTTTCCGATGTTCTGGTGGCCGCCACTGCTCCACAGAAGACTAGAGGAAGAAGAAGAAAAAGGAGCAGATTGGAGGACCAGGTGGGAAGCACCTGAAGCAGAACTCTTACTCTCACCTCTCCTCAGCCCTACCTTTCTACCCGCTGCCGTACTTCTTCCTGCTTCTGACCTGCTTCTTTTCTCTTCAATCTTCCAGCAGGTGCTGGGGCTTCCTAGACCCCAAAAGTCATGTAGGGTTCAATGAATGTCATCGCATTGGACCTATTTAGCAGCAGTTCTTGCCAGAAGACTGCTGGAAGAAAGTGAAGAAAAATAAGTAGATCGGAGGACAACCTGACATGGGCAGGGCTAAGGAGAGATCGGTCTAAGAGTTTTTTAAATGTTTTCCTTCTCAGCAGGTTCGATTGGAACTGAATTTATTCAATGCAAATAGAATCTTCCCCAAAAATGAGTGAATCTTCCCAAATTTTGGTATTCGTGGAAACCTAGAAGTCATGAGTAATGTTCCTGACTCCCGTGTATATCAGCATTTCTTACCCAAGAGCGAGCTCTCTACGGGATACGCCACCCCCCGAACACCTTTCTCACATGATAGTGAACACAACATGTACTACTGTTAGACAGCAATGTGCCATGCGTAGTGTTAGACCCTCGAGAAGGAGCTTGGTGACCATGACTGGCAATTCATATGTTTGGAGATATTAGTGTGGAACTGCACAGATTTATAGTATGAACGAGACTTTTTGTGCACTGTTTGTTTCTTTCATCACTTATTCTGTTCTTCTGGGAGCAGCCGGAACACCACAACAGAGAGAACAAGTACCAGGGCGTTTCCTCGGCCTGCTCCGACATGTCCTGGCATGATGTGGTGTAAAACAAATTACTTTCCATATTTCCTACATATCAGCAGCTAATAATTTTATGAAGACACTATTGTCTCTCCTTACACACAGAGAAGGCAGGCGACAGCTTAGGTGGCAATGCACATGCCTACCCTCCACCATTCATTCCCTGGGGCTATTGAGCTTTTTCCGTCAGCGACATACACAATGAATAAAGCAGCATCTAACCTGCCATTGTGGATAAAAGTACCCATCGGGCATTTAAAAGGGTATTCCCATCTCCAAGATCCTATCCAAATATGTAGTAGGTATAATGATAATAATATTAGCAAATACCTCCAATTAGAAATGTAAAGTAGTTTTTCTGATTCACTCTGTCTCTTTCCTCATGTGCAGGCATTGCAGGACCTTCGGTATCCATGGTTACGACCACTAGCAACTAGCTGTCACTATATCAGTGGTCATAACCATGGATACCTAAGGTCTTGAGGTGCCCTAAATGGGGTAAGTGATATAGCAAACCAGAAAAACTATATTTGTTAATATTACTAATATTATTATTATACCTACTACATATTGGGATAGGATCTTGGAGACGGGAATACCCCTTTAAATACTTCCCATTCTGCTCATTGGTGCAAATCCTGAAGGTTGGACCCCCCCCCCACTAACCAATAAGTTATCGCTTATCATTATCAATAAATTACTATTTTATTTAATCTCTTAAATATCAAATTATTGAGTAGACGAGCGTCCACCATTTAAGATCCTAATCTAATAGCCAGAGAAGAAAGCAGCAAAAACCCACCCAAAAAAACAGCATTCTTCTCTGGGGGACAGGACCAATCCTGCATTACTCAAGCAGCCCATTGATGTCAATAAAAGCGGTGTAATACTTTATTTCTCCAGTGGTGGCGCTGCAGGGATGTTTAACATAGAGTAGAGGTGATCAGACCATGTGATCAGCGAGTGATTAGGGGATAATTCTAACTTAAAAAGGGGGCAATATTTATAGGGACGATATCCCCTATAAGGCTGTACGATTAGTGATAAATTTTGGGAAATTGTTGTTGAATTGTGCGTCAATTTTTATGCAATTTTTTTTATAAATTGGCCAAATGTGACTCCATGATGTAAAACATGCCACTTGTTCCATGTCCACCAGGTGTAGCACACAGTCAGACACTTTACAACCTGTCCATGACTTTTTTATCTGATGGTGGTGACTCAAATTTTTCATGCCATCCTCCAAAAAAAGGCAGACTCTTTCCCACCAATGAAGTCTCACGAAATCGATGCATTGCATAAAGCTTGTGAGCAATCATTTGGAATTTCCCTGTGTCATAAGACCATGAGACATCTACAAGATATATGACAAGAATGTTGCTCTCGTACCTTCACGACATAACAGTGATGCAATGTTAGCCATTTAAAATCCAATGTGCACAGAAACATTTCCAAATTTCATTATTTTATTTGCGCAGATTTAATTTTGTTTCTTACAGAGACGTAGCTAAGGGTTTGGTACAGGTGGGGGCGAAACGTCTGAGTGGCCCCTAACCAGGTAACCCTGATTACATCTATGGTGACGCACCATAATAGTGGATGTAGGAGAACCTCAGCAGATGACTGAAAATAATCTCTATACTAAGGCAAACACTGATAATACTGCCATATAGTAACCATATAGTGGTAGATACCAGTCCTGCAGAACATATAAGAGATCACAGCACAGTTACAGATGGTGACTTACAGACGTTCTTTCTGATGGAGTCGTTCACTTTTCCTGTCTTTTCCATCTGGCCCAGACCGACATGACGACTTCTCCCGCCAGGACTCATCAGCAAAGCTTACAACAAAGACACATCTGACAGCTGCTGCTGTATGTGTCCCTATTACTGCCCCTGATACCCCAATACTGAGCCTCTGCTGCCGTATGTGTCCCTATTACTGCCCCTGATACCCCAATACTGAGCCGCTGCTGCCATATGTGTCCCTATTACTGCACCTGATACCCCAATACTGAGCCACTGCTGCCGTATGTGTCCCTATTACTGCACCTGATACCCCAATACTGAGCCGCTGCTGCCCTATGTGTCCCTATTACTGCACCTGATACCCCAATACTGAGCCGCTGCTGCCCTATGTGTCCCTATTACTGCACCTGATACCCCAATACTGAGCCGCTGCTGCCCTATGTGTCCCTATTACTGCACCTGATACCCCAATACTGAGCCGCTGCTGCCGTATGTGTCCCTATTACTGCTCCTGATACCCCAATACTGAGCCGCTGCTGCCGTATGTGTCCCTATTACTGCACCTGATACCCCAATACTGAGCCGCTGCTGCCGTATGTGTCCCTATTACTGCACCTGATACCCCAATACTGAGCCGCTGCTGCCGTATGTGTCCTTATTACTGCACCTGATACCCCAATACTGAGCCGCTGCTGCCGCATGTGTCCCTATTACTGCATCTGATACCCCAATACTGAGCCGCTGCTGCCGTATGTGTCCCTATTACTGCACCTGATACCCCAATACTGAGCTGCTGCTGCCTTATGTGTCCCTATTACTGCCCCTGATATCCCAATACTGAGCCGCTGCTGCCGTATGTGTCCCTATTAC
This sequence comes from Ranitomeya variabilis, assembly GCF_051348905.1. NCBI lineage: Eukaryota > Metazoa > Chordata > Amphibia > Anura > Dendrobatidae > Ranitomeya > Ranitomeya variabilis. Next base: position 23,864,469 of record NC_135234.1, on the reverse strand, counting down.
TGCACCTGATACCCCAATACTGAGCCTCTGCTGCCGTATGTGTCCCTATTACTGCCCCTGATACCTCAATACTGAGCCGCTGCTGCCGTATGTGTCCCTATTACTGCCCCTGATACCCCAATACTGAGCCGCTGCTGCCGTATGTGTCCCTATTACTGCACCTGATACCCCAATACTGAGCCGCTGCTGCCGTATGTGCCCCTATTACTGCCCCTGATACCCCACTACTGAGCCGCTGCTGCCGTATGTGTCCCTATTACTGCACCTGATACCCCAATACTGAGCCGCTGCTGCCATATGTGTCCCTATTACTGCCCCTGATATCCCAATACTGAGCCACTGCTGCCGTATGTGTCCCTATTACTGCCCCTGATATCCCAATACTGAGCCACTGCTGCCGTATGTGTCCCTATTACTGCCCCTGATACCCCAAAACTGAGCCGCTGCTGCCGTATGTGTCCCTATTACTGCCCCTGATACCTCAATATTGAGCCGCTGCTGCCGTATGTGTCCCTATTACTGCACCTGATACCCCAATACTGAGCCGCTCCTGCCGTATGTGTCCCTATTACTGCACCTGATACCCCAATACTGAGCCGCTGCTGCCGTATGTGTCCCTATTACTGCCCCTGATATCCCAATACTGAGCCGCTGCTGCCGTATGTGTCCCTATTACTGCTCCTGATACCCCAATACTGAGCCGCTGCTGCCGTATGTGTCCCTATTACTGCTCCTGATACCCCAATACTGAGCCGCTGCTGCCGTATGTGTCCTTATTACTGCCCCTGATACCCCAATACTGAGCCGCTGCTGCCGTATGTGTCGCTATTACTGCACCTGATACCCCAATACTGAGCCGCTGCTGCCGTATGTGTCCCTATTACTGCACCTGATACCCCAATACTGAGCCACTGCTGCCGTATGTGTCCCTATTACTGCACCTGATACCCCAATACTGAGCCACTGCTGCCGTATGTGTCCCTATTACTGCACCTGATACCCCAATACTGAGCCTCTGCTGCCGTATGTGTCCCTATTACTGCACCTGATACCCAAATACTGAGCCGCTGCTGCCGTATGTGTCCCTATTACTGCTCCTGATACCCCAATACTGAGCCGCTGCTGCCGTATGTGTCCCTATTACTGCACCTGATACCCCAATACTGAGCCGCTGCTGCCGTATGTGTCCTTATTACTGCTCCTGATACCCCAATACTGAGCCGCTGCTGCCGTATGTGTCCCTATTACTGCCCCTGATACCTCAATACTGAGCCGCTGCTGCCGTATGTGTCCCTATTACTGCCCCTGATATCCCAATACTGAGCCGCTGCTGCCGTATGTGTCCCTATTACTGCACCTGATACCCCAATACTGAGCCGCTGCTGCCATATGTGTCCCTATTACTGCCCCTGATATCCCAATACTGAGCCACTGCTGCCGTATGTGTCCCTATTACTGCCCCTGATATCCCAATACTGAGCCACTGCTGCCGTATGTGTCCCTATTACTGCCCCTGATACCCCAATACTGAGCCGATGCTGCCGTATGTGTCCCTATTACTGCCCCTGATACCTCAATACTGAGCCGCTGCTGCCGTATGTGTCCCTATTACTGCACCTGATACCCCAATACTGAGCCACTGCTGCCATATGTGTCCCTATTACTGCCCCTGATATCCCAATACTGAGCCACTGCTGCCGTATGTGTCCCTATTACTGCCCCTGATATCCCAATACTGAGCCACTGCTGCCGTATGTGTCCCTATTACTGCCCCTGATACCCCAATACTGAGCCGCTGCTGCTGTATGTGTCCCTATTACTGCCCCTGATACCTCAATACTGAGCCGCTGCTGCCGTATGTGTCCCTATTACTGCCCCTGATACCCCAATACTGAGCCGCTGCTGCCGTATGTGTCCCTATTACTGCTCCTGATACCCCAATACTGAGCCGCTGCTGCCGTATGTGTCCCTATTACTGCCCCTGATACCCCAATACTGAGCCGCTGCTGCCGTATGTGTCCCTATTACTGCCCCTGATACCTCAATACTGAGCCGCTGCTGCCGTATGTGTCCCTATTACTGCACCTGATACCCCAATACTGAGCCGCTGCTGCCATATGTGTCCCTATTACTGCCCCTGATATCCCAATACTGAGCCACTGCTGCCGTATGTGTCCCTATTACTGCCCCTGATATCCCAATACTGAGCCACTGCTGCCGTATGTGTCCCTATTACTGCCCCTGATACCCCAATACTGAGCCGCTGCTGCCGTATGTGTCCCTATTACTGCCCCTGATACCCCAATACTGAGCCGCTGCTGCCGTATGTGTCCCTATTACTGCTCCTGATACCCCAATACTGAGCCGCTGCTGCCGTATGTGTCCTTATTACTGCCCCTGATACCCCAATACTGAGCCGCTGCTGCCGTATGTGTCCCTATTACTGCCCCTGATACCTCAATACTGAGCCACTGCTGCCGTATGTGTCCCTATTACTGCACCTGATACCCCAATACTGAGCCGCTGCTGCCGTATGTGTCCCTATTACTGCACCTGATACCCCAATACTGAGCCGCTGCTGCCATATGTGTCCCTATTACTGCCCCTGATATCCCAATACTGAGCCACTGCTGCCGTATGTGTCCCTATTACTGCACCTGATACCCCAATACTGAGCCGCTGCTGCCGTATGTGTCCCTATTACTGCCCCTGATATCCCAATACTGAGCCACTGCTGCCGTATGTGTCCCTATTACTGCCCCTGATACCCCAATACTGAGCCGCTGCTGCCGTATGTGTCCTTATTACTGCCCCTGATACCCCAATACTGAGCCGCTGCTGCCGTATGTGTCCCTATTACTGCCCCTGATACCTCAATACTGAGCCACTGCTGCCGTATGTGTCCCTATTACTGCACCTAATACCCCAATACTGAGCCGCTGCTGCCGTATGTGTCCCTATTACTGCCCCTGATATCCCAATACTGAGCCACTGCTGCCGTATGTGTCCCTATTACTGCCCCTGATACCCCAATACTGAGCCGCTGCTGCCGTATGTGTCCTTATTACTGCCCCTGATACCCCAATACTGAGCCGCTGCTGCCGTATGTGTCCCTATTACTGCCCCTGATACCTCAATACTGAGCCACTGCTGCCGTATGTGTCCCTATTACTGCCCCTGATACCCCAATACTGAGCCGCTGCTGCCGTATGTGTCCCTATTACTGCCCCTGATACCTCAATACTGAGCCGCTGCTGCCGTATGTGTCCCTATTACTGCCCCTGATACCTCAATACTGAGCCGCTGCTGCCGTATGTGTCCCTATTACTGCACCTGATACCCCAATACTGAGCTGCTGCTGCCGTATGTGTCCCTATTACTGCACCTGATACCCCAATACTGAGCCGCTGCTGCCGTATGTGTCCCTATTACTGCACCTGATACCCCAATACTGAGCCGCTGCTGCCGTATGTGTCCATATTACTGCACCTGATATCCCAATACTGAGCCGCTGCTGCCGTATGTGTCCCTATTACTGCTCCTGATACCCCAATACTGAGCCGCTGCTGCCGTATGTGTCCCTATTACTGCTCCTGATACCCCAATACTGAGCCGCTGCTGCCGTATGTGTCCTTATTACTGCCCCTGATACCCCAATACTGAGCCGCTGCTGCCGTATGTGTCCCTATTACTGCCCCTGATACCTCAATACTGAGCCGCTGCTGCCGTATGTGTCCCTATTACTGCACCTGATACCCCAATACTGAGCCGCTGCTGCCGTATCTGTCCCTATTACTGCTCCTGATACCCCAATACTGAGCCGCTGCTGCCGTATGTGTCCTTATTACTGCCCCTGATACCCCAATACTGAGCCGCTGCTGCCGTATGTGTCCATATTACTGCACCTGATACCCCAATACTGAGCCGCTGCTGCCATATGTGACCCTATTACTGCCCCTGATACCTCAATACTGAGCCACTGCTGCCGTATGTGTCCCTATTACTGCCCCTGATACCCCAATACTGAGCCACTGCTGCCGTATGTGTCCCTATTACTGCTGTGATATATGTGATGCAGTAACCCCTGTAACAGGTAGGGGGCGCTGCTTGATCTCCCCAGTATGCGCTTGGATACGTGATGGTATAGAGAGAAAGTTTGGCAGCTAGGGGGCGCTCTGTGCGCTCTGTGAGATATGCATGGAGGCATATCTGTTGTGGTAATAGTGGTGAACCTGTAATCGGCAGTGTTGTGAATGGCCGATATGTGTTGCAGAGGGAGTCTGCGTGGTAAGTCTGATGTATTGTGGTTATGCTGGGACCTGTAGTCCCTCAAGAGTTTGTGTAATGTGTTTAGTTAAGTTTGGGTGACTTACTAGGCTAGTCATGAGAGATGGGAGGGTCAGACTAGCCACACATACACTCCCACCCAGGGGAGTGGTTACCAGTATGTAACGTGACCAGGGTGTGGGTCAATGTTGGATGTGAGCTCCCTGTGTGTGGAGCTGAGAGGTGTGTCCGGTAGGTCCTGTGTGGTTCCTGTGTGGAACCTGTGTATGGACCTGACCGGTGAAGGTGCTGGATCGTCCTGGGAATGACTAGGGTCCTGTGAGCACCTGAGACGGTCGGTGCTGGATTGTCCTAGGAATGACTAGGGTCCTGTGAGCACCTGAGACCGAGGAACCTGATGTACGGATGGTGCTGGATTGTCCTAGGAATGACTAGGGTCCTGCAAGCACCTGAGACGGTCGGTGCTGGATTGTCCTAGGAATGACTAGGGTCCTGCAAGCACCTGAGACCGTGAGACTTGGCTTCGGGTGGCCTGGGTATTGGACGTTCCCGGCTGGGGAAGGACGTCCTGAAGAATACTCGGACTAGGCCACCAGGCAGGGTCCAGGCTACCTGGGTGTTGGGAGGTCCTGTGACGAGGACCGGATCCCTGAATAGCACGAGGTGAGGACCGGGATCTGCGGGGCCAGGGACAGTTACTGTGTGGGGAAGCTGGAGTCCTTCGGTGAGGTCTGGACTGACTACTGGGTGCCGACCAGGCAAGTTGGGGATCCCCGTTAGGCAGCTTACCCGGAAGAGTGTTAACAGAGTGTGGGGAAGCTGGAGTCCTTCGGTAAGGTCTGGACTGACTACTGTGTATTGACCAGGCGAGTTGGTGATCCCCGTTAGGCAGCTTACCCAAAGGCTGTTAGAAGAGTCGGCAGGTGGAGCAGTGGCTCCCGTCAGGTACCAAAGAGACTGTTGGTGCCTGTTGTGTTCTATGTGATACAAGTAATGAACTGTGCGTAACCCGGTTTATGGCACTTTAATAAACCGTATGGACTGCTTTGTTTATAAACCCGTGCCGTGTGCTTGAATATTGCGGCCAAGCGAGTGTCCCCCAACACACTCAGTAAGAGAAACCTTACACTGCCCCTGATACCCCAATACTGAGCCGCTGCTGCCGTATGTGTCCATATTACTGCCCCTGATACCCCAATACTGAGCCGCTTCTGCCGTATGTGTCCCTATTACTGTCCCTGATACCCCAATGCTGAGCCGCTGCTGCCGTATGTGACCCTATTACTGCCCCTGATACCCCAATACTGAGCCGCTGCTACCGTATGTGTCCCTATTACTGCACCTGATACCCCAATACTGAGCCGCTGCTGCCGTATGTGTCCCTATTACTACACCTGATACCCCAATACTGAGCCGCTGCTGCCGTATGTGTCCCTATTACTACACCTGATACCCCAATACTGAGCCGCTGCTGCCGTATGTGTCCCTATTACTACACCTGATACCCAAATACTGAGCCGCTGCTGCCGTATGTGTCCCTATTACTGCCCCTGATACCCCAATACTGAGCCGCTGCTGCCGTATGTGTCCCTATTACTGCACGTGATACCCCAATACTGAGCCGCTGCGGCCGTATGTGTCCCTATTACTGCCCCTGATACCCCAATACTGAGCCGCTGCTGCCGTATGTCCCTATTACTGCACCTGATACCCCAATACTGAGCCGCTGCTGCCGTATGTGTCCCTATTACTGCACGTGATACCCCAATACTGAGCCGCTGCTGCCGTATGTGTCCCTATTACTGCCCCTGATACCCCAATACTGAGCCGCTGCTGCCATGTGTCCCTATTACTGCACCTGATAACCCAATACTGAGCCGCTGCTGCCATATGTGTCCCTATTACTGCACCTGATACCCCAATACTGAGCCGCTGCTGCCGTATGTGTCCCTATTACTGCCCCTGATACCCCAATACTGAGCCGCTGCTGCCGTATGTGTCCCTATTACTGCACCTGATAACCCAATACTGAGCCGCTGCTGCCGTATGTGTCCCTATTACTGCCCCTGATACCCCAATACTGAGCCGCTGCTGCCGTATGTGTCCCTATTACTGCCCCTGATACCCCAATACTGAGCCGCTGCTGCCGTATGTGTTCCTATTACTGCACCTGATACTCCAATACTGAGCCGCTGCTGCCGTATGTGTTCCTATTACTGCACCTGATACCCCAATACTGAGCCGCTGCTGCCGTATGTGTCCCTGGAGCGCCCCCACTGCCGCAGGGCCGAGGGGTACCCGGTACCGGGCCTCTGAGTTTCTGTTCAGGGGTTATCACGGTGGCTAGACCCGGTCCGTTACCCTGCTGGTCAGTGGGGGACGTCCGGTGATAGAATAGTGAATGATGGTGTAGTTGTGAAGTGCCGGTCGCAGTAAATAACGAGGACACCAGGTTGCAGTCTCTTTACCTCTTTACTGAAGATCTCTGGGTCCTCAGTCCGGAATCCGGATAACCAGGCTGCGCAAGTCCGGCCGGTCCAATGGCACCTCCAGAGTTCTCTTTGCAGGTGGAAATCTGTGCCTACCTTCTTGCGCTTGTGTGTTGTGGTCCTTCCCTGCTGTGCTTACGGAAAGTCCCCACAACTGTTGTGTCTGTTTCTCATGTTCCCTCACAACTGTAATGTTCTCCCTTTTTACGTCCCCCTGATCTTACGGTTAGGACGCACCCGTATGACGGGGAGGCTCGGAGCTCTTCCGGGACTCTAGCGTCGCCCCACTCCTGTTGGTACCAGTGTAATAGGGTGCAGGGTTGCGTATGTCACCACGGAACAGACAGACCAACTGTTGAAGGGGATTTATTAACAGGGGTAAAATTCTCCTCGCAGGGAGTAAACGGGGTTAATAGAGTCAAGTAAAACAGTAAACAGTTAAGCGGAATCAAAGGGTTAACGAGTGTTCTTGTAACTTATCAGCCCAGGGAGGTCCTGACTGGAGGGTCCTTTTCCCAATGTGGATACAGTCACCAGCAGGGCTTGAGATCCTGAAGTCTCTTCTGTGTTTCCTGGAAAGTCCGGGGTTAAGTCTCTCTGCAATCTGTTCTTCGCAAAGTGAAAGTGAAACCAGGAAATAGCACAGTCTTGTCGCTGTTGCAAGAGCCTCTGTGCACCAGGCTGACAGTCTCCCTGTATTAACGCTGTCACACACACTCTGGGTAGTTACTTATCACACTCAGGGAATCTTTGCTTGTCACTGCGGTCACCAGGGATTCTTTGCTTGTCACTGCGGTCACCAGGGCTGCACAGTCACTGTCTCTGATTCTGGAGGCTTCCAAATCTACACCCCCACATCCAGCCTTCACTCTGGTGGGTATCTCAGCCTCAGTGCCCTCACGGGGAGCACTACTTTTAGGGGAGCACGGCGCTGCAGCCTGCCCTCTCTTTGGCGCGCTGCCTTCTCTCTGCTCTCCTGCTCTTTTCTGACCACACCTCTCTTTTCCCAGCAATCCCCTGGTCCCCTCTGTCCAGGGCAGAAAGTCTTCCCCCCAGCAACCCAGCTGTCTGACTAAGTGGTTCCAGGCAAGGAGCAGGGAAAGCAACCTCCTTACACCTCCCTAGGTCTTCCTGGGTCTGGGTGAGACAGCCCGCCTGTAACTGACTGTCCTGCCGTAGGTTTGAAGTATGGCTTGAAGCACTGTACTTCCTCGGCGTTCCGGCCACCGGTTGTGCGCCTCAGTAGGATGTTGCCTCGGTCTAACAGCACGACTCCTACTGGAATTCTCCCTCTGCGGTGATCTCGTTTCTCACTCAGCACAATATATCTCGCTTCTGTTCCTTCCTTGGGCACCGCCGCTATGCTGAGCAGGCACGGTCCCGTGACGTTCTCTCAAGTTGCCAGGCCTCTGTCAGGATCCCACCCCTGACAGGGACCCTACCGAATCTTCCCCCCGCAACACCCTCTGCCACAAGGTGTTGCCTGGTTCCAACCCAGTCAGCTTTCTCCCTAACTTCCTGCCTGACCCCCAGTTTTACCAGTCTGTGAGGAGTGGCCTAGTGAATACAACCCTTAGCTCCCCCTGGAGGCCCGGCGGTGAAATGTATTGGTGTCTGTGATACCTGGTCAGATGAACTCCTTCAGTGCCATCAGACGTACCATAGCTCCCCTTAGTGGCGGAGCCACAGTACCGCAACGACCAGGACTCTGGGGCGCTGCATCCCTATTACTGCCCCTGATACCCCAATACTGAGCCACTGCTGCCGTATGTGTCCCTATTACTGCCCCTGATACCCCAATACTGAGCCACTGCTGCCGTATGTCCCTATTACTGCCCCTGATACCCCAATACTGAGCCACTGCTGCCGTATGTGTCCCCATTACTGCCCCTGATACCCCAATACTGAGCCACTGCTGCCGTATGTGTCCCCATTACTGCCCCTGATACCCCAATACTGAGCCGCTGCTGCCGTATGTGTCCCTATTACTGCACCTGATACCCCAATACTGATCCGCTGCTGCCATATGTGTCCCCATTACTGCCCCTGATACCCCAATACTGAGCCGCTGCTGCCGTATGTGTCCCTATTACTGCACCTGATACCCCAATACTGAGCCGCTGCTGCCGTATGTGTCCCCATTACTGCCCCTGATACCCCAATACTGAGCCGCTGCTGCCGTATGTGTCCCTATTACTGCACCTGATACCCCAATACTGAGCCGCTGCTGCCGTATGTGTCCCCATTACTGCCCCTGATACCACAATACTGAGCCGCTGCTGCCGTATGTGTCCCTATTACTGCACCTGCTACCCCAATACTGAGCTGCTGCTGCCGTATGTGTCCCTATTACTGCCCCTGATACCCCAATAATAATAATAATAATTTTTATTTATATAGCGCCAACATATTCTGCAGCACTTTACAATTAAGCGGGGACATGTACAGACAATAAATTCTGTACAAGTTAAGACAATTTAAACAGTGACATTAGGGGTGAGGTCCCTGCTTGCGAGCTTACAATCTACAAGGAAATGGGGGGACACAATAGGAGAAAAGTGCTTGTTATTTCAGGTCTGGCAATTATAATACATAGGGATTTTCATACAAAGCTACATGATCCGGTCATCAGCCCGTGTGGTTAAGTGCAATAGTCAAGTATCAAGTGCAGTTATCATGTGCATGGAGGGTGTGGAGACAGATGAATAGTAGGGTGCAGATTTAGAATAATATTTGGAAGGAGGGAACAGGGCAAAGTTAGTTTACTGAGTAGTTGATGTGGTAGGCTTGTTTGAAGAGATGGGTTTTTAAAGTGCGCTTGAATAGGTCGGGGCTAGGTATCAGTCTGATCGTCTGGGGAAGTGCATTCCAGAGAGCTGGCGCAGCACGAGAGAAGTCTTGTAGACGGAGGTGTGAGGTTCGGATTACAGGGGATGTTAGCCTTAGGTCATTTGTAGAACGGAGGGCACGTGTAGGGCGATAGACAGAGATGAGAGAGGAGATATAAGGCGGTGCAGAACTGTGGAAAGCTTTGTGGGTGAGAGATGAGTTTATACTGGACCCTGTAGTGAATGGGTAGCCAGTATAATGACTGGCACAAGATGGAGGCATCAGTGAAGCGGCTGGACAGAAATATGACCCTGGCTGCCGCATTCAAGATGGATTGGAGAGGAGAAAGTTTGTTAAGAGGGAGACTGATCAGAAGAGAGTTGCAGTAGTCCAGACGAGAATGAATAAGAGCGACAGTAAGAGTCTTAGCAGTTTCAACGGTGAGAAAAGGTCGGATTCTGGAGATGTTTTTAATACTGAGCCGCTGCTGCCGTATGTATCCCTATTACTGCACCTGCTGTGTGGTTCTGTGTGACCACTGACCTCTAATTTTCCATCACACTGGAGCCCTAGATTCCCCTTTCATTGCACTCGTAAAGTATGATGTCAACAAAAGTGCCCTACACTATTCTGGTCTGAAGGAGGAGTTAGTCAGTCTGGAGCAGACAGTGAGGAGAGAGGAGGAAGAGCAGAGAGTGTGGAGCCCTGCAGCCAGGATTGTGCTGCAGCCCCAGGAAAGGAAAATAACCCGAAGAGTTGGAATGTAGTGAACATCAGAGGAACGAAGCACAGGAGAAGGAAAGGGCTAAGAGGGGAACTGTGACCGGGCACCCTCGGAGCTGAAGAGCAGGAACCGGGCACCGGGAGCCCGAGGTTGTGTTGAACTCAAGGTCGCCCAGCAGAACCGGAGGGCAAAGGACTTTAAGTATTTTGTCCGCACCCACACCTGGAGGTGAAGCAGTTCACGGAGAGCTCAGGTCATGATAGAGACCCTATAAAAAGGCTCGCACTGCCCACCATACGGGTAACTGTCCCAGGACAGGAGAGAGAAGACTTTGCCAGAAAGCCACAGGCAACAAGGACCTCGCATACGAGCACGAGTAGGAAGGCTTATGTACCTCACCTGGGAGAGGGATCCACCTTTGCCTCCAGGCCACCTGGACTATATCACCACCTGTTCCTGGTACCCTGGACTGTAGCCTGCTACCACCAGTAAACGAGGTAAAGACATTACAACCTTCTGTCCTCCATTTATTTGCCAGCATTTACCATCCCTGCCAAACACACTGGGAGCCCTGGGGACCCCGCTTCACCTGTGGGAAGCGTCACCATCTTTGCTGTAGTACCCCCAGAGTACCCCTTTAAGCAGCATCATTCCCCTCTGACCTAGAACCACAGGTGGCATCACATACACAAACTTTATTCAAAACCCTTTTAAAGACCTTTCCACTTTATTTGGATGGCCACGGACAGGGTCACTGCCACCGTGACCACCCCTTTAATTGTGACCGGACACGGTACTGACTATCCCCACTGCCCTGGCGGGCAACTCATATTATGCACCTCAGAGCCCATACAGTATAATGCACCCCATAAACCATACAGTATAATGCATCCTACAGTCCATACAGTATAGTGCACCCTATAGCCCATACAGAATAATGCATCTCATGGTCCATTCAGTATGATGCACCCCATAGTCCATACAGTATAATGCACCCCATAGTTCATACACTATAATGCATCCCATAATTATCCATACAGTATAATGCATCCCATAGTTATCCATACAGTATAATGCACCCCATAGCCCATACAGAATAATGCACCCCATAGCCCATACAGTATAATGCTTCCTATAGCCCATACAGTAAAATGCACCCCATAGCCCATGCAGTGTAATGCGCCCCATAAACCATACAGTACAATGCATCCCACAGTCCATAAAGTACAGTGCACCCCATAGCCCATACAGTATAATGCTCCAAATAGCCCATACAGTATAATGCTCCCCATAGCCCATACAGTATAATGCTTCCTATAGTACATACAGTATAATGCACTCCATACACTATAATGCTCCCCATAGCTCATACAGAATAATGTATCCCATGGTCAATTCAGTATGATGCACCCCATAGCCCATACACTATAATGCATCCCATAGTTATCCATACAGTATAATGCACCCCACAGCCCATACAATATAATGCTTCCTATAGCCCATACAGTATAATTTACCACATAGTCCATACAGTATAATGCTCCCTATAGTCCATACAGTATAATGCACCCCACAATCCATACAGTACAATGCACCCCATAGCCCACACAGTATAGTGCTCCCAATAGCCCATACAGTATAATGCACCCCATAGCCCATACAGTATAATGCACCCCATAGCCCATACAGAATAATGCACCCCATAGCCCATACAGTATAATGCTTCATATTGTCCATACAGTATAATGCACCCCATAGCCCATACAGTATAATGCTCCCAATAGTCCATTCAGTATAATGAACCACATAGCCCATACAGTATAATGCTTCCTATTGTCTATACAGTATAATGCACCCCATAGCCCATACAGTATAATGCTTCCTATAGCCCATACAGTATAATGCTTCCTATAGTTCATACAGTATAATGCACCACATAGCCCATACAGTATAATGCACCCCATAGCCCATACAGAATAATGCACCCCATAGCCCATACAGTATAATGCTTCATGTTGTCCATAAAGTATAATGGACCCCATAGCCCATACAGTATAATGCTTCCTATAGACCATACAGTATAATGAACCCCATAGCCCATACAGTATGCTTCCTATTGTCCATACAGTATAATGCACCCCATAGCCCATACAGTATAATGCTTCCTATAGTCCATACAGTATAATGCACCCCATAGCCCATACAGTATAATGCTCCCTATAGTCCATACGGTATAATGCACCCCACAGTCCATACAGTACAATGCACCCCATAGACCACACAGTATAATGCTCCAAATAGCCTATACAGTATAATGTACCCCATAGCCCACACAGTATAATGCTGCAAATAGCCCATACAGTATAATGCTCCCTATAGTCCATACAGTATAATAAACCCCATAGCCCATACAGAATAATGCACCCCACAGCCCATACAGTATAAAGCTTCTTATTGTCCATACAGTATAATGCAGCCCATAGCCCATACAGTATAATGCTTACTGTAGTCAATACAGTATAATGAACCCCATAGCCCATACAGAATAATGCATCCCATAGCCCATACAGTATAACGTTCCCCATAGCCCATGCAATATAATGCACCCCATAGCCCATACAGTATAATGCACCCCATAGCCCATACAGTATAATGCTCCCCATAGCCCATACAGTATAATGCTCCCCATAGCCCATACAGTATAAGGCACCGCATTGCCCATTCAGTATAATGCTCCCCATAGCCCATACAGTATGATGCACCCCATGGTCCATACAGTATGATGCTCCCCATAGTCCATACAGTATAATGCACACCATAGTCCATAGAATATAATGCTCCCCATAGCCCATACAATATAATGCTCCCCATAGCCCATACAATATAATGCTCCCCATAGCCCATACAGTATAATGCTCCCCATAGCCCATACAGTATAATGCACCCCATGGCCCATACAGTATAATGCATTGGGAGAGTCAAATTTGTTTTTCCTCTAGCAAAATGGAGCTATCCACGCCTGTGCAGTAGCATCTATATTTGATCCGATAAATGCTACTGCACAGGCGCCGCCGACACCATCTTGGTGAGACATTTTTTTTCCATAGCAAAATGGCGCTGGCGGTGGCATCGGCGCAGTAGCTTCTATCACGATGCAATCATGTCGACGCCTGTATGATGAATGCAATTTTTTTTTTTTTCAAAACAATAAGATATACAGTACGTAAAATAGGGGGCGGGTCTTTGAGGGATAAGTGACGTATCATAAGCCATACAGGTGAATATGTAAGCAGAGCACCACATGAAGACCTCCTCACAGGCCACCCACAGCCCCACCCACAGTCCCGTCCTCAGGCCACCCCAGAGCATGAACATATCGTTAACTCAAAACTGAAAATAAAGATTACACAACAAACACAAGACGGATGTCATCACCAGGCATCATTGTAATCAGTATAACGGTGCCGACCTGACACTGTCTGTAGTTACTGTGCACAATGCTGCTGACAGGTTCCCTTTATCTGTATCTGTGGGCTGTCCACGCTGATGTAGTTAAAAGTAGGATTAGCCCGGATGGGCCCCTCAGAGCATGGGGCCCGGGGTGGCTGCACTCTCTGCCCCATCCCCCCCCCCCCCCCCCAGTAGCTACGCTACTGGTTTTATACTTGTATATTTTATACATATTGTTTTCAGTTTTGCAGGCCAGACAGATCTTTAGCCAAATCAGAAGCAATATTTTTTAAGTTTTTATGATTTCATATAGGTAAAATGGAAAACATAGGAGGGGACAGACTTTCAATACGTTATTAGTGTCTCCGAAAAAGGTATGCACTCCAGCTCTATATTGTTGTATAATTCTATTCTATTTTTGTTTTTAGTGAATAACATATATCCTCATCACATTTATTCTTATTTTTGGTTGTACATTCTTTGTACTGAATCTATATATCATTTTACTTTTTTGTATTAAATTGCATAGGGATTCCTGTCCAATGTCAAATCCTTAGGTTTGTCATAACACAGGGTCTTACAAGCCAGTAAATATGGCCAGAATACTGCCAATCGCTGCAGAGACTATGGGCCCCACGCCCATTATATAGCTGTCTGCTTAATGATCTCCTGTCACTGTTCCTTACCCTGGAGCACTCAGCTTGGCAGACTATTCATGTGTTCCATATTAGACAATCGCTGCCACAATGTTCTGTCCCCTCCAGACCCTTGTTCTCCTCCAGACTTTCCTGTCCTTCGCCATACTTCTCTGTATTCTCCAGACTCCTCTATCCTTTTCCAGACTCTTCTTTCCTTTCCTGGACTCATATATCCTTCTTTGGACTCCTCTGTCTCCTCCAGAATCCTGTCCCCCCCTACAGACTCCTTTTCCCCCATCTAGACTCTTCTGTCCTCCTCAGTATTCCTCTGTCCTCCTCCAAATTCCTTTGTCCTATGATCCAGATTCATCTGTCACCTCCAGACTCCACTATCCTCTTCCAGTCTCCACTGACCTCTTCCTCCAAACTTCTATGTCTTCCTCTTCCAGAACCCTCAATTTCCCTCCATACTCCTTTCTTTTTCTTCAGACTCTTCTGTCCTTTTCCATATTTCTGTATTCTCAAGACTCCTCTATTCACCTCCAGACTCCCCTATCCTCCTCCAGATTCCCCTATCCTCCTCCAGATTCTGGTATCCTCCCATGGACCCTTCCATCCTTCGCCATACTCTTCTATCCTTTGCTAGACTCATCTGTCCTTCGCCAGACACCTCTGTCTCCTCCAGACTCCTCTTTACCCCTACAGAGTGCTTTCCCATCTAGACTCCTCCAGGTTCTTCTCCTCTAAATTCCTTTGTTCTTTATCCAGATTCCTCTGTCCCCTTCCAGCCTCCACTGACCTCTTCCTCCAGACTGCTGTCATCCTCATCCTCACTCCTAAATGTCCTCCAGACTCTTCTGTCCTTTTCCATCTTTCTATATGTCCTCCAGACTCCTCTATTCTCCTCCAAATTCCTCTATGCTCCTCCGGACTCCTCTATCCTTCTCCAGACTCCTCTGTCCTCCACCAGTCTTGTCTGTCTCCTCTAGAACCCTATTGGTTCTCTAGACTCCTCTCAGATGACAAAAAGGATCATTAGAAATCGAACATGACAGATCCTTGTCTCCCTCTCCATCATACATCAAGATAAAGCCGAGTAGGCCCCATACACATTGGCGTGTTAACCGACATAGTGGAATGTGTGTGAGGGCCTTATCACTAGGGCTTACAACATCAGCATGGCTATTGGTCATAGATTTAATCTCTGATGCCCCCTGTAATGAAGATTTAGTGACACTGCTGGTGGACCACCATCCCGCTCACCAGTCACGCATTTATAATGTGTCAAATCTTTGGAGGAGAAACCGTTTGGTGAGACATAATTTTGTGTTCAATAGGCTTCAATAAGCGCTGGTGAGGATCACAAAAAGACCTGAATGTTTTAGATCCAAATGTTCCTGCAAAATCCATATTGATAATGGCATATTAGGGGAATAAACATAAGCCTATAATGGAGGTGTTCTCTACTCTATGATGATGGGGAACTTGTGAGAGGCAAGAGGTCTCCACCACGAAGTTCTTCAATAACAATGATGCAAGTGCTCCCATGAGTCTGATGTAACGAGGTCACGTTGCTCATGAATGAGATGAGTCACATCTACTACTATGGATTTGTGTGAATTTGGAGATCACTGAATATTTTCTCGATGCGAGTCATTTTGATGTACATTAAAGAAAGAGGAGAATGTAAAGGTGTTTTCCACCCCTTTATTTTTAGTATTGTTTATGTGTGCAATCAAAATATTAATGTCATCTGCCGCTCCACCGCCGCTCCTCCGTGGCTGGGTCTCCCTTCGGGCTCCTCTTCCCATGTAGTCGGTGCATGACTCTAACTGCCAATTAGAGGCCACAGTAGTGACCTACGCATTGCGAGCTGACCACACCGGAAGAGAAAGAGAACAGCCCGGCGGTAGACCCGGCCATAGGGACAGAGCAGTGGTGAGTAGGTGTACTTTATTACCGAGTTTGATAGCACACTCCATCAATACCTAAAACAAAAGAAAACTGTGGAAAATCCCAGCAATGTCTTTCATGGCCTTCGACAGTCACGCACATTGTCACAAGACATAGTTCACGTTCCAAGACTCCAACATTCAATGAATGGGGACTTCTCCAGAAAAGTAATTGCAGGATTGTAATTATGGTTTCAAGTAAATATAGAGAGGCTTGTAATTAACATCTATATCAACTAAAAAGCAGTTACGTCTTTAGGGACTGGAACAGGTTTATAATTTTTGCCTTATCGCAGTCTAATGGTTAAAGAAGACCCACCACTCGCCATAAAATTGTATTTTTCTAGCCTGGTGTACACAGTACAGGTCTCCTGATTCCGGCTTTGTCTATCTTTTGTTCCTGCTCATTTCCGTTCCTGAGATATGACCCTTTCTTACTTGCAAATAAATCCAGAAAAAAGTGGGCCATATCTCATGAACGGAGAGGCGTGGAAACAAAAGAAAAACAACAACTCCGGATTCTGCTTAACTCTAGCATGTACACCAGGTAATAAAAATCACATATTTATGGCAAGTGGCAGATCCTCTTTAATCATTAGACTGTGGTAAGGCAAAAATTTATGCCAGGTCAAAAAAAATTACATGTTTATAGCAGTTTTTGTTATATTTATTGTGTATATGATTTATTACACATTAATATATTATTATTATTATTATTTATATTTTTTATTGTTTTGGATGCTATATATTATTTTTCTGTATGTAAAAATTATTGAATTTATTTTTTACATTACATTATTATATTATATCTTTTATTTTTACTTTTTGGAGGCTTTATCTTAGGGGTTGTCCAGAGCTCTTGAGAGTCCAACACCCCCCACCAGTTACCTGTTAGCATTTACCAAGATGGCATGATGTACACCGTACAGAGTATATGGATCCCAAAAAACACCCAAAAGTGACCATTCCTGAGTGCTGCTGAGCTCCCATTGAAGTAGATGGGAGCTGAGCTGCATTACCCAAGAATGGCCACTATACAATGTCTTATTTACTGCACTAGATGGTGGCCCGATTCTAACGCATCGGGTATTCTAGAATATGTATGCGTAGTATATTGCACAGCCCACGCAGTATATTGCGCAGCCACGCAGTACATTGCGCAGCCCACGTAGTACATTGCGCAGCCACGCAGTACATTGCGCAGCCCACGCAGTACATTGCGCAGCCACGCAGTACATTGCACAGCCCACGCAGTACATTGCGCAGCCCACGTAGTACATTGAGCAGCCCATGCAGTACATTGCGCAGCCCACGTAGTACATTGCGCAGCCCACGCAGTACATTGCGCAGCCCACGTAGTACATTGCCCAGCCCTCGCAGTACATTGCATGTCCACGTAATATATTGCCCAGTCACGTAGTATTTTGCCCAGTCATGTAGTATAATGCTCCATGCAGTTATGGCCCCATATAATGCTTCATGCAGTTATGGCCCCATAGATGCCCCATATAATGCTCCATGCAGTTATGGCCCCATAGATGGCCCATATAATGCTCCATGCAGTTATGGCCCCATAGATGGCCCATATAATGCTCCATGCAGTTATGGCCCCATAGATGCCCCATATAATGCTCCATGCAGTTATGGTCCCATAGATGGCCCATATAATGCTCCATGCAGATATGGCCCCATAGATGTCCCATGTAATGCTCCATGCAGTTATGGCCCCATAGATGGCCCATATAATGCTCCATGCAGATATGGCCCCATAGATGGCCCATGTAATGCTCCATGCAGTTATGGCCCCATAGATGTCCCATGTAATGCTCCATGCAGTTATGGCCCCATAGATGGCCCATATAATGCTCCATGCAGATATGGCCCCATAGATGGCCCATGTAATGCTCCATGCAGTTATGGCCCCATAGATGCCCCATGTAATGCTCCATGCAGTTATGGCCCCATAGATGGCCCATATAATGCTCCATGCAGATATGGCCCCATAGATGGCCCATGTAATGCTCCATGCAGTTATGGCCCCATAGATGTCCCATGTAATGCTCCATGCAGTTATGGCCCCATAGATGGCCCATATAATGCTCCATGCAGATATGGCCCCATAGATGGCCCATGTAATGCTCCATGCAGATATGGCCCCATAGATGCCCCATGTAATGCTCCATGCAGTTATGGCCCCATAGATGGCCCATATAATGCTCCATGCAGATATGGCCCCATAGATGGCCCATATAATGCTCCATGCAGATATGGCCCCATAGATGGCCCATGTAATGCTCCATGCAGTTATGGCCCCATAGATGCCCCATGTAATGCTCCATGCAGTTATGGCCCCATAGATGGCCCATATAATGCTCCATGCAGTTATGGCCCCATAGATGGCCCATATAATGCTCCATGCAGATATGGCCCCATAGATGGCCCATGTAATGCTCCATGCAGTTATGGCCCCATAGATGTCCCATGTAATGCTCCATGCAGTTATGGCCCCATAGATGGCCCATATAATGCTCCATGCAGATATGGCCCCATAGATGGCCCATGTAATGCTCCATGCAGATATGGCCCCATAGATGCCCCATATAATGCTCCATGCAGTTCTTTATGGCCCCATAGACGCTCCATACAGCATTGTGCCACATGTAATGCTGCTGCTGAGGCAATAAAAACAAAATATCACATACTCACCTCTCGTCGCTGCTCCTCAGCGTCCCGTCTCTCCGCACTGACTGTTCAGGCAGAGGGCGGCGCAGTTATATACTGCATGGGCTGTGCTATATACTATGTGCCCTGTGTTGACCAATCAGCGACGTGGGATTTCCAGGACAGACAGACAATTAAACCCTTAGACAATTATATATATAGATAGATTGTTTTGTGCCAAAAAGCTTGGATCCTTCGAAGCCCAGACTTCACAAGACTTCTGAAGGGAAGATGTCCTGTCGTATTGGGTACCCAGACAATGGAAGCACAATCTTCATTTCCCGTAGGAGGTTCAGTATGGCCTCCAGCTCCATGGGCTGGGCTAGTTTTTCCTGATGGGGTAAAAAAAAAATCACAAGACTGATGCCAAGGCAAAACTGAGCGGATAGAGGAGTGTATGAACTGTGAAGCCTGAAGATATTTGCATGACTGTTCTTAAAGGAGAAATTAGGTAATTTGGGGTCACCGTTTAGGGGTTAGTCTGGCCTATCATCAGTTATCAGGAGCCTGGCCTTAAAGTGTTATTTCCATCTACATAGATGGCTGGAAATTTTAACAAGCATTAAATTGCTTTTTTTACAAGCACTATCTGAAAATATCTGTTTATGAATATGGAAATAAGCTTGAATTAAGGGGGTGTCATGTTCTGGTGTCTGTATTAAGGGGTGGACTGGTTCGGTTTCTGTATTAGACATCTCCTGACCGCAAGAGGACTCGTAAAAACAATCTCCTTTGTTAGTGAACCAATAATTCTTCTCTCGTCTTAGTAGATTCTGTAAGTCCTGGGTGTGAGATCAACGATTACATAACTTTTCCTTCGAATAACCAGAGAAAATCCCCTGCCTGGTATCATGGTTACCGCTGTGTGTTGACTTTACCTTTTCTGTTGTTATTTTGGTGTTTCGTTACCTTCCCAACATAAGTTATTGTTATGCTTATATAGCGCCATCATATTCAGCAGCGCTTTACAGACATTGTCGTCACAATCTCCATTCCCTATCAGTATGATTTTAGAGATTGGAGGAAACCTACGCAAACATGGGGAGAACATACATTGGTGGGAGTTGAACCTACAACCCCACTGCTGCAAAGCAAAAGTGCTAACCACTGAGCCATCATGCTGCCCCTAGTGTTAGACATCAGAGTTGGAAGTGTAGAGATGTTTATGACTCCCCTTCTCTCCAGTCCATCTGGCAATACCTTGACCCATCCGGTAATGCTCCTAATTTTTTCATACTTTGGGTCAAGGATTTTAAAAACCCATCTTCTTTTCCAGGTTGGGAATTTTACAAATTTTTCCAGGGACCATTCACAAATTTTGCTTTACACGAAGGCTCAGGAGATCAGCACACTGCACAGGCAGCGGGCTATGTTATACAGTTGGCTCTTGCCTCTAACCCCTTAGATGCTGTAGGAGCGACCACGGAAGCTAAGCAGTTACAGATGTGGGACACTTCTGTCACCTCATGTCCACGCTTCAAAAATTTAACGGGATGCTGATGGGCTGTCATAGTAGCCTACTAAATCCCTTGTTTCATCAATTTGTCCTCCTATGAAACTAGGCATATTGTACAAGGTGATTCATTCTGTTGCTTATCCAGAAAAATTGCTGTAACTTCTAAAAAAGAGAGTCGACCGTACTGAAATTTGGACTGTACATACATTGGTTCATGAGAAGGGAGAATGGAATGAACCTCAGCACCAGAGATGAGAAACATCCTCATGCCAAGAGGTCTCGTTGACTTTTCGCCTATCGGTTGTCTCCCCTACAAGACAGACTTGCTGCATGACTTTCTGCAGTTGCTTATGTGCGGTGCTTGGATTTCACGCCTGCCAAATTCTTTCTTCATTTGTAAAGATATAGTTTGGAGGAGCATGTTTTCATCGTGAAACCTTAATTGGTAAACTGAGTCCCTAAAGAGGTGCCAAAGTGAGTTTCTAAAGAAGCTTGGAGGTCAAAATCCTCCTTCCAAACTGTGTATTCTGTCATTGGTGAACAAGTTGGAACGTATAGGAACATTACTGGACAAGGACAGGCATGATGGAGGACATCCAAAAAAGTTTGAGGAAACAATTCAAGATGTGAAACAGCGATTTCTGGCATCTCCACATAAATCATTGCACGGGCTTTCCCAGTAGACAATCAAGTCATATTCCACAGGTCAACAAGCGGTCAAAAAAGGTTGTGTTCCCTGGTACAGAGTCGCTGTTGTTCAGGAATTTAAATTGCCCGATCAAAAGGAAAGAATGAGTTATTGCTGCATTTTTTCCTTTAGGTCCAATTGAAGGGTCAGGTGTACAGTAACAAGCCACGAATACCACAAGTACTCGGAGAGAACATACAACGGAATGCATTCAACAATATAGAAAGGCACGTGTAGGTGTACTTGGATGCAAATGATGGATATTTTCAACACCTGCTTTAAAACATCAGTTTTTCATGAACCAAGGTATGTTCAGTCCAAATTTCAGTATGGTCGACCATCTCTATTAGAAGTTATGTAAGAGGAATCAAGGATACTTCTGAGGAGCCCCTGTGTAATGTACCATTAGTGCGGGAAGGCTGTCATCTACTGACAGGATGGAATCATGAGGAACCTACCGGCACAAGAAGAGATGCATGGGGGACGAGTTCAAATGCGGGACCCGATCAGGTGCCTTTGGTGACAAAGTTCACGAAAATAAAGGTCATCCACGCCAAAGGGAGAATTTGGTGCTGAGAGAAAGGTGCGGATGTGGACCGAGAATGGTGATGAAACCAGAGTGCCAGGCCACAGTGGAAAGCATGTGCCAGCCAAATGAGATCCAAGGACCTGACTATGCCAGTCAAGACCCAAGGACTCGATCCTAAAGCCCAGACTGCAACAGTCAAGGTCAGAATTCTTGATTTCCACTGGTCAAGTTCTACAGTCCAGACAACGTTAGATACAGCCGGAGCCCAGCCCTCTTTCCCCCAGGCCCAGAAGACACCCGCCATCAGTCAAGCACCGAAGATCCAAGAGGAGACTTTGAACGGGGGAGGAGGACGATAGAAGGAAGACATGAGTGAGTCAGGCCATCGTTTCCGGCACCAACGTATGGTGCAGGGGTCAACCTGAGCTAGGACAGGAGGTGAGGTGGTGTCGGCTGGGGCAAGGGAAACTCAGAATTCATTGATAGACTTCGTTAGGAGGACTTGCAGCCTAGTAGGAAAATCCCCGCTATGGCCATTGTGTCAAAGCAAGCCAGCGTAGCAGCTCTCCCAGGAATGGGTGTACCACCACTGTCGGAGACACACCAGCATAACTTTCCTGTTATTTAAATTGAACTTTAAGACTTATTATATGTTGTATGATCCATTAGTGTATGCACAGTTTTATATTGTTTAACTGCTACCCACGTTCCCGCCATATCAGAAGTAATAAAAGCTTTGTTGTCTGTTCCCACCTGGTGCTCTTCTGTGTGTTGCGTCTCGTAATGTAGCGATTCACCCTGTAGCCTGCAATCAAGTGATTGGAGGTAACAAGTCCATCCCTAAGGGGGTGTTAGTATAAAATATAAAGAAAAACTATGCCCCCTTGGTAAAGACCTAAAAACCTAGCGCTAAATATAAAGCCCTCGCTGGAATCATATGATGGCTATAAAAAAAGAAAAAAACACAGTTACTCAGGGGAGGAGAAGAAGTAAAATAAAAGCAAAAACTGGTCACTTATCATCTCGCGACAAGTCGTCTTTAAAATACATAAAGCATAACAAATAACTATAAGAATTTGGTGGAAAGGGATTAAAAAATAAATGGGAAGGAAGAAGAATTTTCACTAGTATGCTAATGTGCCCTTTCCCCCTATAACGAGATTTTTCCTATTCCAACCTCCTGAAAACCCCCTTGTGTTTCCCGGAGCTGGTTTTATGCAATTTGTTGATTATATGACATCTATAAATGTTGATGATAAGTTAAGAATTTATAGCATCGGCGTGATTGAATATCGTCATCTGTATGGAAATATCATCTATCCGCAGAGTCATAATGTGCAAGAAACGCCTAGAGAGTGGATTCATCATCCCGCAGAGATCTGCACTAAATACGACCAAAAAAAAAAGTTGTGCCGGAGTAAATAACACAAATAAATTAAGAATTTAATAAAATGTATTAGGTACAAAATAAAAAAAACGTTAAATACAGGTAGCTCCAGCAATACAGGCAAACACTAAAAATTGGTGCGTGAGCTAAAGTGGTAACCCCAATAAATAGGTATAGATCACAAAGATGTATAATATGAAAATACCAATCCAATAGCATATATGAAGAATTTTTCACTTATGAACAAACATAAATACGTCAATAGGTGTCTATACATGAAATAACCAATACTTGATGCACGTTTCGCTTTTGCTTCTTCAGGGGTTCTGCACTAAAATCCTTTTCTTGTGACAGTGGCTTAAACTATTCACTAGATGACAAAATCCATTGGACGCTGCACCAAGATCCTGTCTTGCAAATTATCTTTCAATTATCCCATATGGCAACATTGCTGTCAGCCACAAAATTCAGCATTTTGGGATTTGAGGGCCATATTGTGAGATTGTTCCTTCTGACACATTTATGGCTTATCGATAATATGTGCCATAAATCTCTATGGGGGTTTTTCCATCTATCAGGAGAAAAAAAAAAAAGTGATTCCTAGTTCAGCACTTTGGAAAGTGGGAAATTTTATAATTCCCACTAACTCGTGAGGCTGCCTTGTCTCGTTTCTCAGTTGCCAAATCAGACATTATGGTATAGTCTGTGTATATCCTAAAAAAGATGAGAATTCCACTATAAAGGTGTGTAATGCCTCTTTCAGACTGCGGGGGCAGTGCAGCGTCACAGGTTCAAATGTCAAAGGGAGAGAAAACTAGTCATGGTCTATACTAGACTTAACAGTAACAGGTTTGACTGTGCTCCCCCATAACAATATCACAGTTTTATTTATCATGTTCACTATATGGTAAAACTGACACCGCAATATAATTCTCCATTTCACTGCAATTACGCAGATACCAAACATACGGTATGTAGTTTTTTTTTTATTTTAGTAATGAAAAATTGGGGGGAAATTTAAAAAAACAAACAAACTTTGCTTGTGGAGACCCGTAACGCTTCCAATTTTTGGGATAGGGGGCCGGGTGAGGGCTTATGTTTTGCGCTGTGAGATGATGTTTTTTACTGATACCATTTCAGGGTAGATACGATATTTTAATCACCTGTTATTGCAGTTTATTGCTGCACTAAAAATGTAATTTTGGCGTTTTGATTTTTTCTCATTCCACCATTTACCGATCAGATTAATTTATTTAAAATTGATAGATCGAACTGTTACGAACGCAACGACACCAAATATGTGTACTTTTTTAAATTTTTCTTATTTTTAATAGGGGAAAGATTTGAACTTTAAAAAAAAAATCATATATTTTTTAAAACTTTTTTTTTACTGTACTTAATAGTCCCCTTAGGGGACTTAAAACTCACAAAATCCTCCACTCCAGCTCCACTCCACCCATGGCTGCTAAAGGCACATGATGGCTGATTAAATCAGCCATCACCTGCCGGGAAAGATGCCAGATTGGCTCACGAGGCAGGGACACGACATATGATGTAAATGTACGTCATATGTTGGGAAGGGGTTAAGATGTTAATTGGTGAGAATTGATTAGCAACACTGGCCTTAAAGAGGAACTGTCACCAGGCCAAAAGTGGACTATTTTTGTACCTTTTTTTTTTCTCACGGCTGCTCTCCTGAGTATTAAGATTTTGTTTAAAAAAAAAAAATTGCCTTATGATTCCAGTGATATGGGCCTTTTTATTTAGTGATTATTTCTATGTTCTTTTCCAAGGGGGCGTGGCTCTCAGAATTCTATGGTTAGCTCTGCAGAATGAACCTGCAAATACCATCGCCTTGGTAAAGATCGTAAAAATTAGATTAGCACTAAACAAAAAGGCTCATATCACTGTAATCTTGAGATGGATTTTAAAAAAAAGGAAAAAAAGGAGTAACAGGAATTTTAAAAAGTGCACCCACTTTTGAGCTGGTGTCAGGTCCTCTTTAAAGTCAGTATTTCGTTCTCTCGGATTGATGATTATTCTGTGCTGGTCAGTCCGGTCAGTCTTCTGACTCAATAAGGTACTTTCCAATATGTCTCATCAGTTGGTAGCACATAGTGTTCTCGTACATGTTAGCTCTCTTCTTCTTCACTAGAACTCAGCTCAAACCAAGAAACTAGAAGACACATTAGAGAACATATGAGTGATGTCAGACATTCTAAGGATGTGTCCATCTCTCGACACATTAGGAATAGTCATAAGGGGGATATTTAGGACATTTCTTTCTGTGTCATTGAAGTTATTCCTCCATCTCCAAGAAAAGGGGATGAGAGCGAAAAAATCTTTCAGAAGGAATGTCAGGAGATTTTTCCACATTTTACTTTATGTCCACAAACTTAAAAGTATTTTATTGGAATTCTATGTGACACCAGCACAATGTAACACGAATTTGTGATGTGTAAAGGAAATGATACAGGGTTTTCTAATTATTTGAAAAATATTGATCTTAAGATTGTGAGGTGCATTTGTATTCAGCCCCCCCTGAGTCAATACTTTGTAGGACCACTTTTCGCTGCCAGTCTTTTGGGGTCTGTCTCTCCCACCTTTGTACATCTAGAGGTGACATTCTGCCCCTCCTTCTTTGCACACTCGCTCAGTGAGATTAAATTGAGACGTTTGCGATTGCCAATTTTCACGTCTTGTCACAGATTCTCTGGGATTTTGGTTTGGATGGTGACTGCGCCGTTGACACACAAGAATATGCTTTGATCTAAACCCTCCAATGTATCTCTTGCAGGATGTTTAGGATTGTTGTCCTGTTGGAAGGTGAACCGGCGCCTCAGTCTCAAGACTTTTCCTCCAGGATTGCCCTGTATTTATCTCCATTCATCTTCCCATCAACACTGAGCAGCTTCCCTGCCCCTGCTGAAGAAAAGCCTCTCCACAGCATGATGCTGCCACCACGTGTGACGATGTGGATGGTGTTTTCAGGATGATGTGCAGTGTTAGTTTTTCACCACACATAACATTTTGCATTTAGCCCCAAAAGTTCTCCTTTGGTCTCATCTGACCAGAGCACCTTCTTCCACATGCTTGCTGTGTCCCCCACACGGCCTTTTGCAAACTGCAAACAGGACTTCCTATGGCTTGCTTTCAATAATGACTAATTACTTTCTCTTTTGTACTCTTCCATAATGACCAAATCTGTGGAGCATATAACTAACAGTTGTTCTGTGGACAGATTCTCCCAGCTGAGCTGTGGATCTCTGCATCTCCTCCACAATGACCATGGGCCTCTTGGCTGCTTCTCTAATTAGTGCTCTCCTTGCTTTGGATGTCAGTTTAGGTGGGCAGCCATGTTTTGGTAGGTTTTCAGTTGTGCTACTTTTGGATGATGGATTGAACAGTGCTTTGTGCGATGTTGAGAGCTTGGACTTATTTTTATAACCCTGCTTTACTCTTCTCCACAACTTTATCCCTGACCTGTCTGGTGAGCTCCTTGCTTTTCATAATGCTGTTTGATCCCTAATGTTCTCACACAAACCTCTGAGGATTTCACAGAACAGCTGTAGTTATTCTGAGAAAAAATTACACACAGGTGGACTCAATGTACTAATTATGTGACTTCTGGATTTCTGGAGGTAATTGGTCACTCAGCATTTTATATAGGGGCATCAGACTACAAGGGGCTGAATATAAATAGAAGTCTCGATTTTCAGATTTATATGTTTAAAATAATTACAAAATTAGAATTAGAAAACCCGGTATCATTTCCTTCACAAATATTTGCTACTTGGTGTTAATATCACATACTAAGAATAGATTTCAGTTTGTGGTGTAACAGGAAAAATGTGTAAAACTTCATGGGGTATGAATACGGTTTCAAGGCGCTTATGGTTGCTTTTTATAGTTATGGGAACATACTGGTAATACATCCTCTGTGTTTCATATCGGATCATCTCCTGTGTCTTAATATCCTTTTGCCTACTACTCTTCTTATATATTGGCTCATAAATAGTTTGTACTGTTATTTGATGTCTTTGGTGAATTATTGTCACACATCGACATATATGTGATATATTATAAAAAAAAACACTCATGTTATAAAAGGACCTTTATATGATTACCAATGCTCCATACATATTCGGTAGCTATTTGTACATTGTACATTAATATATACTGCCCGCCATGTTCACTACGCTGCACACAGACACGTATGATTGTCTGTGCTTCTGTTTCATAGGAAAAAATCTCATCCAAGATGACAGCGGCACTTCTGCACATGTGCGGGATCACGTCAATAAATATCAGACCTTGTTGCAATAATTGTCTCCTGATGAAGCTCGACTCAGAGGTGAAACGCTTCGAGGTGTCACTTGTGGACCGGTGACAATGAACGGACAGGTGTACTTAGATAAGTCTATGTTTTCTCTTCACATTTATATTGGTTTTTATCAAAAAAATATCATTGTATCTGAGGACTTGCTCTATTTTATATGTATTGAGGTGACATTCCTGTGTGTGTGATGGCTCTCTGTTGTATTTTTCCATATTAATATGGATATATAGAAAATCAGGGAGACGCGGCGGCTGAGCGGGGGCCACTGTTGCGTCTACCACTAGGGTATACCAACCTCTGTGGTTAGGTAGCGGTAAGCAATAGGGCGCATTAGGATTATTTATTGTTTCTTTCATTATTTATGGTGTTTGTTTGGTATTTTAACATAATCTGAGAAAGTAATAATTTTTTTAATGGAAAGTGAGATGCATACAACGATACACAAGAAATCTTGAAGATAGCAGAGGAACATTACATACACACAGAACTGATGATGTTTTGATACAGAAAATGCTGCCATGTGTTGGACATTATACTTTACAATTGGACCCATCATGGTCTTAAAAGGACTAAAAAACAATATCACTGTTCCTACTCCTCGCTGGATGGACCTCCACTGGACTTCTTACTTTCTCTACTGCCAGGGAACATCACGTGACCACTGCAGCCAATGATTGACTGCAGCAGTGAAGTTCTATCTGAACCGGGAGAAATAATCTCCTAGCTCTTTCTCTTCAGGCTGGGATGGAACTTCACCTCTGCAGCCCATCTGATTGGTTACAGTGGTCATGGAACATCCACCACCAAAAGAGCAAACATGAAGGCTGGTGGTGAACACAGCCTCCACCAAAGCAATTTTGAGTGTCCAATAGGTGATATATATTTTCCTTTTCTTTTAAGTATTCATTTGTATAGTGACTATTTTTTCATTTGAGTGGGTAGTGTATGGCGGGATTACAAGGGCTGAA
Organism: Ranitomeya variabilis; assembly: GCF_051348905.1. Classification (NCBI taxonomy): domain Eukaryota; kingdom Metazoa; phylum Chordata; class Amphibia; order Anura; family Dendrobatidae; genus Ranitomeya; species Ranitomeya variabilis. The sequence continues at coordinate 23,836,012 of NC_135234.1, read as the reverse complement.
ACTAATGAAAAGCCACAAATAAATTCTACAAATATCAGTTGGGAAGAGGTTGTTTTTATTGTCAGTCATTCCTGGACCTTTCCTTGCTCCAGCGGAAAACCCAACAGTTGGGTCTCCAGTTTGGGTCATCGGTTGATCCTCGGCTTCACCTGGGGATTGCAACTGATCACCAGGGATTTTGGCAATCGGGCACGGGTCTGATCACTGGCAGATTTTTCTTTTATTTTTACAAAACAAGTCTGCCAAGTTTGGACCATCCCCTTCAGTTTCAAGGAACTCCCTGGATGTCCTGTCTTCTTCTTGGGTCTTCAGACTCCTGGTGACCTGATTTATGTGATTCTTTACCTCAACCATGATGGCGGTCGGTCTCTTCTTACCTTTTCCATCAGATCTATGATGTTTACTAAAAAAACCTCCTTCTTTGTCACTTTCTGTTCCCAATATAAAACATTATAAAATTATAGTGAACGTTACGAAAATACTGGAAATGATAAAAAGTATCCAACTTCCTCCAACGTTAACATTGAGATAATGGTTTCTATCATCAGACCCCGATTCTGTGTAATGTGAGGATCACATTTCTGATTAAGTAATTCAATATTATTAATCATGGAGTATTAGGAGCAGATTTATTAAAGGGGTAGTCCCATCTGGTCAAACTCTACATAGGACCTATAAAAGCATATTAGAGAAAAGTCCTTCTCCAGGGATCCTCCTAGTTTATCCAGATGGGAGAGTCACTGCAAAGAGCAAGGTATCCAAGGAACCATGTAATACCTTATTTGCCTTGTAGTGGCCGCACTGAGCTTAACCCAACGATAACAAACGATAGGTGGGTTTAGAGATGTCCCACCCCAAATCCGCTGGGATTAGTTGGACAGTCCTTTAAATTAATGTCTTAAAGAGGTCTGGCTAGGGTTATAAAAACAGTTCAAACAGTGCCACATCTAACCATAGGCTGCATCTGGTATTGCAGCTTAGCTCAATTAAAGGAATTGGGATTACAGTATCCCTGACATTGGGTAAGGGTGAAAGCAGCCACGTTATAGCTAACCCTGTATAATGGGATTGTGCCTTTAAATACATTTATTACCCATGTGCAGGATTGGCAGTGGGCACCTGGGAATGTCAGAAACGCTTGTAAACTACAGTTTATCGATACAAATATGAAGGCAAAATGATGATATATGCAAATTAAAAACGTAATGGGGCTCACCGGGCCTGCAGAAGCACTGAAATAGTGAAGGAAGGGTGCCGAACCCGGCCGGTGGAGCACAGCAAAAATATCCAAAGAAAAAGGAGGGAAATGCCGGCACGATTATTCAATAAAATAAAATATAGTTTGTTTAAAATTCCATAAAAACAGGTGGCAAATTAAAAACCTGACATATTTCTGCATTAATTACACTGGTCTACAAAAAAAAAAAAAAAATTCTGGCATGGACTTTAAGAACAGTTTTAGACTAATTTGAGGGTGCTGAATTCAAATATGATCTTATAATTTCTCTATCACATCACGTTTTTGCGCTACAGGTATATAGCCCATTTTCAAGAATTCCATCTACTATATAATTGTCTAAGGGTCATTTCCGCCTTTCTGTCTGTCTGTCCTTCTGTCTGTCACAGATATTCTTTGATCGCGGCCTCGGTCTGTCATGGAATCCAAGTCGCTGATTGGTCGTGGCAAAACACGACCAATCAGCGACGGGCACAGTCCGGCGGAAAAATGGCCGCTCCTTCCTCCCCGCAGTCAGTGCCCGCTCCGTACTCCCCTCCAGTCTGCCCTCACACAGGGTTAATAGCAGCGGTAACAGGCCGCGTTATGCCGCGGTGTAGTGCACTCCGTTACTGCTGCTATTAACCCTGTGTGACCAACTTTTTACTATTCATGCTGCCTTTGCAGCATGAATAGTAAAACGATCTAATGTTAAAAATAATTAAAAAATTAAAAATCGTTATATACTCACCGTCCGTCGTCCCCCGGATCGACAACAGGCCTTTCCCGCGCGCGACGCTCCGGTAACTGGTCCATGCTGCAATCTCGCGAGATGATGACGTAGCGGTCTCGCGAGACCGCTACGTCATGATCTCGCTAGACCGCAATGCACTCTTGAGACCGGAGCGCACGAGCAGCGTGGATATGATGCCCACATTGCTATATACTACGTGGCCTGTGCAATATACTACATGGGCTGTGCAATATACTACGTGGCTGGGCAATATACTATGTCGACTGCGCAATATACGTGGGCTGCACAATATACAACGTGGGCTGTGCAATGTACTACGTGGGCTGCGCAATGTACTACGTGGGCTGCGCAACATACTACGTGGGCTGCGCAATATACAACGTGGGCTGCGCAATATACAACGTGGGCTGCGCAATGTACAACGTGGGCTGCGCAATGTACAACGTGGGCTGCGCAATGTACAACGTGGGCTGCGCAATGTACTACGTGGGCTGCGCAATATACAATGTGGGCTGCGCAATGTACAACGTGGGCTGCGCAATATACAACGTGGGCTGCGCAATATACAATGTGGGCTGCGCAATATACGTGTGCTGCGCAATGTACTACGTGGGCTGCGCAATGTACTACGTGGGCTGCGCAATGTACTACATGGGCTGCGCAATGTACTACGTGGGCTGCGCAATGTACTACGTGGGCTGCGCAATGTACTACGTGGGCTGCGCAATGTACTACGTGGGCTGCGCAATATACAACGTGGGCTGCGCAATATACTACTTGGGCTGCGCAATGTACTACGTGGGCTGCGCAATTTACTACGTGGGCTGTGCTATACACTACGCATACATATTCTAGAATACCCGATGTGTTAGAATCGGGCCACCATCTAGTGATAAATATAAGTAGTGTATGAAAAGTGCCGGTTTACACGGTTCACTAAGGTAAATTTAGTTTTCATTTAGTCTCCCAATAAATGTGAGAATATCTTTGTTTTCTTTGAACGTGCATAATTCCCATTTGTTATGATAACACCCTTGTTTTCTGTGCTACTGGGACAGTAGAGCTACAGCAGAGCATTGGGTGAAAACTGAATGGCCTCAGTGTCAGAGTTTGTCGTCTGGCGATAAGAATGTCATCCATGATCCTCTAGTGGATAGGAAGGACATTGTCTTTCCTACCTTACACATAAAACTTGGATTGATGAAGCAGTTCATCAAAGCTCTCAATCACAGTGGAGAATGCTTTAACTATATATGTTCAACTTTTCCTGGTCTTAGTGAAGAGAAGAAAAAGGCTGGAATATTTGATGGACCGCAAATAAGAACACTTATGAGAGACCCAAATGTTATCACATCAATGAATGAGACAGAAGAAAGAGCTTGGAATGCATTTTGTAATGTGCTGCAGAATTTTCTAGGGAATAAGAAAGCAGACAACTATGAAGAGATTGTGGAAGAGCTACTGATGAGTCTGCGGAATCTTGGATGTAGAATGAGTATGAAGATTCACTATTTACACAGCCATGTGGAATTTTTACCAGAGAACCTTGGGGATGTGAGCGAGGAACAAGGGGAGTGTTTTCATCAGGACATTAAAACAAAGGAAGAACGGTATCAAGGCCGGTGGGACTCACATATGATGGCTGACTATTGCTGGAGCTTGGTGAGAGACAACCCAGAAGCTGCACATCACAGATAAGCCAAGAAAAGAAAGTTCAAATAACTGCCATGTGTCATTCATCTGTGTGCCATATATATGTGTCTTTATATTTTGTAGTTTGTAAGTATATTTGATTTGCTGTACATAGACTTTGTAATCTTTGTTACTCCTTGATTAAAAATATACAATGTAGTATCGAAAATCGTGTGTTTTTATCATAAAACATTAGGAGTAATTTTCATCAAAAATTGAAAATCTCGCAATCCTGATGTGATAGCCAAAAACGGAGATCATATTCGTAATCAGCAGCCAAAATTGACTTAAAATATGTTTTAAAACCTTTTGCCAGAAAAATTGCGTTGACCAGTGTTATAGCATTTTAAAATTTCTATGTGGTTCCACCTGTTTTTTTTTTAAATTTTGAATAAAGGGGTTTTTTTTATTTTATTGTATGGTCGTGCCGGCCGTTATCTCCTTTTCCTTTGGATATATGCAAACATTTACTTTGCCTAAGGGTACCGTCACACAGTGGCATTTTCATCGCTACGACGGCACGATTCGTGACGTTCTAGCGATATAGTTACGATCTCGCAGTGTCTGACACGCAGCAGCGATCAGGGACCCTGCTGAGAATCGTACGTCGTAGCAGATCGTTTGAAACTTTCTTTCGTCGCTGGATCTCCCGCTGTCATCGCTGGATCGTTGTGTGTGACAGCGATCCAGCGATGCGTTCGCTTGTAACCAGGGTAAACATCGGGTTACTAAGCGCAGGGCCGCGCTTAGTAACCCGATGTTTACCGTGGTTAACAGCGTAAAAGTAAAAAAAAAAAAACAGTACATACTCACCATCTGATGTCCGTCAGGTCCCTTGCCGTCTGCTTCCCGCTCTGACTGTCTGCCGGCCGGAAAGTGAGAGCAGATCACAGCGGTGACGTCGCCGCTGTGATCTGCTTTCACTTTACGGCGGCACTCAGTCAGCGGGAAGCAGACGGCAAGGGACCTGACGGACATCAGATGGTGAGTATGTACTGTTTGTTTTTTTTTACTTTTACGCTGGTAACCACGGTAAACATCGGGTTACTAAGCGTGGCCCTGCGCTTAGTAACCCGATGTTTACCTGGTTACCCGGGGACCTCGGCATCGTTGGTCGCTGGAGAGCGGTCTGTGTGACAGCTCCCCAGCGACCACACAACGACTTACCAACGATCACGGCCAGGTCGTATCGCAGGTCGTGATCGTTGGTAAATCGTATAGTGAGACGGTACCCTAAGTATGCAACAAAATGAGCTGCTGACAATTCCTAATGATGGCAGAATTATCAAAACCTAGAAATATCATTCGTCAATGTAAACGAGTCCGTAACAAGGGAAATTACTATAAGTGTGAAAGAAAACAATAACTAACCGGGAATAGTAGAGATGAGTGAAGTGATTCGCAGGTTGCTAGTCCAGCGGGACCATATCAGTACCCCGTGGCCCTTGGATGGGAGCACTGCAGAAAGCCTCCTGCCGGCATCCCCGATTCCACCTTTGATTAGCCAGCCTGGTGGTATGTCATCGTTGTGGCCAGGTCCGGCTCCAGGTTTTCATGGGCCCCGGGCAAAAGAGTCTCACTGGGCCCTTTAACACATATTCATGATGCACAGATAAGAAATATAGGTATAGTACAATGCCAAAGATTTTATTTACTTCTTACATTACATGAGTGATATCTATTGGAAATTCTACAATAGCTCAGAAAATGGTGAATCCTTGCAGCGCACAGTGCGGGACCTGGGGGGATTCAAAAGTTTTCATTTTAAACTGAACAGTATAATCCTCCATACAGTATTTTGGGCATTGCATAGTCCTCCATACACCATACTGAGCCCCAAATAGTGCTCCATACAGAATAATGGGCCCCATATAATGCTCCGTACAGAATAATGGACCCCATATAATGCTCCATACAGAATAATGGGCCCCATATAATGCTCCATACAGAATAATAGACCCCATATAATGCTCCATACAGAATAATGGGCCTCTTATAATGCTCCATATAGTATTATGGGCACCACATTGCTCCATACAGAATAATGGACCCCTTATATTGCTCCATACAGTATGTGTCCCATATAATGCTCCATACAGTATAATGGGTCCCATATAGTTCTCCGTACAGAATAATGGGCCCCATATAGTGCTCCGTACAGAATAATGGACCCCATATAATGCTCCGTATAGAATAATGGACCCCATATAATGCTCAATACAGAACAATGGGCCTCATATAATGCTCCATATAGAATGGGGCCCATACACTGCTTCATACAGAATAACAGGCCCCATATATTGCTCCATATAGTATTATGGGCACCACATAGTGCTCCATACAGAATAACGGGCCCCATATATTGCTCCATAGAGTATAATGGGTCCCATATAATGCTCCATACAGTATAATGGGTTCCATATAATGCTCCATACAGTATAATGGGTCCCATATAATGCTCCATACAAAATAATGGGCCTCATATAATGCCCCATACAGAATAATAGACCCCATATAATGCTCTCCATAGAGAATAATGGACTCCATATAATGTTCCATACAGAATAATGGGCCTCAAATAATGCTCATTACAGAATAATGATCCCCATATAATGCTAGATACAGAATAATGGACCCATATATTGCTCCATACACAGGGGGGACCAAGTGCCAGCGCCTGGACTGGTACCCAGCCCACTGACTCACAGGCCTCATAGTGTGCCGGTGTTCCCGACGTTGATTGGGCTCCCCTGCTTCCTCACAGTGCCAGAACTTGCCCGAGTGCGCCTGGTGGTGACGCTGCCCTGGTTGTGGCATAATGAACTTGTCACATTGCACCAGGCTGACTAATTAAAAGAGGAATTCGGGAGGTCGGAAGCATTTTGCAGAGCTTCAATGGAGTACAGATGTGGCTGCTCGACTAGGTCCCTGCGAATCAATCAGACCTAGTTAATATCAATTACTATTTTAGCTTTTTTTATTAATAGACAAAAATATTTACTCAAAAATCCATAATAAAGGAAGGACCATTCCCTGCTATATAAGTGAGCATTACAGTGCAAGGAATGGGGAGTCAGCGCCAGCAGTAACAGCAGGGTCCCAACATCTCCCTCAGGGGGCAGGGGCAGATTTTTATCACAAGAGCTTGTTCACAAGTTGCAATTTTGCTAAGATTTTGAAAATGCATCTCAGATGTGAAAAACAAAATTTACAGTAGCAGCAAAGCGAATGAGATTTCTGAAACCTCAACCAGAAGCTGCTCCATTTTTTCTCGCAGATTTAAAATTTCAGTACATTTTTTTCAAATCTGCATCACATCAAATCTGTAAGAGATTTTGCAGAGTTTTTCCCCTATGCAAAAATGCATAAAAGAAATGCAGTGTTTTTCCAACATTCTGCTGCAAATACTCAAGGTGTGCACATACCCAAACACTACCACCATTTTTGTGATTCTTTCCCTGGCAAAAAAATCTCTCCACTAGGAAACCCCACATAAAAATCCTCTGTACCAGGACATGTTCAGAAAAACAAAATGTGTACAGAATAATTGAACCTCATAGACTGAATCACTAATAAAAAGTAAGAAACGAGGAAGACTCACTTTCACTTCTGTAAAGAGCAGCGACTGCCAGTAACTATGAGTAATGTGGACGTCCGCGGCTCTATCACTGACTCATACCGAGCAATCAGAATTTCACTTGTTTTCATTCTGACATTTTAATATAACTGTATGCAGTGAGATCCCTCCAGTGGTGGCTGAACGTATGTAACTCTAGTGTTATGCAGAGGATATGAAAAACATTAAGAAATATGAACATTTTTAACCAAATCACAGACATGGAGTATGGTATTAGTCATCCTTGTTAACTCACATACCAGCTGTTCATTTCTTCTGTGTGTCGTCTGAAGTCCATGGAGAATGAAGAAGAGAAGAGGCCCAAGGTGACAGACCCACGTGACAACCCACGACCTCCTGAGAGCTGTGATTATATATGTGTCCCATAGACCATGTGCTCTCTATATATGGTGTTCACTTATACTCTGAGCTACATATACAGAAATAGTTTTTTGTAATGTCAGCGAGAGGCAATATGCTCAGTACAGAATTAAGAATAATTCCATTAATAATTAATATTTAACATGGGTGAAGCAGGACTGATTTCTGATTGAGTTGGGAAGCAGGACTCTCAGGCTTTCTGTTTGAGTGGGGGAAGCAGGACTCTCAGGCTTTCTGTATGAGTGGGGGAAGCAGGACTCTCAGGCTTTCTGTATGAGTGGGGGAAGCAGGACTCTCAGGCTTTTTGCATGAGTGGGGGAAATAGGACTCTCATGCTTTCTGTATGAATGGAGGAAGTAGGATTCTCAGGCTTTCTGTATGAGTGGGGGGAGTAGGACTCTCAGGCTTTCTTTAGGAGTGGGGAAGCAGCAATCTCAGGCTTTCTGTATGAATGGGGGAAGCAGGACTCTCAGGCTTTCTGTATGAGTGAAGGAAGCAGGACTCTCAGGCTTTCTGCATGAGTGGGGGAAATAGGACTCTCAGGCTTTCTGCATGAGTGGGGGAAGTAGGACTCTCAGGCTTTCTGCATGAGTGGGGAAATAGTACTCTCAGGCTTTCTGTATGAGTGGAGAAAGTAGGATTCTCAGGCTTTCTGTATGAGTGGGGGAAGTAGGACTCTCAGGCTTTCTGTATGAGTGGGGGAAGTAGGACTCTCAGGCTTTCTTTAGGAGTAGGGAAGCAGAAATCTCAGGCTTTCTGTATTAGTTAGGGTAGCAGGACTCCCAGGCTTTCTGTATGAGTGGAGAAGCAGGACTCTCAGGCTTTCTGCATGAGTGGGGGAAATAGGACTCTCAGACTGTCTGTATTAGTTAGGGTAGCAGGACTCTCAGGCTTTCTGTATGAGTGGGGAAGCAGGGATCTCATGCTTTCTGTATGAGTGGGGAAGCAGGAATCTCAGGCTTTCTGTATGAGTGGGGATGGGGAAGCAGGAATCTCAGGCTTTCTGTATGAGTGTGGGAAGTAGGACTCTCAGGCTTTCTGTATGAGTGGGGGAAGTAGGACTCCCACGCTTTCTGTATCAGTGGGGGAAGCAGGACTCTCAGGTTTTCTGTTTGACTGGAGAAGCAGGACTCTCAGGCTTTCTGTATGAGTGGGGGAAGTAGGACTCTCAGTCTTTCTTTAGGTGTGAGGAAGCAGCAATCTCAGGCTTTCTGTATGAGTGAAGGAAGCAGGACTCTCAGGCTTTCTGCATGAGTGGGGGAAGTAGGACTCTCAGGCTTTCTGCATGAGTGGGGGAAGTAGGACTCTCAGGCTTTCTTTAGGAGTGGGGAAGCAGCAATCTCAGGCTTTCTGTATGAATGGGGAAAGCAGGACTTTCAGGCTTTCTGTATGAATGAAGGAAGCAGGACTCTCAGGCTTTGTGCATGATTGGGGGAAGTAGGACTGTTACGAGTCACACCGTGACGGTCACCCCTATGTCAGGAATCGGTGTGACCTTAGGCCAACAGACGGCTATCACTTGTGCAGGGGGCTTATCTTAGTTATCCCTCCCCTGCTACAATGTGATGAAAACACACACAAGGTTATTGACCTATCAATTTACAGTAGGGGCTTATTTTAGTTATCTCACTGCTCTACAATATAACACGAACTGCAGGGATTTATGTATATCCCGTTTTACAGTTCCATTTGAGAACTTGCAGCTCTCTGGCGCCCCCATTACCCTCAGGCCAGACTAGGTACTGCACCTAGGGTAATTAGTCGCCACAAAAGCTGCCTGCTATGTACTGGCTAATGGGCACGCTGCGGCGAGAGCGATATAACTACTCCCACTCAGGCAGGAACAATAATTCTCAACGTCGCCATCGCTACAACCACTCCCAAATACACAGAACAAGGTATGCTGCCACCAGCTTCGATTAAACGGGTCTGAAGCCAACCCAAAACAGTAGTGTAATTACTTCAGAAGACTTAGGGTAAGTTTAAGAGCAAGGAGAACGAAACTAGTAGTTTTATAGTTTACTCCAAAAGATTAGGCAGTGTTTATAAAAATATTACAAGGATGTTACAATATGAGACAAGTTAAAGTATGTACAAAGCAATTATAAAATAACATGGATTAAAGAAGAAAGATAAAACTCACATGTGCTCAGATCATCTCAGGCAAAACCATGCTGGTAGGCGGAGCCAAATATCCCAATTCATGAGATAGTCTTTCTATAGTGTGATCCCAGGCAAAAAAAACTGAAGGCTGGGTGAAGTGCAGAGATTTATACCTGGTCGGCTGTGACATCACTAAAAAGGCTGGTTTCCCTGAACCCTCCCCTTTCCTCAGACTAAAACTTTTAACAACAATTCTTACAATTCTCCTATCTTCGCTGGAGAACGTGTCGGAATCATAACACACATCTCATCCATCTTGTATTAAAATTGGCTTTCTATTGGTACCAAATTTGTCATAGTTGTTTCACACAGTTCCGGAGAAATCCACACTTTGCACTCGATGTGTTTAGCGGCTCGCGCTTACAGTGTTTAACAGATCTACCGATGGAAGTTAGCAATATGTACTTATTATTTTCCTAGCTCAAATCAGTGGCCCAATATCTTACTATATTATAACAAAGAACCTCCTGTCTTGAGGGACAGATCAGACCAGTTTCATCTGGAGCTGGAGGGAGATTTGTGCAGTTACAAGGGCAATAAAAATTCTTGTGGGGGGGCCAGGAGGGATTTGGGATCCACATACACACATCCCTGCCAGCAGAAGCACAGAGAAGGGGGGTCAAAACCCACAGTGGTGTGCTATCAGGGAAAACTAATAATCATATTACATTTTATACATTATCGTGACAATGACTCTCAGGCTTTCTGCATGAGTGGGGGAAATAGGACTCTCAGGCTTTCTGCATGAGTGGGGGAAATAGGACTCTCAGACTTTCTGTATTAGTTAGGGTAGCAGGACTCTCAGGCTTTCTGTATGAGTGGGGGAAGTAGGACTCTCAGGCTTTCTTAAAGAGCGGGGGAAGCAGGACTCTCAGGCTTTCTGTATGAGTGGGGGAAGTGTTATGACCCCAGTGGACAGGGTCTCAGAGGAACGTGTAAGTCTGCAAGATACAAAAATCCAGCTCATAGGGCTGTGGTAACTGGGTTGACCAAATAGCTACTCCTAACGCCAACACTAGAAGTAGCCGGGGATCATGCCTACGGTGATCGCTAGATGACTCGCGCCAGCCGGAGAATCTAACTACCCCTAGGAGAAGAAAACAAAGACCTCTCTTGCCTCCAGAGAAAGGGACCCCAAAGCAAGATACAAGCCCCCCACAAATAATAACGGTGAGGTAAGAGGAAATGACAAACACAGAAATGAACCAGGTTCAGCAAAGAGAGGCCAGCTTACTAATAGCAGAATATAGCAAGATAACTTATCTGGTCAACAAAAACCCTATAAAAATCCACGCTGGAGATTCAAGAACCCCCGAACCGTCTAACGGTCCGGGGGGAGAACACCAGCCCCCTAGAGCTTCCAGCAAAGGTCAGGATACAGATAGGAACAAGCTGGACAAAAATACCAAACAAAACAAAAGCAAAAAGCAAAGAAGCAGACTTAGCTTGAAAAACAGGAACCAGGATCAGAGGACAAGAGCACAACAGATTAGCTCTGATTTCAACGATGCCAGGCATTGAACTGAAGGTCCAGGGAGCTTATATAGCAACGCCCCTGAACTAACGGCCCAGGTGAGGATATAGGAAAAGACAGACGCTCCAGAGTCAAATCACTAATGACCACTAGAGGGAGCAAAAAGCAAAATCACAACAGTACCCCCCCCTTAGTGAGGGGTCACCGAACCCTCACCACGACCACCAGGGCGATCAGGATGAGCGGCATGAAAGGCACGAACTAAATCGGCCGCATGAAAGGCACGAACTAAATCGGCCGCATGAACATCAGAGGCGACCACCCAGGAATTATCTTCCTGACCATAGCCCTTCCACTTGACCAGGTACTGAAGCCTCCGCCTGGAGAGACGAGAATCCAAGATCTTCTCCACCACGTACTCCAACTCGCCCTCAACCAACACCGGAGCAGGAGGCTCAGCAGAAGGAACCACAGGCACAACGTACCGCCGCAACAAGGACCTATGAAACACGTTGTGGATAGCAAACGACACAGGTAGATCCAGGCGAAAGGATACAGGATTAAGAATTTCCAATATCTTGTAAGGACCAATAAAACGAGGTTTAAATTTGGGAGAGGAAACTGTTGTGAATTTGCTTTTTGCTCCCTCTAGTGGTTACTAGTTTTTTGACTCTGGTTTTTCTGTCATTCCTTTTATCCGCACCTGGGTCGTTAGTTAGGGGTGTTGCTATATAAGCTCCCTGGACCTTCAGTTCAATGCCTGGCAACGTAGTTATCAGAGCTAGTCTGCTGTGCTCTTGTCTACTGATCCTGGTTCCAGTTATATCAGCTAAGTCTGCCTTTTGCTTTTTGCTATTTGTTTTGGTTTTGTATTTTTGTCCAGCTTGTTGCAAATCTATATCCTGACCTTTGTTGGAAGCTCTAGGGGGCTGGTGTTCTCCCCCCGGACCGTTAGACGGTTCGGGGGTTCTTGAATTTCCAGTGTGGATTTTGATAGGGTTTTTGCTGACCATATAAGTTACCTTTCTTTATTCTGCTATTAGTAAGCGGGCCTCTCTGTGCTAAACCTGGTTCATTTCTGTGTTTGTCATTTCCTCTTACCTCACCGTCATTATTTGTGGGGGGCTTCTATCCAGCTTTGGGGTCCCCTTCTCTGGAGGCAAGAAAGGTCTTTGTTTTCCTCTACTAGGGGTAGCTAGATTCTCCGGCTGGCGCGTGTCATCTAGAATCAACGTAGGAATGATCCCCGGCTACTTCTAGTGTTGGCGTTAGGAGTAGATATATGGTCAACCCAGTTACCACTGCCCTATGAGCTGGATTTTTGTATTCTGCAGACTTCCACGTTCCTCTGAGACCCTCGCCATTGGGGTCATAACAGGAAACCTTCATAGGAACAAAGCGGGAAGAAAGCCACACCAAATCCCCAACACGTAGTCGGGGACCCACACCGCGGCGGCGGTTGGCAAAGCGCTGAGCCCTCTCCTGTGACAACTTCAAGTTGTCCACCACAAGATTCCAGATCCGCTGCAACCTATCCACCACAGAATCCACCCCAGGGCAGTCAGAAGGTTCCACATGACCCGAAGAAAAACGAGGGTGGAAACCAGAGTTGCAGAAAAACGGCGAAACCAAGGTGGCGGAACTAGCCCGATTATTAAGGGCAAACTCAGCTAACGGCAAGAAGGTCACCCAATCGTCCTGATCAGCAGAGACAAAACACCTCAAATAAGCCTCCAAAGTCTGATTAGTTCGCTCCGTCTGTCCATTAGTCTGAGGATGGAAAGCAGACGAAAACGACAAGTCAATGCCCATCCTACTACAAAAGGATCGCCAGAATCTGGAAACGAACTGGGATCCTCTGTCTGACACAATATTCTCAGGGATGCCGTGCAAACGAACCACGTTCTGGAAAAACACAGGAACCAGATCGGAAGAGGAAGGCAGTTTAGGCAAAGGAACCAAATGGACCATCTTGGAGAAGCGATCACATATCACCCAGATAACAGACATGCCCTGAGACACCGGAAGATCAGAAATGAAATCCATGGAGATATGTGTCCAAGGTCTCTTAGGGACAGGCAAGGGCAAGAGCAACCCGCTGGCACGAGAACAGCAAGGCTTAGCTCGAGCACAAGTCCCACAGGACTGTACAAATGACCGCACATCCCTAGACAAGGAAGGCCACCAAAAGGATCTGGCCACCAGATCTCTGGTGCCAAAAATTCCTGGGTGACCTGCCAACACTGAGGAATGAACCTCGGAAATGACTCTGCTGGTCCACTTATCAGGCACAAACAGTCTGTCAGGTGGACAAGAATCAGGCCTATCAGCCTAAAATCTCTGCAACACACGTCGCAGATCAGGAGAAATAGCTGACAAGATAATACCATCCTTAAGAATACCAACAGGTTCAGCGACTCCAGGAGCATCAGGCACAAAGCTCCCGGAAAGAGCATCGGCCTTCACATTCTTCGAACCTGGTAAATACGAGACAACAAAGTCAAAACGGGAGAAAAACAATGACCAGCGGGCCTGTCTAGGATTCAGGCGTTTAGCAGACTCGAGATACATCAGATTTTTGTGATCAGTCAAGACCACCACACGATGCTTAGCACCCTCGAGCCAATGACGCCACTCCTCAAATGCCCATTTCATGGCCAACAACTCCCGATTGCCCACATCATAATTTCGCTCCGCAGGCGAAAACTTCCTAGAGAAAAAGGCGCAAGGTCTCATAACAGAGCAACCAGGGCCTCTCTGCGACAAAACGGCCCCTGCTCCAATCTCTGAAGCATCCACCTCAACTTGAAAGGGAAGCGAGACATCAGGCTGGCACAAAACAGGCGCCGAAGTAAACCGACGTTTCAACTCCTGGAAAGCCTCCACGGCAGCAGGAGCCCAATTAACCACATCGGAGCCCTTCTTGGTCATATCCGTCAAAGGTTTCACAATGCTAGAAAAGTTAGCGATAAAACGACGGTAGAAGTTAGCGAAACCCAAGAACTTCTGAAGACTCTTAACTGACGAGGGCTGAGTCCAATCAAGAATAGCTCGGACCTTGACTGGGTCCATCTCCACAGCAGAAGGGGAAAAAATGAACCCCAAAAAGGGAACCTTCTGTACACCAAAAAGACACTTTGAGCCCTTGACAAACAAAGAATTTTCACGCAAAATTTTAAAGACCATCCTGACCTGCTCCACATGCGAGTCCCAATTATCAGAAAAAAACAGAATATCATCCAGATAAACGATCAGAAATTTATCCAGATAGTTCCGGAAAATGTCATGCATAAAGGACTGAAAAACTGAAGGGGCATTAGAGAGCCCAAAAGGCATCACCAAGTACTCAAAATGACCTTCGGGCGTATTGAATGCGGTTTTCCATTCATCCCCTTGCTTAATGCGCACAAGGTTGTACGCACCACGAAGGTCTATCTTGGTAAACCACTTGGCACCTTTAATCCGGGCAAACAAGTCAGACAACAGCGGCAAAGGATACTGAAATTTGACAGTGATCTTATTTGAAAGCCGATAGTCAATACAAGGCCTCAAAGATCCGTCCTTTTTAGCCACAAAAAAGAATCCCGCACCAAGAGGGGAAGAAGACGGACGGATGTGTCCTTTCTCCAGAGACTCCTTGATATATGAACGCATAGCGGTATGTTCAGGTATCGACAGATTAAACAGTCTTCCCTTAGGAAATTTACTGCCTGGAATCAAATCTATTGCACAGTCACATTCCCTATGAGGAGGCAATGCACTGGACCTGGACTCGCTAAAGACATCCTGATAATCAGACAAGTACTCCGGAACTTCCGAAGGCGTAGAAGAAGCAATAGACACAGGCAGGGAATCCTCATGAATACCACGACAGCCCCAACTAGACACTGACATAGCCTTCCAGTCAAGGACTGGATTATGGGTCTGTAACCATGGCAGCCCCAAAACAACCAAATCATGCATTTTATGTAGAACGAGAAAACGTATCACCTCGCGGTGTTCAGGAGTCATGCACATGGTAACCTGTGTCCAATACTGCGGCTTATTTTCTGCCAATGGCGTAGCATCAATACCCCTAAGAGGGATTGGATTTTCTAATGGTTCAAGAATAAAACCACAGCGCTTAGCAAATGAGAGATCCATAAGACTCAGGGCAGCACCTGAATCTACAAACGCCATGACAGGATAAGATGACAGTGAGCAAATCAAAGTTACAGACAGAATAAACTTAGGATGCAAATTACCAACGGTGACAGGACTAACAACCTTAGATATACGTTTAGAGCATGCTGAGATAACATGTGTAGAATCACCACAGTAGTAGCACAAGCCATTCCGGCGTCTATGAATTTTCCTCTCATTTCTAGTCAGGATTCTATCACATTGCATCAAATCAGGTGTCCGTTCAGACAACATCATGAGGGAATTTGCGGTTTTTCTATCACATTGCATCACATCAGGTGTCTGTTCAGACAACAACATGAGGGAATTTGCGGTTTTGCGCTCCCGCAACCGCCGGTCAATTTGAATAGCCAGGGACATGGTATCATTCAGACCTGTGGGAATGGGAAAACCCACCATAACATTCTTAATGGCCTCAGAAAGGCCATTTCTAAAATTAGCGGCCAGTGCACACTCGTTCCAATGTGTCAGCACGGACCATTTCCGAAATTTTTGGCAATACACCTCAGCCTCGTCCTGGCCCTGAGACATAGCCAGCAAGGCTTTCTCTGCCTGAATCTCAAGATTAGGTTCCTCATAAAGTAAACCGAGCGCCAGAAAAAACGCATCAATATCAGCCAATGCCGGATCTCCTGGCGCCAACGAAAAAGCCCAATCCTGAGGGTCACCCCGTAAGAATGAAATAACAATTTTTACTTGTTGAGCAGAGTCTCCAGACGAACAAGGTTTCAGGGACAAAAACAATTTACAATTATTCCTGAAATTCCTAAACTTAAATCGGTCTCCTGAAAACAGTTCAGGAATCGGAATCTTGGGTTCAGACCTAGGATTTCTGGTAACATAATCTTGTATACCCTGCACACGAGCGGCAAGCTGGTCCACACTTGTAATCAAGGTCTGGACATTCATGTCTGCAGCAAGCTTAAGCCACTCTGAGGTAAAGGGGAAAAGAAAAAAAAAAAAAAAAAAAAAAAATGAGAGAGGGAAAAAAAAAACTCAAAATTTTCTTTCTTATAATCCCACTTCTGCAATGCATTAAACATTTAATACTGGCCTGGCATACTGTTATGACCCCAGTGGACAGGGTCTCAGAGGAACGTGTAAGTCTGCGAGATTCAAAAATCCAGCTCATAGGGCTGTGGTAACTGGGTTGACCAAATAGCTACTCCTAACGCCAACACTGGAAGTAGCCGGGGATCATGCCTACGGTGATCGCTAGATGACTCGCGCCAGCCGGAGAATCTAACTACCCCTAGGAGAAGAAAACAAAGACCTCTCTTGCCTCCAGAGAAAGGGACCCCAAAGCAAGATACAAGCCCCCCACAAATAATAACGGTGAGGTAAGAGGAAATGACAAACACAGAAATGAACCAGGTTCAGCAAAGAGAGGCCAGCTTACTAATAGCAGAATATAGCAAGATAACTTATCTGGTCAACAAAAACCCTATAAAAATCCACGCTGGAGATTCAAGAACCCCCGAACCGTCTAACGGTCCGGGGGGAGAACACCAGCCCCCTAGAGCTTCCAGCAAAGGTCAGGATACAGATAGGAACAAGCTGGACAAAAATACCAAACAAAACAAAAGCAAAGAAGCAGACTTAGCTTGAAAAACAGGAACCAGGATCAGAGGACAAGAGCACAACAGATTAGCTCTGATTTCAACGATGCCAGGCATTGAACTGAAGGTCCAGGGAGCTTATATAGCAACGCCCCTGAACTAACGGCCCAGGTGAGGATATAGGAAAAGACAGACGCTCCAGAGTCAAATCACTAATGACCACTAGAGGGAGCAAAAAGCAAAATCACAACAGGGAAGCAGGACTCTCAGGCTTTCTGCAGGAGTGGGAGAAATCGGACTCTCAGGCTTTCTGCATGAGTGGGGGAAGTTGGACTCTCTGGCTTTCTGTGTGAGTGGGGGAAGCAGGACTCTCAGGCTTACTGTATGAGTGGGAGAAGTAGGACTCTCAGGCTTTCTGTATGAGTGGGGAAAGTAGGACTCTCAGGCTTTCTGTATGAGTGGGGGGAATAAGGACTCTCAGGCTTTCTTAAAGAGTGGGGGAAGCAGGACTCTCAAGCTTTACGATTGAGTGGGGGAAGTACGACTCTCGGGCTTTCTTTATGAGTGGGAACGCTGGACTCTCAGGTTTTCTTTCTTATGAATGGGAAAACAGGACACTCAGGTTTTCTTTTTGAGTGGGAGGAGCTGGACTCAAGCTTTCTCTTTGAGTGGGAAAGCAGAACTGTCAGGCTTTCTCTCTGAGTGGTAGGACCAGGATTCTCAGGCTCTCTCTATGAGTGGAGGGAGCAGGACTTTCAGGCTTTATCTGTGAGTGAGGGCAACAGGATTCTCAGGTTTTCTTTAAGAGTGGGGAGAGCAGGAGCCTCAGGCTTTTTCTATGAGTAGAAAGCGCGGAACTGTCAGGCTTTCTTTATGAATGGGCTAGGAATTAGGTCTCTAAGGCTTTCACTATGAGTCGGCGGGGGAAGAAGGACTCTCATGCTTTATCAATGAGTGGGTGGGAGCAGTAGGACTCTCAGGATTTCTTTATTAGTGTCGGGGGGAAGCAGAATTTTAAATGGACTAAATGGTATTTTATTTAATAAGCAGCGAGTGATAATTTTTGTAGGCCTTTGTATTTGATCACTCATTTGGTTTTCTAACTGAATATATAATATTCTACATCAGTGCTGCCATGTGTGTTGAATCTTACTCTCCAGTGCAATCTAATGGTCTTGTTTTGTTCTGAGGTGAGCAGATCACTTGAGTGTCACATTGTCACAAAATACGTAAAACAGTAATCATGTAAAATCAGTAATGATTTTTTTTTTGTTCCCTAAAATGTAAGCTTTCATTATGTTGATCAGGTGACAGCATATGTAGAAAAGATGTTTGTGATGATGATGACTGAGTTTTCTTGCTCCACATCATCAGGTGAGCCAAAACAATTTTGTACAATGGTTGGGCCATTTTTTTGGTAGGACACATTAACTTGTCTTGATTCAGTGACAAGCCAGTATCTGTGAATGTACAGAATTAAAGTGTGTTATGATGCAAGGATCGTGGAGTGAAATGTTGAAAAAACGTATAAGATTACAAGGAAAAATGGTGACAAAAACACAGGGGTCAATTTATGTAATAAGATAGACCTGCCTAAAAGATGTGTTTTTAGGAAACACTTATAATAATTATGGTTAACACATTCCAGAAAACTGGTGCAGCATGAGAAAAGTCTTAGTGACAGACTTTTGGAGGATCAAATCATAGGGGATCCATTAATAACTTATCAATGGTGAAGGGACATTCCAGTACGTGTCCCATTATACTTGTTCTGACAAAAATTGACATGTGGGAAGAAGTGTACAACTCATGAAAGTTGGATTTTGGCCACCAACAGTAAATTTGTTAATATAAATTTACCCAAGAAATTAACTCCTATTACAAAGCAAGAACTTACATAATCTATCATCAACCTTCCAGATCATGAAGAGATGAAAGTATGACATACTGTATACGAGGGTTTTTTTTTGTAACCTCTTTGATCTCTTAGGTCCTAGGCATAAGCTGACTTACAAAAAGACCCTCAAATAATTTCTACATGGAACCACAATACGTGGCTTTAGGTTAGAATGGTGTCATGCACTACACAAATATCTATACCAGGTGATGAGAACGTGCACATGGCTGTGGGCTCCTCAGTGTTAGTAATGAGGAAGAAGTTCCAAAAAATTGATGAGGGTATGGTGACTTACGCGGCGAGGACCGCGACGGAGTCACAAGGCACCTGGATAAGACATTCTCCATCGCATTCCAAAAAAGTTGACCTTTGTCTTAAAGATACACCTGGGCGCGGGACTACAAATCACCTGAGAATCATGAGCAAACATCCACGTGACTACAAATGTCAACTTTATATGACTTCGGAAATACCCAAGTCATTCACAGATTTCATTCTAGTCTCCAGAAATTCTACTTAGCATCTGTATATTACAGAAAAAAAAAGAGTAAAGAGCTGAGTAAAACATTGTTTTTATACTTTTTACATTAGCCTGGTATAAATGTCCCCCATCCTGAGCCCCTTCCTGTAATAATCTCCCCATCCTTGTCCTTATTGGCATAAATGTCAGTCAGCCTGGACCTGTTCCAGCAGTAAGGCTCCGCATCCAGGCCCCTTCCTGGTATAATGCCCCTTCCAGTAATGATGTCCCCCCTCCTGAACCCATCCTGTAATACTGTTCCCTCTTCTCTAACACATAAAAAAGCAATCTTCTCAGTTACTCCCAGTTCCATAAAGTGTTGCGTTCTCTTCTATACTCTAGACAGAAGTCCGCAGCTGACTTCGGCATGCCTGCTATTGGCGACGCATAACGTCACTGTTTTGAGCCACCTGTCACTACCACGCCGATGTCAGCTGCTGGCTTCTGATAGGCTGGCAGCGTATATTGCAGTGCAGGGACCAGGTGGGTCTTTGCACCACAATACATTTCAGCTGAATGTGCATCCTTGCATGCACATCCAACCAGAATAGCTGCTGGTGTGAGCGGGGTGGGGCCAGACCCCCCTACTACTCAGGCCAAGTCACACCCTCTGTGACCACTATCGTTACACCCCTTCGAGTGCCTCAAGGTTATAGGTCACTGGGAGGGGCCCACATATAAGTAAATGGTAGGTAGAACCAGTGAGGGCTTGTTCACACTTTGCAGATTCCACTGCGGATTTTTCCGCAGCGGATTTGCCAAAACCGCAGTGCAAAACCGCGGTGATTTTCACTGCGGTTTTTTGTGCGGTTTCTACTGCGGATTCCACTGCGGTTTTCCAACTGCACTTTCCTATTGGTGCAGGTGGAAAACCGCTGCGGAATCCGCAGAAAGAATTGACATGGTACTTATTTTTTTCCGCAGAAAATCAGCGCGGATTTTCCTGCGGAAAAACGCAAAGTGGGCACAGCGGTTTTTGTTTTCCATAGGGTAACATTGTACTGTACCCTGCATGGAAAACTGATGCGGATCCGCAGCGCCAAATCCGCTGCGGATCCGCAGCAAAAACCGCAAAGTGTGAACATAGCCTCAGAATTTACATACCCCACTTCAGGCCAGGGTCAGTTCAAGAAAGAGGCCGTATATGGTGCTGTGGGGAAAAGAGCGGAGTCTTAATGGTGACCGTAGCATTAATGTATCCTGTAGCAGGAGTGGTCACACGTCACCAAGTGGTAAGGGGTATGTAATGGAGCGCCCCCAGACGCAGGGCCGCGGGGTACTCGGTACCGGGCCTCTCTGTCTCAGTTCTGGGGTTGTCACGGTGGCTAGACCCGGTCCGTGACCCTGCTAAGGGGTGTCCAATGAAAGGTGTAGGTGGTGGTGCGTGGTGCAGGTCGCGGTGAATAACGAGGACACAGGGTTGCAGTCTCTTTACCTCTTTACTGAAGGCTTCAGGATCCTCAATCCAGAGCACTGCTAACAGGGCTGGCTGAGACCGGCCGGTCCGAAGGCACATCCAGAGTTCCCTTTGCAGGTGGAAATCAGTAGCCTTCCTACTAGCGCCTGTGTGTTGTAGTTCTTCCCTGCAGAGCACCACGGGATAGTCCTCACAACTGTCGTGTATGTTTCTGTTCTTTTTCTCTCCGTCCCCCAGATGATATGGATAGGACGCACCCGTATGACTGGGTAGGCCTGGAGTTCTTCCGGGACCCTAGCGTCGCCCCTCTCCCACAGTTGCTCCCTATGTCTGCTTAGGTGATTTAGGTGAGACAGCCCGCCTATAATTAACTGTCCTGCCGTAGGTTTGAAGTAATGCTTGGAGCCCAATACTTCCTCGGTGTTCCGGCCACCGGCTACGCGCCTCAGTAGGATGTTGCCTCGGTCTTACAGCACGACTCCTACTGGTGTTTTCTCCTTGTTGCGTTGATCTCGTTCCTCACTCTTCACAATAAACCTCGCTTCTTGTCCTTTCTTGGGGTACCGCTGCAAATCAGTGCAGGCGCGGTCCCGTAACGCTCTGTCTTGTTCGCTAGGCCTCTGTCAGGATCCCACCCCTGACAGGGTCCCCCCTTAATCTTCCCCTGCAACACCCTCTGCCACAGGATGTTGCCTGGTTCCAACCCAGTCAGCTTCTCCCTAACTTTCTATCCAACCCCCAGTTTTACCAGATTGTGAGGAGTGGCCTAATACATAGCACCCTTAGCTCCCCCTGGAGGCCAGACTGTGAAGTGTATTGGTGTCTGTGATCAAGGGCGCCGCTATCATGGGGCAAGTTGAGCCCTTTGCTTCAGGCGGTAGTCATCACTGAAAGACAGGGGGCGGCAGAGCGGCGGTCAGAACACCTGGTGCCGACTCTCCATAATCACTGACACTTGCAGTCAGTCACTAGCGCGCCCCTGCTCACAACCCACCACCCAGTCATCCCTGCACCTTCGCTGCTCTGTGCAAACAGGACCTGTGATGAGGTCACAGGAGGGGAGGAGTCAGAGGTCACATGATCGGGACCTCCATGGATTGCAGGACTCTGCTGTGCTGGTTGCCATGGTAAGTGTGTGTGTGCTAGGTGTATGGAGCGGAGCCGGGTGTGTATGAGGTGCACAGAGCAGAGCTGCATGTGTATGAGGTGTACAGAGCAGAGCTGCATGTGTATGAGGTGTACGGAGCGGAGCCGGGTGTGCATGAGGTGTACGGAGCAGAGCCGGGTGTGTATTTGGTGTATGGAGCGGAGCCGGGTGTGTATTCAGTGTACGGAGCAGAGCTGCATGTGTATAAGGTGTACGGAGCGGAGCCAGGTGTGTATTCAGTGTACGGAGCGGAGCTGCATGTGTATGAGGTGTACGGAGTGGAGCCAGGTGTGTATTCAGTGTACGGAGCGGAGCCAGGTGTGTATTCAGTGTACGGAGCGGAGCTGCATGTGTATGAGGTGTACGGAGCGGAGCCAGGTGTGTATGAGGTGTACAGAGCAGAGCTGCATGTGTATGAGGTGTACGGAGCGGAGCCGGGTGTGTATGAGGTGTACGGAGCGGAGCCGGGTGTGCATGAGGTGTACGGAGCAGAGCCGGGTGTGTATTTGGTGTATGGAGCGGAGCCGGGTGTGTATTCAGTGTACGGAGCAGAGCTGCATGTGTATAAGGTGTACGGAGCAGAGCTGCATGTGTATAAGGTGTACGGAGCGGAGCCAGGTGTGTATTCAGTGTACGGAGTGGAGCTGCATGTGTATGAGGTGTACGGAGCGGAGCCAGGTGTGTATTCAGTGTACGGAGCAGAGCTGCATGTGTATAAGGTGTACGGAGCGGAGCCAGGTGTGTATTCAGTGTACGGAGCGGAGCTGCATGTGTATGAGGTGTACGGAGCGGAGCCAGGTGTGTATTCAGTGTACGGAGCAGAGCTGCATGTGTATAAGGTGTACGGAGCGGAGCCAGGTGTGTATTCAGTGTACGGAGCAGAGCTGCATGTGTATAAGGTGTACGGAGCGGAGCCAGGTGTGTATTCAGTGTACGGAGCGGAGCTGCATGTGTATGAGGTGTACGGAGCGGAGCCAGGTGTGTATTCAGTGTACGGAGCAGAGCTGCATGTGTATAAGGTGTACGGAGCGGAGCCAGGTGTGTATTCAGTGTACGGAGCAGAGCTGCATGTGTATAAGGTGTACGGAGCGGAGCCAGGTGTGTATTCAGTGTATGGAGCTGACCTGCATGTGTATGAGGTGTACAGAGCGGAGCCGGGTGTGTATGAGGTGTACGGAGCTGAGCTGCATGTGTATAAGGTGTACGGAGCGGAGCCAGGTGTGTATTCAGTGTACGGAGCGGAGCTGCATGTGTATGAGGTGTACGGAGTGGAGCTGCATGTGTATGAGGTGTACGGAGCGGAGCCGGGTGTGTATTCAGTGTACGGAGCTGAGCTGCATGTGTATGAGGTGTACAGAGCGGAACCGGGTGTGTATGAGGTGTACGGAGCTGAGCTGCATGTGTATAAGGTGTACGGAGCGGAGCCAGGTGTGTATTCAGTGTACGGAGCGGAGCTGCATGTGTATGAGGTGTATGGAGCGGAGCCAGGTGTGTATTCAGTGTACGGAGCAGAGCTGCACGTGTAAAGAGGAGTGGGTCAGAGACCCAAAAATGACCCAAAATTCACAAATACCAATATATAAAAATAGTCTTTATTAGTAAACATTTATTAAAATGAAAACAGGTAGGGGCACGGCGCCGCATGGCGCACAAAACACACCGCACAGTCATGTATAGTTACCAAGGGCGCACGGAACCGAGAAACCAAACATCCATAATCAAACTACAATTCAGCAGAGAACCATATATTCCCCGTAATGGGTAAGTTAACATGTAATGTATAGTATAACATGCTACGGTGTCCCCTGAGGAAGGTGTGTAAACGCGCTTCGGGGTGGGTGCACGGACCCTGGAAGTCTTGCATCCTATTTAGAGGTAATGAGCACTCCTTATATATTATGGTATTTACATTGAGATAGTGCATCCATTTTGTAGCATGTTATACTATACATTACATGTTAACTTACCCATTACGGAGAATATATGGTTCTCTGCTGAATTGTAGTTTGATTATGGATGTTTGGTTTCTCGTTTCCGTGCGCCCTTGGTAACTACACATGACTGTGCGGTGTGTTTTGTGCGCCATGCGGCGCCATGCCCCTACCTGTTTTCATTTTAATAAATGTTTTCTAATAAAGACTATTTTTATATATTGGTATTTGTGAATTTTGGGTCCTTTTTGGGTCTCTGACCCACTCCTCTTTGTTAATATAATTAGCGACTAGTTCGTTCATTTAGTCCTCACGTTTATTAGCATAGCCATATTTTTCTTTATTGTATTAGGTTTTTTCTGGGGATATCTGTATTATGCTGACTTTTGTCGTGTTCCTGTTTAAATGTGTATGAGGTGTACGGAGCAGAGCTGGGTGTGTATGAGGTGTATGGAGCAGAGCCGGGTGTGTATGAGGTGTATGGAGCAGAGCTGGGTGTGTGCGAGGTGTATGGAGCGGAGTCGCGTGAGTAAGGAGTGGAGCCGTGAGTACAAGGTGTAGGGGAGCACAGCCGTGTGTGTAGGAGTAGCTATGTGTGGCCATTATACAGTATAGAGCATCATGTGGGACCATTATACAGTATGGCGCATCATGTGTGTCCATTATACTGTATGGCACATCATGTGTGCCTATTATACTGTATGGAGCATCATGTGTGACCATTATACAGTATGGAGCATCATGTGTGACCATTATACTGTATGGAGCATCATGTGTGGCCATTATACAGTATGGAGCATCATGTGTGACCATTATACTGTATGGAGCATCATGTGTGACCATTATACAGTATGGAGCATCATGTGTGACCATTATACTGTATGGAGCATCATGTGTGGCCATTATACAGTATGGCGCATCATGTGTGCCCATTATACTGTATGGCACATCATGTGTGCCCATTATACTGTATGGAGCATCATGTGTGACCATTATACAGTATGGAGCATCATGTGTGCCCATTATACTGTATGGAGCATCATGTGTAGCCATTATACAGTATGGAGCATCATGTGTGCCCATTATACTGTATGGCACATCATGTGTGCCCATTATGCAGTATGGAGCATCATGTGTGACCATTATACAGTATGGAGCATTATGTGTGCCCATTATACAGTATGGAGCACTGTGTGGCCATTATACAGTATGTAGCATCATGTGTGGCCACTATACAGTATGTAGCATCATGTGTGGCCATTATACAGTATGGAGCATCATGTGTGGCCATTATACAGTATGGAGCACTGTGTGGCCATTATACAGTATGGAGCATCATGTGTGGCCATTATACAGTATGGAGCACTGTGTGGCCATTATATTGTATGGAGCATCATGTGGGGCTCATACTGTATGGAGCAATATATGGGGCTCATTATACTGTATAGAGCAATATATGGGGCATGTTATTCTGTATGGGGCGCTGTGCGGTGCCCACAATACTGTATGGAGCAATATATGGGGCTCATTATACTGTATGGAGCAATATATGAGGCTCATTATCCTGTAAGGAGCACTGTGGTGCCCAGAATACTGTATGGAGGACTATACTGTCTGATTTATGACCTATTGTAGAATGTACAATAGGTATCACTCATGTAATGTATGGGGGGACTGTATATGAGATGGGAGCCCTATAGGGGGGCTGTACTGTATATGTGTTTGGGGGGGCGCCGTTTTGAAGTTCGCCTCAGGCAGCAGTGTGGCTAGGTTCACCCCTGTCTGTGATACCTGGTCAGGTGAACTCCTTCAGTGCCATCAGATGTACCATCACTCCCCTTAGCGGCAGAGCATCAGTACTGCAATGACCAGGACTCTGGGGCGCTGCATGTAACACTTACCAAGTGCAGCGATTATCGGACGCGGCATCCACCGCTCGTCCTGAGTGTGGAGTGAGAGTCCCGTCGGCTGCATTATAAAGGCGCGCTGAATATGTGAAGATGACGTGCGACCGGAAGTGCTCAACAGGAAGTAACCTGGGGGTATGGGTATTGCTATAGTGCGTTCCACCTGTTAGAAAGTGGGCGGAACTGTGCGTTCCACTCGGAGCATGCGCTATAGATGAATTCATGCCGTAAGCCCTCCTGGGGCAGATGACGTGCAGATGAAGTGATCGTTCTCAGCGTGATGACTCAGAGAAGGGTGGAAATAATGTGCTCCTCTGGAGAAGCGTGGTAACAGATTAGTGATTTATCCAAGTGACCGATCTCTGTAGTAAAGTGAAGAGGTGAAGATCCTGTGGTTGCTAAGTTAATATAGACGATTCTGTAAGAGAAATGTATATATTAGTCCCATGCATATAGAATGAGATTACAACAGTCACAGAATGAGCCAATATATTGAACAAAAAAATGCCTTAACATAAAGTCTTGTTCTTGATTAGATCATAAATGACTGGATGTCATAGTCCCTATTGAGGCCCTTTGGGGCCAAGGTCTGCAGTTCATGTATCCAGTACACCTCCCTCTTTTTAAGGAGGTGTACCCTATTGCCACCTCTTACGTAGTGGTGTGACTTGCTCGATCACTTGGAATTTTAATTGGGCGATAGTGTGACCCAGGGTTACAAAATGATGAGGTATGGGTAATAGAGTGGTTTTACATCTAATTGTAGATTTGTGTTTCGATATCCGTTGTTTAATGGAATGCGTCGTCTCACCTACATAACATAACCCACAAGGGCATTTTATCAGATAAATAACATATGACGTGTCACATGTGAAGAATCCCTTAATGGGGTATTCCTTTCCATTGTGAGGATGGTGAAAGGTAGTGCCTCTCTGTACGCTGTTACACTGTGTGCATTGTAGGCATGGGTAAGTACCAAATTTAGGATTATTGAGAAAACGTTGTCTTGTCCCCTGTTGGGAAGTGCCTATGTCTGCCCTATCTAGTTTGTCACGTATATTGCGTGGTCTCCGGAAGCATGGAAGGAAAGGTTTGTTGAATTCTCTAATCCCTGGATGTGCTGTCCCTAGAAGCTGCCAATGGCGTCTTATGGACTTATGCAGTAGGTATGCCAGGGGGTGGTAATTGTGGACGAATGGGATGCGATCTTTTGTATTTGCTCTCGGGTTAGGAGAGAAAGTGGTTCTGGATGTGTTAAGAATGTGGGGAGGATAGTCCCTCTCAACAAATTTTGTACGCATCTCTTCCAATCGTTGTTCCTGTAACTTAACATCAGAGACTATTTTATGGACCCTTTGGAACTGTGATTTTGGAATTGAATTTTTCATTTTTGTGGATTGAAAGCTATCGTAATGAAGAAGCCTGTTTCGGTCTGTTGGTTTTGTGAAGAGATCTGTGGAGAGTTCTCCCTGGTCATTCTTAATGATTACGGTGTCTAAGAAATTCACCCTATTTGGATCATTAAATCCAAACCTGGCCATGATGTTTTAAGGAACTCAAAAAAAGTTTCCAATGTAGTCTGTGGGCCATTCCAAATGCAGAATACATCATCAATGTATCTTTTCCACACTATAGCGTGTGTGCGGAAAAGGTCATTGATATAGATGGTACTGTTTTCATAATCCGCCATGTAGGAATTAGCGTAAGGTGGCGCTGCGTTACTTCCCATCACGGTACCCCTTATTTGTAGGTAGAATTGGTCCTCAAAAAGAAAGTGAAGTATTATGGAAAATAATTTGCAACAGAGATTAATTTGTTTTGGATCCATGTTTGAAGTTGTGAGTAATCTAGCCGATGTGATTCCCTCTGTGTGTGATATGGACGTGTATAAATCCTTTACATCGAATGTAACTAGAAGCGCCTCTTTAGGAATAATCTTGCGCTCATCTATGAGTTTCAAGAAGGCTCCTGTATCCAATAGGAAAGAGGGGGTTAGTTTGATTAGAGGTGTGAGTACCTTTTCTAGGTATTTTAAGATGGGTGACAAGATTGATTCCGTTGAAGCCACAATGGGTCTTCCCGGTGGATTCTCTAGGCTTTTGTGGATTTTTGGCAGTACATAGAATACTGGGGTGATAGGGTTCTGTTTGGTTAGGAACTCACATGTTTTTTGATCCAACACTTTCAATTCCGTGTATTTTGTAAGTGTATCCTGGATGAGTTCTTTAATCCTATTTGTAGGGTCCCTCACTCCACACTCAGGACGAGCGGTGGATGCCGCGTCCGATAATCGCTGCACTTGGTAAGTGTCACATACCCCTTACCACTTGGTGATGTGTGACCACTCCTGCTACAGGATACATTAATACTACGGTCACCATTAAGACTCCGCTCTTTTCCCCACAGCACCATATACGGCCTCTTTCTTGAACTGACCCTGGCCTGAAGTGGGGTATGTAAATTCTCACTGGTTCTACCTACCATTTACTTATATGCGGGCCCCTCCCAGTGACCTATAACCTGTTTCTTCCATATCCTTACAGATTAATCCCCTGTTGACCCAAATAACTATGAAATGCTCTATGAGAGGGTAGGTTTCCCCCTCTAATTTTCCATTTTCCTTCTCTTTTCATGTCTTTATAGATAGCTTATGTCTCACCCTACCGGTCACAATCACGAGGTTCACCTAGTTACCTCTTTACTATATTGGGATTAGTCCCAACATTCACACTATAATAAGTGCATGATTATCAGACCGTCAGACGGTCATATCTCCCGCAATGATTTGCCATTTCTATTGTACCGTTTAGATCTGTGTCAGTCGTTGTTCTGTTTTCCTGTTTGGACCCATATAGATTATCTGTTATATATAATCTATTGTACATACTTTATTTATGTTAGTTTCTTTTTTTGTTTAGTACATTGATGAAGGTCTAATCTGTGACCGAAATGTCAATACTGTATGTACTCTCCTTCTATTAAATTCTCATTTGCATCTTACCACGTGTGTGCCAAGTCTAACTATAATATCATCTTCCATGCTGTCTCAAGGAGGGTAATGCCCAGCCCGGGCCATCGTGTAAGTTTTGTTGAGGTTTTGGATTACGGTGCAGGTGTACCATATCTTTAATCCTTGTGTGATGGAGCGTTCTGTATTGAGAGTGGTTACAGTCATCATTGTTATGGTCTTTCAAGATAACCGGCCTGACTAGTCACTGGATGAGTCAGGGAAGAGAATAGTCAACAGTGAAATCGGATAAAGGAAGTGGTGAGAGTCTAGTAAGTGACTAGATAATCGCTGTTTCCTTAACCTTTTCACCTTTTTTTCTTGCTAACGAGACTGAAACCATAGTCAATTATCCCATCTAGTTGACAAGTGTTTCAGGCCTGCTATGTAAAACGACCACCGACCGGTAACATGTTTGCCCCTCTACAGAAGCGCACTGAACAATCTATGATAGACGGCTCAGCACGCATAGACTGACATTATTCTTGGCAGCTCAAGCTCTGTTTACCCTGGACAATGTGCTCCTGAGAACAATGATCTTGTCTGCAAACCAAAAGATCATTTCACCAACCGAACAAGCGTTTTGTACAATTGTTGGGTGATCGCAAATTGTTTGGACCACTTAATTATCATGAAAGGAGCTAGGAAAAGTAATTGCATCGCTCCTAACCATCCCGCATTCAGTGGGACTGTCCCTGCACGTCAGAGCTTTTGCCCCGGCTTCTATACTCGCCTATCTCCTGTCCGACGTCTTCATCGCTCCATCGCTCCTTCTCCTCAGGCGCAGGGCTTCTGCCTGCTCAGTGCGTAAATTAAATTGTATTATTCAGTTTTCTTCAAGCCACAACCCAAAATGACATAGATTGAAGAATTTGGTAATCTTGACCTCAATTGCAGGCAGTGAACCCAGAAACAAGTTATCCATGTCCATAGAAATTCATTGTATATAACAATGTATTTCTATGGTCCCTGTATACTGAAGTGATTTTCTTTAATCCCATAAAAGTAGAAAAAAAATAATACCTCAAACCCACAACCTTAACATTACAGGCAGGAGCTTAATGCGGTTTTCCCATTAACAAAAGTTAATTTTAATCAGTAGATCCTGTAATAATAATAATTTCCACAATTGGATCGGTTTAAATTAAATGCTCATGTGCTGAGATAATCTTATAAATGTGTCCCTGCTATGTTTTATATTTTATAAAAAAAATAATAATGAAAAACACTTGATAATGAAAAAAAATGTCATTTTAATGAGTTTTTTTTAAATAATAATAATAATAAACATTACAAATCAGCACATAACACGGACATATTTGGTGTCAGTGTAATTGTAGCGACCCGCACAACACAGCTATCAGATTTTTTGCGGGCATCGGTGAAAGACTTTTAAAAAAGGCGTCATTAATATTATTTCTCTATTAAACCCATAAAAAAAATGTAATAAACTGTAACGTCCAAGCAAAGTGGATGTGATTCCATGAGGACTGTGCCCCCTGTGGTCTAAGGGTACCGTCACACAGTGCAATTTTGAACGCTACGACGGTACGATCCGTGACGTTCTAGCGATATCGTTACGATATCGCAGTGTCTGACACGCAGCAGCGATCAGGGACCCCGCTGAGAATCGTACGTCGTAGCAGATCGTTTGAAACTTTCTTTCGTCGCTGGATCTCCCGCTGTCATCGCTGGATCGTTGTGTGTGACAGCGATCCAGCGATGTGTTCGCTTGTAACCAGGGTAAACATCGGGTAACTAAGCGCAGGGCCGCGCTTAGTAACCCGATGTTTACCGTGGTTACCAGCGTAAAAGTAAAAAAAAAAAAACCGTACATACTCACCATCTGATGTCTGTCAGGTCCCTTGCAGTCTGCTTCCCGCTCTGACTGTGAGCGCCGGCCAGAAAGTGAGAGCAGATCACAGCGGTGACGTCACCGCTTCACTCTGCTCTCAGTGTACGGCCGGCACTCACAGTCAGAGCGGGAAGCAGACTGCAAGGGACCTGACAGACATCAGATGGTCAGTATGTACTGTTTGTTTTTTTTTACTTTTACGCTGGTAACCACGGTAAACATCGGGTTACTAAGCGCGGCCCTGCGCTTAGTAACCCGATGTTTACCCTGGTTACCAGCGAACCTCGGCATCGCTCCAGCGCCGTGATTGCAAAGTGTGACCGCAGTCTATGACGCTGGAGCGATAGTCATACGACGCTGCGACGTCACGGATCGTGCCGTCGTAGCGATCGCAATTGCACGGTGTGACGGTACCCTTAACCTCTGCGGTTTTGGTGCTTTTTTCTTTCTTTTGTCTTCTACGTGGATCCTAAAGAAAAAACACATGTAAAAAAAATGCAGATACTTTTTTAGCGCAGAATCAAAGCTTTTCTGTACTATAAAAAGCACATTAAAAACACGGCTTCATATCGGCACTAGTGATGAGCGAACGTGGTGGGATAAGGTGTTATCTGAGCATGCTCTTATGCTAACCGAGTGTCTTTGGTGTACTTGAATAATATGTTCGAGTTCCCACACCTGGATATCTCGCCGCTGTTAGCCTAACAAACAGGCAATCCCTGCATGTGCTGTGGCTGTCGAACATATTTTCCGAACAGAAGACACAAGAGCATGCTCAGATAACGCGTTACCGGAGCGCGTTCGCTCATCACTAATCTGTGCCAAAAACGCATTAAGTAAGTGGGAGAAGCTTGTTATAATGTCGTTTGGTGCGGACATCTGAAGAAAACAAAAAAAACACAGTATTTCTGCAATGTGTGAACACGACTGTTGTGAATTCTGTTGTGGGTTCTGCTCTTGGGCTCCCTCCGGTGGTTATAAGTGGTAGTGCTGCTGTTTGTCCTTCACAGCAGTCATCAGGTGCTTCCACTTTGGACGGGGCTATTTAGTCTGGCCTCACCCTTTGGTGAGTGCCAGTTGTCCATTGTTTTTCTGGAGGATTCACATCTCTGCTTGGTTTCTCCTGCTGGATTGTCCAAATCATCAAAGATAAGTCCTGGCTTTGTTTTTGCAGTCCACATGCGGTGGACTTTATAGTTCAGTGAATTGCTATGTTTTTTCTTGTCCAGCTTTGTCTGTGTAAGGATTTATTCAGCCAAGTTGGAAGCTCTGGAGTCGCAGAGTTACCCTCCATGCCTTTAGTTAGGTGTGGAGATTTTTGTATTCTCTGTGGTGGATTTTTGTAGTATTTTAATACTGACCGCACAGTACTCTGTCCTGTCTTTTCTTTCTAGGTAGCGTGGCCTCCTTTGCTAAATTCTGTTTTCAGTCTGCGTTGGTAATTTCCCTCTCCTCTCACAGTCAATATTTGTGGGGGGCTGTCTTTCCTTTGGGGATTTTCTCTGAGGCAAGATAGTTTTCCTGTTTCTTTCTTTAGGGGTAATTAGTCCTCCGGCTGTGACGAGGTGTCGAGGGAGTGACAGGAACATCCCACGGCTACTTATAGTTGCGGTGTTAAGTTCAGGATCTGCGGTCAGTATAGAGGCCACCTACTCCAGAGCTCGTCCATGCTGCTCCTAGGCCACCAGTTCATAACAGTACAACTGGCCAACAATGAGTTAACCGCATCTCAAAAGAAGGGAAAGAAAGTGCTGAGCCATTTTTTTTTCTGTACTCTGTTGTGTTTTTTTTTCCCTCTTCACCTCTGGGTGGCTCAAGAGTTAGGCGCTGACATGGATGTTCAGGGACTTGCTTCTCGGGTGGATCAACTTGCTGCTAGAGTACAGGGTATTTCTGATTATATCGTGCAGACTCCTGTTTTAGAGCCTAGAATTCCTACCCCCGATCTGTTTTTTGGGGACAGGTCCAAATTTTTTAGCTTTAAAAATAACTGTAAACTGTTTTTTGCTCTGAAACCCCGTTCCTCTGGTGATCCCATCCAGCAGGTAAAAATTGTCATTTCTCTGTGGCGTGGCGACCCGCAGGATTGGGCATTTTCCCTGGAATCTGGGAATCCGGCCTTGCTTAATGTAGACACCTTTTTTCAGGCGCTTGGGTTATTGTATGATGAACCTAATTCTGTGGATCATGCTGAGAAAACCTTGTTGGCCCTGTGTCAGGGTCAAGGAGCGGCAGAATCATATTGCCAGAAATTTAGAAAATGGTCTGTGCTTACTAAGTGGAATGAGGATGATTTGGCGGCAATTTTCAGAAAGGGTCTTTCTGAATCTGTTAAAGATGTTATGGTGGGCTTCCCCACGCCTGCAGGTCTGAGTGATTCTATGTCTCTGGCCATTCAAATTGATCGGCGCTTGCGTGAGCGCAGAGTGGTGCACACTATGGCATTGTCTTCCGAGCGGAGTCCTGAGCCTATGCAGTGTGATAGGACTGTGTCTAGAGCTGAACGCCAAGGATTCAGACGTCAGAATAGGTTGTGCTTTTACTGCGGCGATTCTGCTCATGTTATTTCTGATTGCCCTAAGCGTGCCAAGAGAATCGCTAATTCCGTTACCATCAGTACTGTACAACCTAAATTTCTGTTATCTGTGACCCTGATCTGTTCATTATCGTCATTCTCTGTCATGGCATTTGTGGATTCAGGCGCCGCTTTAAATTTGATGGACTTAGAATTTGCCAGACGTTGTGGTTTTCCCTTACAGCCTTTGCGGAGTCCTATCCCTTTGAGGGGCATTGATGCTACATCATTGGCTAAAAATAAACCTCAATTTTGGACACAGTTAACCATGTGCATGGCGCCAGCTCATCAGGAAGATTGTCGTTTCCTGGTGTTGCATAATTTGCATGATGCTATTGTGCTGGGGTTTCCATGGTTACAGGTACATAAACCGGTGTTGGATTGGAAATCTATGTCTGTGACTAGTTGGGGTTGTCAGGGGGTTCATGATGACGTTCCTCTGATGTCAATTTCCTCCTCCCCCTCTTCTGAAATTCCTGAGTTTCTGTCAGATTTCCAGGATGTTTTCGATGAGCCCAAGTCCAGTTCCCTTCCATCGCATAGGGACTGTGATTGTGCTATTGACTTGATTCCAGGCTCTAAGTTTCCTAAGGGCCGACTTTTCAACCTGTCTGTGCCTGAACATGCCGCCATGCGGAGCTATGTAAAGGAGTCTTTGGAGAAGGGGCATATTCGGCCATCTTCTTCTCCATTGGGAGCAGGTTTTTTTTTTGTTGCCAAGAAGGATGGCTCCTTGAGACCCTGTATTGATTATCGCCTCTTGAATAAGATCACGGTCAAATTCCAATACCCTTTGCCTTTGCTTTCTGATTTGTTTGCCAGGATTAAGGGGGCTAGTTGGTTTACTAAGATTGACCTTTGAGGGGCATATAATCTTGTTCGTATTAAGCAGGGTGACGAATGGAAAACTGCGTTTAATACGCCCGAAGGCCATTTTGAATACCTTGTGATGCCATTTGGACTCTCTAATGCTCCATCTGTGTTTCAGTCCTTCATGCATGATATTTTTCGGAATTATCTTGATAAATTCATGATTGTATATTTGGATGATATTTTGATTTTTTTAGATGATTGGGAGTCTCATGTGAAACAAGTCAGGATGGTATTTCAGGTCCTTCGTGATAATGCCTTGTTTGTGAAGGGGTCTAAGTGCCTCTTTGGAGTACAGAAGGTTTCTTTTTTGGGCTTCATTTTTTCTCCATCATCTATAGAAATGGATCCGGTTACGGTTCAGGCCATTCATGATTGGATCCAGCCCACATCCGTGAAGAGCCTTCAGAAATTTTTGGGCTTTGCTAATTTTTATCGCCGTTTCATTGCCAACTTCTCCAGTGTGGTTAAACCCCTGACCGATTTGACGGGGAAGGGCGCTGATGTAGCTAATTGGTCCTCTGAGGCTGTTTCTGCCTTTCAGGAGCTTAAGCGCCGATTTACTTCTGCCCCTGTGTTGCGTCAGCCGGATGTTTCTCTTCCTTTTCAAGTTGAGGTTGACGCTTCTGAGATTGGGGCAGGGGCCGTTTTGTCTCAGAGGAATTCTGATGGTTCCTTGATGAAACCGTGTGCCTTCTTTTCTCGAAAGTTTTCGCCTGCGGAACGCAATTATGATGTCGGCAATCGTGAGTTGTTGGCTATGAAGTGGGCATTTGAGGAGTGGCGACATTGGCTTGAGGGGGCCAAGCACCGTATTGTGGTCTTGACCGATCATAAGAATCTGATTTACCTCGAGTCTGCCAAACGGCTGAATCCTAGACAGGCCCGATGGTCCCTGTTTTTCTCCCGTTTTGATTTTGTTGTCTCGTATCTTCCGGGTTCTAAGAATGTTAAGGCTGATGCCCTCTCTAGGAGTTTTTTGCCTGATTCCCCTGGGATTCTTGAGCCGGTTGGTATTCTGAAGGAAGGGGTGGTCCTTTCTGCCATCTCCCCTGATTTGCGACGGGTTCTTCAGGAGTTTCAGGCTGATAAACCTGATCGCTGTCCAGCGGGGAAACTGTTTGTTCCTGACAGATGGACTAGTAAAGTGATTTCTGGGGTTCACTGTTCTGTGTTTGTAAGGAGGTTGCTTTCCCTGCTCCTTGCCTGGAACCACTTAGTCAGACAGCTGGGTTGTTGGGGGGAAGACTTTCTGCCCTGGACAGAGGGGACGTGGTGACTGCTGGGAAAAGAGAGGGGAGTGGTCAGAAAAGTGCGGGAGAGAGAGCGCGCCAGAGAGGGGACAGCATGCCAGAGAGAAAGCAGGCTGCAGCGCCGCGCTCCCCATGACAGAGTGCTCCCCGTGAGGGCACTAAGGCTGGGGTGAGAGTGGGGACTTGGAAGCCTCCATAATCTGAGAAGACTCTTCCCCTGACAGTGCAAGACAGTGACTCAGTGCAGCCCTGGTGACCGCAGTGACAAGCAAAGATCCCTGAGTGAGATTAGTAACTGTCCAGTGTGTGTGACATCGTTATTACAGAGAAGCTGCCAGACTTACGGAGACTCCTGCAGCAGTGAAGGAAAGACTGTGCTATTTCCTGGTTCCAGTTCCACTTTGAGAAGAACAGGCTGCAGACTTAACCCCGGACTTTCCAGGAGACACAGAAAAGACCAGAATCTCAAGCCCTGCTGGTGACTGTATCCACGTTGGTAAAAGGACCCTCCAGTCAGGATCTCCATGGACTGATAAGTTACAAGAACACTCGTTAACCCTTTCGTTTCCGTTTAACTGTTTACTATTGTTTTACCTCTATTAACCCCCTGTTTACTCCCTGCGTGGAGAATCTACTCCTGTTAATAAATTCCCCTCAACAGTTGGTCTGTCTGTTCCGTGGTGACATACGCAACCCTGCACTCTATTACATGTTGGCTGGCCATCCTGGGATTTTTGGTACCAGAGATTTGGTGGCTAGGTCCTTTTGGTGGCCTTCTTTGTCACAGGATGTGCGTTCTTTTGTGCAGTCCTGTGGGACTTGTGCGCGGGCCAAACCTTGCTGCTCCCGCGCCAGTGGGTTGCTTTTGCCTTTGCCGGTCCCTGAGAGGCCTTGGACGCATATTTCTATGGATTTTATTTCAGACCTTCCTGTTTCCCAGAGAATGTCTGTTATCTGGGTGGTCTGTGACCGGTTTTCTAAGATGGTTCATTTGGTACCTTTGCCTAAATTGCCTTCCTCTTCTGAGTTGGTTCCGTTGTTTTTTCAGCATGTGGTTCGTTTGCATGTCATTCCGGAGAATATTGTGTCCGATAGAGGTTCCCATTTTGTTTCTAGGTTTTGGCGGTCCTTTTGTGCTAAGCTGGGCATTGATTTGTCTTTTTCTTCCGCATTTCATCCTCAGACAAACGGCCAAACCGAGCGAACTAACCAGACTTTGGAAACTTATTTGAGATGCTTTGTGTCTGCCGATCAGGATGATTGGGTGGCTTTCTTGCCATTGGCCGAGTTTGCCCTTAATAATCGGGCTAGTTCGGCTACCTTGGTTTCACCATTCTTTTGTAATTCTGGGTTTCATCCTCGTTTTTCTTCAGGGCAGGTTGAGTCTTCTGATTGTCCTGGGGTGGACTCTGTGGTTGACAGGTTGCAGCAGATTTGGGCTCATGTTGTGGACAATTTGGTGTTGTCTCAGGAGGAGGCTCAGCGTTTTGCCAACCGTCGTCGGCGTGTGGGTTCCCGGCTTCGGGTTGGGGATTTGGTCTGGTTGTCTTCTCGTCATGTTCCTATGAAGGTTTCTTCCTCGAAGTTCAAGCCTCGGTTTATTGGTCCTTATAGGATTTCTGAGATTATCAATCCAGTGTCTTTTCGTTTGGCCCTTCCAGCCTCTTTTTCCATCCATAATGTTTTTCATAGATCTTTGTTGTGGAAATATGTGGTGCCTGTGGTTCCCTCTGTTGATCCTCCTGGCCCGGTTTTTCAAGATGGAGGCTTCAGTATCTTGTCAAGTGGAAGGGTTATGGCCAGGAGGATAATTCTTGGGTTGTTGCCTCCGATGTTCATGCTGACGATTTGGTTCGTGCCTTCCATTTGGCTCGTCCGGATCGGCCTGGGGGCTCTGGTGAGGGTTCGGTGACCCCTCCTCAAGGGGGGGGTACTGTTGTGAATTCTGTTGTGGGTTCTGCTCTTGGGCTCCCTCCGGTGGTTATAAGTGGTAGTGCTGCTGTTTGTCCTTCACAGCAGTCATCAGGTGCTTCCACTTTGGACGGGACTATTTAGTCTGGCTTCACCCTTTAGTGAGTGCCAGTTGTCCATTGTTTTTCTGGAGGATTCACATCTCTGCTTGGTTTCTCCTGCTGGATTGTCCAAATCATCAAAGATAAGTCCTGGCTTTGTTTTTGCAGTCCACATGCGGTGGACTTTATAGTTCAGTGAATTGCTATGTTTTTTCTTGTCCAGCTTTGTCTGTGTAAGGATTTATTCAGCCAAGCTGGAAGCTCTGGAGTCTCAGAGTTACCCTCCATGCCTTTAGTTAGGTGTGGAGATTTTTGTATTCTCTGTGGTGGATTTTTGTAGTATTTTAATACTGACCGCACAGTACTCTGTCCTGTCTTTTCTTTCTAGGTAGCGTGGCCTCCTTTGCTAAATTCTGTTTTCAGTCTGCGTTGGTAATTTCCCTCTCCTCTCACAGTCAATATTTGTGGGGGGCTGTCTTTCCTTTGGGGATTTTCTCTGAGGCAAGAT
Source organism: Ranitomeya variabilis (assembly GCF_051348905.1). Classification (NCBI taxonomy): domain Eukaryota; kingdom Metazoa; phylum Chordata; class Amphibia; order Anura; family Dendrobatidae; genus Ranitomeya; species Ranitomeya variabilis. Next base: position 23,798,076 of record NC_135234.1, on the reverse strand, counting down.
AGTTTTCCTGTTTCTTTCTTTAGGGGTAATTAGTCCTCCGGCTGTGACGAGGTGTCGAGGGAGTGACAGGAACATCCCACGGCTACTTATAGTTGCGGTGTTAAGTTCAGGATCTGCGGTCAGTATAGAGGCCACCTTCTCCAGAGCTCGTCCATGCTGCTCCTAGGCCACCAGTTCATAACAACGGCCTAGAGACACCAGATGTCATAAAGGGAAGCTACATAAAGATGAGAAAGTTCTGACGGCTCTGACTGTGAATGAAGGGACAAAAATTAAATCCATTGGTCCCAGCTAGAGATGAGCAGATGACGTCCGGCCAGCTCGGGATGATCACAAGCCGGAAGGTTAGAGATTTGCGGCCTTCCGTCAAGATGCCGTGAATCGATCCGCTCATCTGTAGTCCCAACTGTGCCGGATACTGAGGACAGTCCTGGATTTGGGTCTACGCCCTGCAGTCTTGGGCATTTGCTGAGTGTCCCTCACTGCCAGCGCCCCTCTGACAACTCCTCCTGCAGGGGAGGAAGAAATGGTAAATGGGCGTGGATTAGGGTGTGGCCAAAATTAGCTGCACAAGTGCAGCGCCTCAGAGTCTGGTCGTTGCAGTAACGTCGCTCTTCCACCAGGGGGAGTGATGGTACGTCTGATTGCACTAAAAGAGTTCACCTTGCAGGTATCACAGACACACATTACACTTCACACTCCGGCCACCAGGGGGAGCAAAAGGTCCTATCTACTAGGCCACTCCTCACACATGGGTAAAACTGGGGGTTGGATAGGAAGTTAGGGAGAAAGTAGCTGGGGAGAGTTTGAGAGAGGACCTGTCAGGGGTGGGACCCTGACAGCGGCCTAGCACAGACAGATCATTACGGAGCCGTGCCTGTGCCTTATAGCGGCAGTCTCCTAAGAAAGGACACGAAGTGAAGTATATTGTGGAGAAGTGAGAAACGAGATCACAGCACAAAGGAGATAGAACCAGAAGGAGTCGTGCCCCAAGATCAGCAACATCCTTCTGAGGCGCGTAGCCGGTGGCCGGAACGCCGAGGAAGTAATAGACTCTACGCATTACTTTAAACTACGGCAGGGCAGTTAACTCTAGGTTGGCTGTCTCACCTTTACACCTAATGAAGACAACGGAGGCAATTGTGGGAGAGGGGCGTCTCTAGGGTCCCTATAAAATAACTCCAGGCCTACCCCGTCATACGGGTGCGTCCTAGCCATATCATCTGGGCGACGGAGAGTAAGAACAGAAACATACACGACAGTTGTGAGGACTATCCCGTGGTTCTCAGCAGGGAGGTACTACAACACCCAGGCGCTAGTAGGTAGGCTACTGATTTCCACCTGCAAAGGGAACTCTGGATGTGCCTTCGGACGGGCCGGTCTCAGCCAGCCCTGTTAGCAGTGCTCTGGATTGCGGATGCCGAAGCCTTCAGTAAAGAGGTAAAGAGACTGCAACCCTGTGTCCTAGTCATTTACTGCGACCTACACCGTCACCTACATCTTTAATTGGGCGCCCCTTAGCAGGGCCACGGACCGGGTCAGGCCACCGTGAGATCCCCGGAACCGAGAGAGACCCGATGCCGAGTACCCCCGCTGCCCTGCGTCTGGGGGCCGCTCCACAGGCCACATGATCTCTCCTTCTCTCTGTTCTTCAAAAGTTGGGAGGTACGGTAATCGTGAAGTGTAAATGGACACCATACACGTCTTCATGGAGCTTGGTACAAAGAGCAACCAGACAGGTTATCTAGCTGGATTCACCTCCTAACCTGACCTTCACCATGTTGGGTTGCTCCCAAAGTCATAGGTGATAAAGCCAGGGTTTGCAAATGCTTCACTGGTGAATATATTGCATATATAGGAGGTTATTACTTAAAGGCACTGTCTCATCATGGCAACTTCTTCGTTATTATGAAGTCTTCAGTCCAGGTTCCTATGCAGCACGGACAGGTGGTGTTGGTGCAGCAGTCTGATAAGCAAGAACAGTGGTGGAATCTGGTGCAGCAGAGTCGGAACCATGGAAATTGGTGCAGCAGAGCAGACACCGCAGTGAAGCAGATCTAACTTTATATAGGGACAGACCCTGTCAGTCGTGCAGCCTCAGGCTTTGGGCCTGAACCTTCAAGTGATCATAACTCCGCAGTGAATGTATTACAAAGCTTTCTTTTAAATATTTTATCATTGTTTTTCTAGGTCGTCATGTTCCTAAGTGCTGGAACACTGATTTTTTTCACGTGTGCTTTTTGGCTGGTGTGCGCACTAAAATATGCAGCAGCAATCTGCTCTGATTATTGCAATTTGCTGCATTTTTGGTGCAAATTCAAAACAGTTTTTTTTTTTTCGTGCAGAAACACTGGGACTCTAATATTACAAATGAAACTCTATTTTTAAAGCAAATTTTTTCAGGCTCCCAGCAGAAGCATATAGGAAAAAAAAACACCCAAAATGGATGGTTCCCCAGCATCTTTATATGCCCCGCGGGCACGAATTATCATGAAATCGCATCCATGTTACTTGAATTGTTAACAGCAGATTTTCTGCACTAAAAATGTCAGCAGAAAAAAATGCAGCATTTACCCTACGTGGGAACGCGGGTCTGAATTCGGGCTGTGAGTGGAAAGCCTGCAATTTACAATACTGTGTAGCTTATATGCTTCATTGCTATGGGAAAGGGAAGTCTGATATCTTCCTATGATTCTAGAGGTTTGTGCCGCTTTGCACTTCTCAATGATTTACACTGCAGCTCTGCTCAATACCAAAATTAAATAATTATAAATTAGAGGAAATAAAACCACCAGTGCAAAAAAGAAGACTCCACAATGGAGGGGGCTGGGGTGGAATTCCATTTGTTGCACAGAGTTATTTCACATCTTCTTGTCCAGCATGTGATTTACTTGCAATCTGAAAGCAATCATAACCAAGGAGACAGACAAGGGAAGATTTCCACAGATAATGTCTAACAGGATGCCCTCAAGTCAGTGCCGCCATCTACTGGAGAACGATTGTAGGTCAAGAAAAAATGGAAAGGATTGCATTAGAAGGAACTACATAACGAAGCACCTAATTCTTGAGGGGAAGAGATTGTAGGAGACACCAGGTCAGCTAATAGTTCTGGCCTAGTGAATAATTATAAAATATCAAGGAGAGGAGTCGGTACATGAATCTGTAGGACGGACAAATGGTGCAGCATGGTTGGCTTATGGCTGCCGTTTTGAGTGACCAGACCCGAGTGAAGAATCGAGTGTCCAGACCAAAGTGTGGAGTTGGGTGACCAGACCCGAGTGAAGAATCAAGTGTCCAGACCAGAGTGAATAATCGAGTGACCAGACCAAAGTGTGGAGTTGGGTGACCAGACCCGAGTGAAGAATCGAGTGTCCAGACCAAAGTGTGGAGTTGGGTGACCAGACCCGAGTGAAGAATCAAGTGTCCAGACCAGAGTGAATAATCGAGTGACCAGACCAAAGTGTGGAGTTGGGTGACCAGACCCGAGTGAAGAATCGAGTGTCCAGACCAAAGTGTGGAGTTGGGTGACCAGACCCGAGTGAAGAATCAAGTGTCCAGACCAGAGTGAATAATCGAGTGACCAGACCAAAGTGTGGAGTTGGGTGACCAGACCCGAGTGAAGAATCGAGTGACCAGACCAAAGTGTGGAGTTGGGTGTCCAGACCCGAGTGAAGAATCGAGTGACCAGACCAAAGTGTGGAGTTGGGTGTCCAGACCCGAGTGAAGAATCAAGTGTCCAGACGAAAGTGTGGAGTTGGGTTACCAGACCCGAGAGAGGAATCCAGTGTCCAGACCAAAGTGTGGAGTTGGGTGACCAGACCCGAGTGAAGAATCGAATAATCAGAATTGAGGATGAGCTACCAGAGATGGGTAGCCGGAACCGAAGATGAGAGACCAGAGCCAAGGGAGCAGAGCTTCAGCCTAGAGAGACGACCAAGTCATTAAAGAGGGACGTTCGTGTTAACTGTGACTTCCGGTGTAGACATACGGTACACAGGGGACTGGGGCCGTGCTTCAGGGGACGAAGGTGGCAATTGTAACAGGGGTGCAAAGTCACTCATCGATAAGGGACTTGCGGCCTAACGGCGTGGTGTCAAAGGCCTCCGTTAGCGCCTCTATTATGGTTCATGTTGCCTACGTAGTGACGGTGGTAATGGGCCCAATAGTGATGGTGATGCACCTCAGGCTAAAGTATCAACATTAACAATTATGAGGCAACATCTGCCCTATGCCACCACGTAATCCTCCTCTGAGCTCCCAGGATGCACTGATCTCTGATCAAGGGTCAAAGGTGGAATTTGTGAAAAGTCGGTTTCCAAGTTGCAGATCGCAGTAATGATCGCGGTGCTTCCAGGGTTAATTCTCAGCGCTGCGGCAACATTTGTTTGTTTGGTCACTTCCTTAAATTGGGAAACTGCACTGCTATCAGAAGAAAGAACAGATAATCCCACAGTCAGGGAGGAGTGCACGCTACCCGTGTACAAGCACCGACACAACTAATAATACCACCATATTGTGCGGCCAGAAACCAGGACCATACAGGAGATCGGCCGCACATTACAGGCTGGACACTATAGAAAGGATCCAGCAGGACCAGGAAAGTTATCAGAGGATCAGACAGAGAAGAAGAAAATGCCGGAGGTGGACAGGGGAGATGAGGCCAGAGCCCAAAATAAAATCTGACTCCAAAATGAATTCATCCCAGTCAGACCATACTCTCATGAATGAATTCATAATGGATTCCAAAATTAATTTAGGCCCAAACCCCAACATGAATTCAGGCACAAGACTAGGCCCTCAAGCTAATCCAGACCAGGCTCCAAAATTCATCCAGACCACAGATCTGATCCCCAAACTAATAAAACTCCAAAAATAAAGAGATCTAAGACTAAGTCCCCAAACTAGTCCAGATAAGATCCCAAAACTAATTCAGATAAGGCACCAGAATTAATTTACACCCCAGACCAGAACCAACAATTATTTCAGGCTAGAGAAAAATAAAACCTATTCATACCCTAAACTTACCGTCCCTCAGTCTCCCATCCTTTCCAGCTGTGGGCTCCGGTCACACAACCTCCTGATACTCGCCGTCCTGATTTCTACAATTACTCATATCAATTATTAAAGGGGTTGTCCAGAATTAGAAAAAACATGGCTGCTTTCTTTCAGAAACAGTGACAACCCCTGACCATAGGTTTTGCAGCTCAGCTCTTTTTACTTCAATGAGGCTGAGGTGCAATACCAAGCATAACCCATAGTCAGAAGTGGCGCTGTTTCAGGAAAAAAAAGCAGCCATGTTTTTCAAATTCTAGACAATCCCTTTGACTCCATAATGGATACAGATACATAGATCTGCATTGCACGTGTAGTGATCTATAAAAACTGATCATAATGTTTAATGTAATGTGTGCGGAAACCCAGCAGCAAGTATTCAAATCTTCTGCAGCGCCCCCCAGAGGACAAATGAAGCATTGCTGTAAGAATCTCTCTGAGGCCGTCGGTTCAAAAAGACTTGGTGCTGCCCACTGAGGGAGCTAAAGAAATGTCCTGGAGTACAAGCTGGTACACATGGAATGTGTAGGAGCATGGCCACACTGTCCACTGAACAGATACAATCTAAGTTAGAAACAAAATAAACATATAGCTTACTGTAAGTAAGTAAAAAGCAATAGTGGTGATAGAGGTATTTACTGCCGGGGGGGTATTTACTAAGTGTGGGGGAGACTCACTGTAATGGACCTAGGGGAGATTTATTGTGATGGGGCTAATTAGTGTAATGGAGCTGGGGGAGATTTGAGGATACAAGTATGGAGAGCAAAGAAGGGACAGGTGCAGACACAATATGGGGAGCTGGAGAAATTTGAAGACACAATATGAGGAGGAAGGGGTGAGATGAGGGGCATGTATGGATGTCGACACAGTATGAGGAGTGGGGGCATTCATCTGTACACAGTATCTGCATACGTTTTCCCATTTCTCCTCACACAGTATGGGGAGTGAGGGCGATGGGATGGGTGCGGACACAGTATGGGAACTCATTGCTGTCACTTCAGAACACTCCAGCTCTTTGTTTCCATCCATTTCTGGTTGCTTCTTGAAACATTTTTGGGGTAATTGTCCTTCTGCAAGACCCATGACCTAGGACGCAAACCCAGCTTTCTGACACTGAGCATTATATTGCTACCCAAAATCCTTTGGTAATCTTCAGATTTCATGATGCTTTGCACACAGTCAAGGCACCCAGTGCTAGGAGCAGCAAAACAAACCCAAAACATTTTTGAGCCGCCACCATATTTGACTGTAGGTACTGTGTTCTTTTCTTTATAGGCCTCATTCCATTTTCGGTAAACCGTAGAATGATGTGCTTTACCGAAAAAAATATCTGGTCTCATCTGTCCACAAGACACTTTATTAGGATTTTGGCTTACGTACATTTTGGCAAACTGCAGTCTATTTTTTTGTCTCTGTGTCAGCAGTGGGGACCTCCTGGGTCTCCTGCGATAGTGTTTAATTTCATTCAAATGTCGGCGGATAGTTCACGCTAACTAATGCACCCTGAGCCTGCAGGACAGCTTGAAAAAAAAAAAACAAAGACAGAAACATAATGATTAAATACCCTGCAGTAAATAAATAAATAGCATAGTGCATGAAAATAATATACGGTACTTAGTTAATATTATTTTTTAATTAAAAAAATACAAATGCCATCCCACCTAGCCACGACGACCATAATCGGGACAGTCCTAACTCTAATATTAAAAACCTTACCATTTGTCAAGTGACATGCATGTGGATAAGCAGGGCCGTATTTAGAGTTTCTGCTGCCCTAGGCACTTTTAGAGCCGCACCCCCCCCATCGGTGAGTATGACACTATTGGCAGGGACTTTGGCAAGAATCGCTGATGTGAAAGTCGCCTTTTGCAGCAGATGGGGCAGTTTTTCTGCATCTGCCACGTAACGGATCACTTACGGCAACACTGCGGTTGGCCTCATTCATTCCCTATGGTATCTGCGGCACTTGCCATGATCTGGCAAATGTGGTACCATACCTCCCAACTTTTGAAGAAGGGAAGGCGTAGCGCGCCGCAGCAAATTTTAGGCCACGCCTCTGACCACACCCATTTCACAACTAGTCACACCCATATCCACGTCCCAACCACAGCCATATTAGCACTGCTGATCACAATGTTTTATATACAATAATTATAAACGAAAAAATATGGCCACACAGTGCTCCATACTGTATAATGGCCACACATGATGCTCCATACTGTATAATGATCCCACATGATGCTCCATACTGTATAACGGCCACACATGATGCTCCATACTGTATAATGACCGCACATGATGCTCCATACTGTATAATGGCCACACATGATGCTCCATACTGTATAATGACCACACATGATGCTCAATACTGTATAACGGCCACACATGATGCTCCATACTGTATAATGATCCCACATGATGCTCAATACTGTATAACGGCCACACATGATGCTCCATACTGTATAATGACCGCACATGATGCTCCATACTGTATAACGGCCACACACAGTTCTCCATACTGTATAACGGCCACACATGATGCTCCATACTGTATAATTGCCATGGGCCACACATGATGCTCCATACTGTATAACGGCCACACATGATGCTCAATACTGTATAATGGCCACACACAGTTCTCCATGATACTGTATAATGACCCCCCCTCCTGTATGCATGGCTCACACTCCCCCCCCGTATGCATGGCTCATATTCACACACCCCCCTGTATGCATGGCTCATATTCACACACCCCCCTGTATGCATGGCTCATATTCACCCCCCCCCCCTGTATGCATGGCTCATATTCACCCCCCCCTCCTGTATGCATGGCTCATATTCACCCCCCCTCCTGTATGCATGGCTCATTCACCCCCCCTGTATGCATGGCTCATATTCACCCCCCCCTGTATGCATGGCTCATATTCACCCCCCCCCTGTATGCATGGCTCATATTCACCCCCCCCCTGTATGCATGGCTCATTCACCCCCCCCCTGTATGTATGGCTCATATTCACCCCCCCCCTGTATGCATGGCTCATTCACCCCCCCCCCGTATGCATGGCTCATTCACCCCCCCCCCTGTATGCATGGCTCATTCACCCCCCCCCCCCCCTGTATGCATGGCTCATTCACCCCCCCCCCTGTATGCATGGCTCATTCACCCCCCCCCCTGTATGCATGGCTCATATTCACCCCCCCCTGTATGCATGGCTCATTCACCCCCCCCCTGTATGTATGGCTCATATTCACCCCCCCCCTGTATGCATGGCTCATATTACACCCCCCCCCCCTGTATGCATGGCTCATTCACCCCCCCCCTGTATGCATGGCTCATATTCACCCCCCCCTGTATGCATGGCTCATTCACCCCCCCCCCCTGTATGTATGGCTCATATTCACCCCCCCCCCCTGTATGTATGGCTCATATTCACCCCCCCCCTGTATGTATGGCTCATATTCACCCCCCCCCCTGTATGCATGGCTCATATTCACCCCCCCCCCCCTGTATGCATGGCTCATATTCACCCCCCCCCCCTGTATGTATGGCTCATATTCACCCCCCCCTGTATGCATGGCTCATTCACCCCCCCCCCCTGTATGTATGGCTCATATTCACCCCCCCCCTGTATGTATGGCTCATATTCACCCCCCCCCCCTGTATGCATGGCTCATATTACACCCCCCCCCCCTGTATGCATGGCTCATTCACCCCCCCCCTGTATGCATGGCTCATATTCACCCCCCCCTGTATGCATGGCTCATTCACCCCCCCCCCCCTGTATGCATGGCTCATATTCACCCCCCCCTGTATGCATGGCTCATATTCACCCCCCCCCTGTATGTATGGCTCATATTCACCCCCCCCCCTGTATGCATGGCTCATATTACACCCCCCCCCCTGTATGCATGGCTCATTCACCCTCCCCCCTGTATGCATGGCTCATATTCACCCCCCCCTGTATGCATGGCTCATTCACCCCCCCCCCCTGTATGCATGGCTCATATTCACCCCCCCTGTATGCATGGCTCATATTCACCCCCCCCCTGTATGTATGGCTCATATTCACCCCCCCCCCCCTGTATGTATGGCTCATATTCACCCCCCCCCCTGTATGCATGGCTCATATTCACCCCCCCCCCCCCTGTATGTATGGCTCATATTCACCCCCCCCCCCTGTATGTATGGCTCATATTCACCCCCCCCCCCTGTATGCATGGCTCATATTACACAGGAATGCAGGACTTGGATGGCGTGTGGGGAGTTTGCCAGTTAGCCAGACCGGGACCGCTCGGTTCTGCTACATCTGCGCAGCACTCACCTTCAGGTGCCCGTTGAAGTCGTGCGGGTCCCGGTCCGGCTGACTGTCATGCGATTCCTCCAGCGTCAGCATCGGGGCAGAGGAGCGGCTGAACTCGTCCATGAAGATGCGAGCGTCAGCCTCCTCCTTCTCTAGCCCCATGCCTCCTCCGAGCTGCAGCGCGAGAAGACACTTCCTGGATGGTGCAGCTGCTCTCCACGCCCCCCCCTCCCTGCTATCCGCCCGGTGTGAGTTGTGACTTGTGAGTATTGTCTTCCGGGAGGGCAGGTGGGACTCGGAGGAGGGGGGCGGGGGGAGCGGGAGGGGGGCGGGGGGGGCGGGGGGGCGGGGCGGTCATTCGCTTGTGACCTGGGGCTAAAAAAAATAAAAAATAAAAACAACCTTGCTCAGGTGCCGCCCCCCGCAATGTCGCCGCCCTAGGCACGTGCCCTCGAGTGCCTAGTGGCAAATACGGCCCTGTGGATAAGGGATGTGGATAAGGGCTGACTACGACTGGGCCCAAATAGTGGACACACAGCCATGAGAGACCACATCAATATAATGTCCAGCGCAAAGAAAAGGCAGCCACACTTTTATATGCACATGATGTAAACAGACTGAAAAAAACCCAAAGGTATGAACTGTTACATAAAAAAAAAAACAAAGACAGAAACATGATGATTAAATACCCTGCATTAAATACATTTCAACAATTTTGGTTCTCGAGTCCTCAGACAGTTCTCTTCTCCTCTTTCTATTCTCCATGCTTAGTGTTGCACACACAGACACACAATGCAAAGATTCAGCCAACATCTCACCTTTTTACCTGGTCTCAGATGTGATTTTCATATTGCCCACACCTGTTACTTGCCACAGGTGAGTTTGACCGAGCATCACAAAAGTTGTTTACACACAGTTTTGTAAAGTTGCCAATAATTTGAGGATTTTGTGTTAAATTATGCCCAATTTGCCTTTTTTTTCTTAGTTTTTTTTTGTATGTTGTTCGAATACACACAAAAGCAAATAAACATGTGTATAACAAAACGTGAGTAATTGCAATAATTGTCTTGGAGAAATACTAGCTTTTCAGGAGCAATTTCAAAGGTGCCAACACTTTCGACCATCCGCAAATTCGCGACATTTGAACTTGACCTAAGGAAATATATTCACTTGACCATATTTTTTGTCCAAGTGGTATCTATGAAAAATACTGACCCTACACGGAGAGCACTAAACCATTATAGTAATTAGGAAGACAACAGTGTACAATCCCTTTAAGTTTAGCCGATTGTTTCAGCCCTCCACAGCAGTCCCAGCTTCTCATGTGGCCCTTTGGAAAAATCAATTGCCCACCCCTTCCCTAAGCAAATTCAGACCCCAGACGAGGCCACCTAAAATAAATGCAGACCACAAACCAGGCCCAGAAAGTAATACAGTCCCTAAATAAACACAGACCTCAGATGTCCCAAAGTAAAACAGACCCCACCCCAGAGGAGCTGATTCATGGTTTTTCTCATATCTGCACTCTGCCTCATTCCAGGCCGCTGCCGCAGATTTCTATGGATGCCATATTGTGACTCCGTACAGATTAGATACCAGGCGCTCGCCTACTGGGATCCAAACAACATAGAGTTCCATTATTTTACCTATAATCTTATATATGAACTCAGGAAAAATTATCTCATTTTTTTTTTATTCCCATAAACAAGTGTCTGGATTTATCTCCACTATCAAATAAATGTCCACTATTTCAGATCTGTTTGATAAATTATACTGCCATAAAATATCCCATAATTATTTATCACATTTTTGCCTATTTATCCATTTTATAGCACGAGGTGACCAAAGGATCATTAAATGATTTATTGTAGATTGGATTAGAAAACAGTAATCTAAAGCACCACAAGATGGCGCTGCTGAAAGAGAAAAAATATATAAAATTATACATAACAGAACCACAAGATGGCGCTGCACTCCAACAAAATGGAAGGCGCCAGCGCATCTGTAAGAATTTCCATTGGCAGCCAGCCTAGAATTCTTGTTATTTGTTTTTTTTTTTACAAGATTAGCTGTCATTTTTTTAGGCATCATTTTACCAAACACATATATAGGCGTTATATTTATATGAACTTTTTATGTTAATCAAATATTTTTTTTTTAAAGCACCTTTTTTACACATGCCATTAACCAATCACCATAAAATACGGTACATGTTCGGTATACCGTAGCAGGTTGTTAAAAAAATACGGGAATACCAAATATGTCCATATTATTTGCTGTTTTATGATTTTTCTGTTTAATAAAGGTGTATTACAAAAAAAAAAAAGCATTTATTTATTTATTTTGAGACGTTATTCTTTTTGGTAGTTTCAAAAAGCTTTTGTTTCAGCTTCTCTTTTTTCTCCTTTTTGTTGTTGTATCAGTATGTAGAGATGTAACAGCCGCGGGTGGAATCGTGGTCCACCCATCACTTTTAACATATTAAATGCCGCTGTCAATCTCTTACTGCGGCACTTAACTCACGCAAACCAGATGCCCATCATAAGACACACCCATCGGCGCCCATGTCACATGATCGTGTGGCGCCGATGGGTTGGCATTGCAGATCTCCTTTGGATGCCGGCCCGGTGGTCGGTGCTCATAGCAGATGATCGTTTTTGCTACACATAGCAGGGCCTCATCATCGGATGATCGCAGCTTCAGGTCTCCTATGGAGATTATTGACGCCAGTAAAAAGTTTTAGAAAAAAAAGTTTAACCCCTTCATGACCGTGGGATTTTCCGTTTTTCCATTTTCGTTTTTCACTCCCCTCCTTCCCAGAGCCATAACTTTTTTATTTTTCCGTCAATATGGCCATGTGAGGGCTTATTTTTTGCGGGACGAGTTGTACTTTTGAACGACATCATTGGTTTTACCATGGCGTGTACTAGAAAACGGGAAAAAAATTCCAAGTGCAGTGAAATTGCAAAAAAAGTGCAATCCCACACTTGTTTTTTGCTTGTCTATTTTGCTAGGTTCACTAAATGCTAAAACTGACCTGATATGATTCTCCAGGTCAGTACGAGTTCATAGACACCTAACATGACTAGGTTATTTTTTACCTAAGTGGTGAAAAAAAATTCCAAACTTTGCTAAAAAAAAAATAAAAAAAAAAAAAAAAAATTGCGCCATTTTCCAATACCCGTAGCGTCTCCATTTTTCATGATCTGGGGTCAATTGAGGGCTTATTTTTTGCGTGCCGAGCTGGCGTTTTTAATGATACCATTTCGGTGCAGATACATTCTTTTAATCGCCCGTTATTGCATTTTAATGCAATGTCGTGGCGACCAAAAAAACGTAATTCTGGCTTTTCAATTTTTTTTCTCGTTACACCGTTTAGCGATCAGGTTAATGCTTTTTTTTTATTGATAGATCGGGCGATTCTGAACGCGGCGATACCAAATATGTGTATGTTTGATTTTTTTTATTGATTTATTTTGATTGGGGCGAAAGGGGGGTGATTTAAACTTTTATGTTTTTTTTATTTTTTTTCACATTTTTTTTTACTTTTTTTTTTTCACTTTTGCCATGCTTCAATAGCCTGCATGGGAGGCTAGAAGCAGGCACAGCCCGATCGGCTCTGCTACATAGCAGCGATCATAAGATCGCTGCTACACAGCAGAATTGCAGGTGTGCTGTGAGCGCCGACCACAGGGTGGCGCTCACAGCTGCCGGCGATCTGTAACCATAGAGGTCTCAAGGACCTCTATGGTTACTATTCAGAAGCATCGCCGACCCCCGATCATGTGACGGGGGTCGGCGATGACGTCATATCCGGCCGCCCGGCCGGATGCGGTAGTTAAATGCCGCTGTCTGCGTTTGACAGCGGCATTTAACTAGTTAATAGGTGCGGGCAGATCGCGATTCTGCCTGCGCCTATTGCGGGCACATGTCAGCTGTTCAAAACAGCTGACATGTCCCGGCTTTGATGCGGGCTCACCGCGGAGCCCTGCATCAAAGCAGGGGACCTGACGTCGGACGTACTATCCCGTCCGATGTCAGGAAGGGGTTAAAAAAATATTTTAAAAAAATAAAATTTAAAATCACCCTCCTTTCGCTCCATTCAAAATAAAACTATTAAAATAAAAAATGCACATATTTGGCAATGCAATATATCAATATATAAAAACAATTAACCCGATCGGTAAACGGCGTAACAAAAAAAAAATCAAAACATCAGAATTATAGGTTTTTAGTCACCGCAACATTACAATAAAATGCAATAAGTGGCAATCAATACATCGTATGCGCAACAAAATGGTATCAATAAAAGCATAAACTCGGCGCATAGAAAAATAATCCCTCATTAGCCTCAGGTCGCGAAAAATAGCGCCATTTTTTCTTTCTTACAAACCGGATTTTTTTTTCACCACGTAAATTAAAAAGAAGCTAGACGTTTGGTATCTACGAACTCGTAATGACCTGGAGAATCATAGTGGCAGCTCAGTTTCAGCATTTAGTGAACATAGTGAGTGAAAAAAAAAAACAGTTGTGGAATTGCACTTTTTTTTTTTTTGCAATTTCACCGCAGTTAGATTTTTTTTTTTTGCCAAATTTCCATTACACGATACGGTAAAACTAATGGTGTTGTTCAAAAGTATGACTCGTCCTTCAAAAAACAAGACCTCACACGGCCATATTGATGGAAAAGTAAAAAAACGTTATGGCTCTGGGAAGAAGGGGAGGAAAAATCAAAAATGCAAAAAACGGAAAACTGCTCGGGGGTGAAGGGGTTAAAGTCACCAGTACAGCCTTACATGCTACAGGTGCTGAGTTTTACTCTTTGGTTATAGGAGCTTGAAAAAAAAAAAGTAATTCATGTAAATGTCCTGTGTCATTGGTGGAGATACTACGTGGAGCACACCCAGCAGAGGGGAGAGTGAATTCTGATTGCTTTAGAGACAGTTTGCAGTGAAACCATCTATCGGCACAGATCGGCTGGACCCCTCCATGGTGAAGAGCTTTGTGGGTGAGAACAAGAACTTTGAATTGTATCCTGTAATGAATGGGCAGCCAGTGTAACGACTGGCGATTTCAGGACTCTGAACATTTTTTACCTTTTGTGCATTACTGCCCTTTTCCAAGATGGCGTCTTTGGTCTCATGTGCACTGTATCTCCTGCTATATAACTCCACCCCAGCCTTCAGTCTGTGCTAGAGTATTCTGCCTTGCATCCAGCTCCTGACCTCTGATTACTGCCTGGCTATGTACCTGCTTCTGTGAACCTGTGTGGTGATCCTGCCACTCTGCTCTGAGTTCCTGCTGCATACACCAGTGTTCAGTAATCCTCCTTCATCTGCTGCTCGTATTTACTTCCATCTGCATTTGCTGGACATGTAAGCTGTTGCTGCTCTGCAAATACCTGAGACTATTACCCAGGCCTCCCTGGTGGAGCTAAGATATGATTTGAACTGCCTTATAAGCATATCTATCTGTGTTTGGACTAAGACAAGGATTTATTCGTGTCAAGTATCCTCAAGAATAATTGTGCTTCATAGACTTTCTGTGTGATTGCATTTTCCTCTGAAGTTTCCTATGGACTGCTAAGCTGCGTTTAATATTTACATCAAGTGTTGTGGACTTGAGTTTCTCTCTGCACCTGCTTGAATCACCGTGTGATAATATAGACTTTACCACTTATGAAACTGTGTCCTGTAGTTGTCTTGTTCCACACCAAGAGTCTCCTGAGTTATCCCCTATAATTATTACAGGCGAAGAGCGGACGCGTCCGAGTAATGATCAACCAGATGGACGACCCTGGCTGCTGCATTAAGAATGAACTGGAGAGGGGAAAGTTGAGTGAGGGGGAGGCCAATTAATAGAGCGTTACAATAGTCCAGGCGGGAGTGGATTAGGGCGACAGTGAGGGTTTTTGTTGTTTCCATGGTGAGAAAAGGGCAGATTCTAGAGATGTTCTTTAGGTGTAAGCGGCATGAGCGGGCAAGAGATTGTATATGGGAGGTGAAGGAGAGATCGGAGTCAGACATAACACCCAGACAGCGCACCTGCTGCCGGGGTGTTATTATGGTGCCACCCACGGAGAGGGAAATGCCAGATTTAGGGAGGTTAGTAGATGGTGGGAGCAGAAGAAGTTCAGTTGTGGAGAGGTTGAGTTTCAGATAGAGAGCGGACATGATGTTGGAGACTGCGGACAGACAGTCAGTGGCGTTCTGTAGTACAGCGGGGGTAAGGTCAGGGGCTGACGTGTATAGTTGTGTGTCATCAGCATAAAGATGGTACTGAAAGCCAAATCTGCTGATGGTCTGTCCAATTGGGGCCATGTAGAGAGAGGAGAAGGGGGCCAAGGACTGAGCCCTGAGGTACCCCGACAGTGAGAGGAAGAGAGGATGAAGGACAACATCTGCTGCAGATTTTAAAGAAACTTGTGACAGGTTGAATTCATGGGTTAGGGCCAGGATAAGAGTGGTGCTGAGATTGGGGAGGGATGGGGTCAAGTGCAAAAGTGGTGAGGTGTGATTCGGAGAGGAGATGAGTGAGTTCTCCTTCAGTGATGGTGGGGCAAAGGTTATGGGCGGCAGTGGTCTTTTAAACGTAGGAGTTTTGGTGGATGGTAAGTAAAGACTTGCCTTGTTCGGAAATATGAGGCAAAGTCTTCTACAGATATGATGGAGGTCGGAGGGCAGAGGAGGGAGTTGTAGGATAAGGAAGTTACGAGAGTTGTAAACTTGTCCTCTTGAGCTAAAGTGAGGGCCAACTTAAATGTGAAAGTTGCTTTTTGGACTGCAGTGAAGTGTTCATGTGAGTGTGTTTCCTTTCAGCACCGATCAGCAACCCTGGACACTTGCCAAACTTTTTCTGTGAAGTTGTTGTGCCAGGGTTGCCGATTGATTCGTCGCACTCTGCCATGCACGAGATGAGCTGATGCCAGTGTGGTGCTGTAAAAAAACTGAGGCACTGTCTGTGTGGTGGAGTGAAGATATGGAGGACAGTGGTATAAAACAGTCAGAGAGTGTGTGAGTGTGTAGATGTATGAGGATTCTGCGGGGGTTGTGCTAGTTTCCGAACATGGGGGGCAGGTGAAGAGGACAGGGATGCAAAAGTGAGTAGATGGTGGTCAAACGGGGAGAGATTAGGTTGTGAGAGTAGGTAGGGAGCAGAGGCGGGTGAAAATAAGATCTAATGTGTGTCTGGGTAAGAACAAAAGGATGAAGCAAGGGACAGGAGTTTGGAGGCTGCAGGTTGGCGGGTGTCAGTAGGGATGTTGAAGTCACCCATGATGTTAGTGGCGATGTCAGCAGAGAGGGAGTGTATAAGCCAGGTGAAAAAGTGGTCAATAAAGGAAGTGGCCAGGCCCCGGAGGTTGGAGGGAGAGTAGATACGGACAAAGTGCAGTTCAAAAGAAGGGACGGTGAGGGACGGTGGAGGTGGGATGGGGTTGAAGGTGCAGTTGTTAGAAAGGAGAAGAACCACTCCACCACTGTGTGTCTATTGCTAATGGATTTCATGTTGCAGAAATTCTGATAGTTTCTAGGAGGTGGTGAGTCCAGGATTGGGAAATACATCACCAGCAGTGAGGAGTGAGGAGAAGCAGAGAAAGGTAGAGGAGATGGAAGAAGTAGAGTGGCTAACGTGTTTTGTGTTGTAGTATTCATTTTTTACATTTTAAAAATTACAAAAAATGAAAATGGGCCAATGCAAAAGTTGTCTCCAACGCCCCCGGAGTCTGCTAAATCTTTCTGAAGGTCTTTTGCAGTCAATTGGAGCTTCTTATTTGCGTCTCTTGCAATCCTACGAACAGCTCTCACTGAAATTTTGCTTGGTCTTCCAGACCTTATCTTGACCTCCACTGTTCCTAGTAACTGCTATTTCTTAATTACATTTTGAACTGAGGAAAGAACAACTTGAAAACACTGTGCTATCTTCTTATAGCCTTCTCCTGCTTTGTGGACCTCCACCATTTTCAGAGTGCTAGGTAGCTGCTTAGAAGAACCCACAGCTGCTGGCACAAGGTTAGAGGAGGCTGGGTTTTTATAAAGCTGGGACAGTTGCATCATCACCTGACCTTTACTAATGATGATAGTGAATAAGCTATAACAGGCTAATTAATGTCTGAAACCTCGGTCATAGTTATCTGACCACAAATCTCCAAGGGTGCTCAAAGTTTTATTTTTGTAATTTTTAAAATGTAAAAAATGAAAAAGTATTTTTTTCCCCCTAAAATATAAAGGAGATGTGTCATCTGTAACTTTAGGCCTTTTAGAGATCATTTCCTCTTCAACTTTCTTAAGTTTTCACAATAACAGTAATTTTGACCTGAGGTGCCCACGCTTTTACATGCCACTATAAACAGTGGTAGCTCTTACCTTCTGGTCACTTTTGTGACATTTCTGGTATGTTTTTAATGTGCACTTAAAAGCTGCACTTGAAAATGGCGACCTCAGCCCACTAGCATGGAAATGAAATCATATGACAAATGTGTGTATATATAGAGGCACATAGATCTGGATCATTACTTAGTCACATTTCTCTCTGTCATACCAATATAACTGTGTTTAAAAACTTAACGCAAACTTTCCTGCTCCAGAAATCTCCAGCGATCGATGAAGGAAACCGTCAGTAAGTATGTAAGAGCATGGTATTACAGGTTATGTTGCCTTATAATTAAGGATGAACAAATCAGTTTTAAAGTAATCACATTAATTTATAATTTCCCCCAAATTTGCAAATATTAGTGAATCATAATTTTTGCGCAATTACAGCAAAAGTAACGACCAGCTGAGCTACAGCTGAAATAAACACCACACAACCACAAGATGGCGCTGCACACTAGTAGCCAGTGATGTAATAAGAATTTCCATTGGCTGCCAACCCGCATCTCCTCCTCCTCCAACATCATGGAATTTGCTAGATTTCACCTCCCTAATTACTCGCTCGTCCAGTCTTATTTAATAACGACCAAGCACCATTTTCTTTCGGGCTTTAGTCCTGCGCTCTTGTACCTACAAGTTGCGTGATTTAAGCTTCCACAATCTACCACAGTAGGAGCGAGATATGTTGTTATATGTAATGCAAAATATGTGACTTCTGGAGGCAATTGGTCACTCAGGATTTTATTTAGGGGTATCAGACTATGGGGGGGGCTGAATACTAATGTATCTCACAATTTTTGAATTTATATGTTTAAAATAATTAGAAAACGCTGTATCATTTCCTTTACACGTCACAAATACTCGCTACACATAAAATCCCAATAAAATACATTTTATGTTTGAGGATGTAACATGAACAAATGTGAAAGCACTTTATTATTTATTAATACTGGAAAAATGTCAATTCAATAAGTGAACACAATATGGCGCTGCTGTAGGAAGATCAACGCTACATTCGACTTTCAAGAGCAGAACTGTTGTTTTTATAGCATTTTTTTTATTAATTATTATATCGTGCGTCATGTGTGTAATTCTGCCCCCGGGAATCACTGGATCATATAGGACAATTATATAATATAGTGTAATGCAAAAGTAATCTACAGTCTCTATGCTATACACACACTGTATGTTGCACACACAGTGTAAGGCCGGGGACACACTTAACGTATAAAAAAACGGTCTGTTTTTCACGGCCGAGAATCGCACAAATGTTTCAAAAACAGTGATCCGTGTGCAGTGCGAGGATGCGATTTCCTCGCATCAAATGATCCGTGTGACATCCGTGTGACATCCGTATGGCATCCGTATGCCGAGATTTTCTCGCAAGCTTGCAAAACCGACATCTAATGGATTTATGTGCTCAAATGTTCGGGAAAACATATATACAGTATATATATATATATATATATATATATATATATATATATATATATATATATATGTCATTGAGACACATATATATATATTCTGTATTTATATTTCATTCAGCGCGATATCTGTGAACAGCCGGTAATTCAATTGCCGGCTTTGCATTTCTCCTTCACAAACCCGACAGGATATGAGACATGGTTTTCATACAGTAAACCATCTCATATTCCCATTTTTTTTGCATATTCCACATTACTAATGTTAGTAGTGTGTATGTGCAAAATTTGGCCGCTGTAGCTGCTCAAATAAAGGGTTAAATGGCGGAAAAAATTGGCGTGGGCTCCCGCGCAATTTTCTCCGCCAGAATGGTAAAGCCAGTGACTGACGGCAGATATTAATAGCCAGGAGAGGGTCCATGGTTATTGGCCCCCCCCTGGCTACAAACATCTGCCCCCAGCCACCCCAGAAAAGGCACATCTGGAAGATGCGCCTATTCTGGCACTTGGCCACTCTCTTCCCACTCCCTGTAGCGGTGGGATATGGGGTAATGAAGGGTTAATGCCACCTTGCTATTGGAAGGTGACATTAAGCCAGATTAATAATGGAGAGGCGTCAATTATGTCACCTATCCATTATTAATCCAATTGTTTGAAAGGGTTAAAAAACACACACACATGATTAAAAAGTATTTTAATGAAATAAACACAGCGGTTGTTTTAATATTTTATTGCTCTCTCATTCCATTTTCAGACCCTCGCTTGGAAAAATAATAAACACACAACATACATACCTTCTGATGAACTGTCACGTCCCACGAAGTAATCCATCTGAAGGGGTTAACTAATATTACAGGCAGAGCTGCGATAAACCACTCGCTCGTGCCTGTAATCCCCGGGTGCTGAAAGGAAAGCAGTGATCTATACTTACATTGAGTCGCGGTGATGCGCCCCCTGCTGGATGTTCTCATGAACTGCAGCCTGGGAACTTTTCCCACGCTCCAGGTCATATGAGGACATCCACCAGGGGGCGCATCACCGCGACTGAAGGTAACTATAGGTCATTGACCTACATTTCCTTCAGTCGCGGTGATGCGTGTTATGACCCCAATGGCGAGGGTCTCAGAGGAACGTGGAAGTCTGCAGAATACAAAAATCCAGCTCATAGGGCAGTGGTAACTGGGTTGACCATATATCTACTCCTAACGCCAACACTAGAAGTAGCCGGGGATCATTCCTACGTTGATTCTAGATGACACGCGCCAGCCGGAGAATCTAGCTACCCCTAGTAGAGAAAAACAAAGACCTTTCTTGCCTCCAGAGAAGGGGACCCCAAAGCTGGATAGAAGCCCCCCACAAATAATGACGGTGAGGTAAGAGGAAATGTCAAACACAGAAATGAACCAGGTTTAGCACAGAGAGGCCCGCTTACTGATAGCAGAATAAAGAAAGGTAACTTATATGGTCAACAAAAACCCTATCAAAATCCACACTGGAAATTCAAGAACCCCCGAACCGTCTAACGGTCCGGGGGGAGAACACCAGCTCCCTAGAGCTTCCAGCAAAGGTCAGGATATAGATTTGGAACAAGCTGGACAAAAATACAAAACCAAAACAAATAGCAAAAAGCAAAAGGCAGACTTAGCTGATATAACTGGAACCAGGATCAGTAGACAAGAGCACAGCAGACTAGCTCTGATAACTACGTTGCCAGGCATTGAACTGAAGGTCCAGGGAGCTGATATAGCAACACCCCTAACTAACGACCCAGGTGCGGATAAAAGGAATGACAGAAAAACCAGAGTCAAAAAACTAGTAACCACTAGAGGGAGCAAAAAGCAAATTCACAACAGTACCCCCCCCTTAGTGAGGGGTCACCGAACCCTCACCACGACCACCAGGGCGATCAGGATGAGCGGCATGAAAGGCACGAACTAAATCGGCCGCATGAACATCAGAGGCGACCACCCAGGAATTATCCTCCTGACCATAGCCCTTCCACTTGACCAGGTACTGAAGCCTCCGCCTGGAGAGGCGAGAATCCAAGATCTTCTCCACCACGTACTCCAACTCGCCCTCAACCAACACCGGAGCAGGAGGCTCAGCAGAAGGAACTACAGGCACAATGTACCGCCGCAACAAGGACCTATGAAATACATTGTGAATAGCAAACGACACAGGAAGATCCAGACGAAAAGATACAGGATTAAGGATTTCCAATATCTTGTAAGGCCCAATAAAACGAGGTTTAAATTTGGGAGAGGAGACCTTCATAGGAACAAAGCGGGAAGAAAGCCACACCAAATCCCCAACGCGTAGTCGGGGACCCACACCGCGGCGGCGGTTGGCAAAGCGCTGAGCCTTCTCCTGTGACAACTTCAAGTTGTCCACCACATGATTCCAGATCTGCTGCAACCTATCCACCACAGAATCCACCCCAGGACAGTCAGAAGGCTCCACATGACCCGAAGAAAAGCGAGGATGGAAACCAGAGTTGCAGAAAAAAGGCGAAACCAAGGTGGCGGAACTAGCCCGATTATTAAGGGCAAACTCAGCCAACGGCAAGAATGTCACCCAATCGTCCTGATCAGCAGAGACAAAACACCTCAAATAAGCCTCCAAAGTCTGATTGGTTCGCTCCGTCTGTCCATTAGTCTGAGGATGGAAAGCAGACGAAAACGACAAATCAATGCCCATCCTACTACAAAAGGATCGCCAGAACCTGGAAACGAACTGGGATCCTCTGTCTGACACAATATTCTCAGGGATGCCGTGCAAACGAACCACGTTCTGGAAAAACACAGGAACCAGATCGGAAGAGGAAGGCAGCTTAGGCAAAGGAACCAAATGGACCATCTTGGAGAAGCGATCACATATCACCCAGATAACGGACATGCCCTGAGATAGCGGAAGATCAGAAATGAAATCCATGGAGATATGTGTCCAAGGTCTCTTCGGGACAGGCAAGGGCAAGAGCAAACCGCTGGCACGAGAACAGCAAGGCTTAGCTCGAGCACAAGTCCCACAGGACTGCACAAATGACCGCACATCCCTTGACAAGGAAGGCCACCAAAAGGACCTGGCCACCAGATCTCTGGTGCCAAAAATTCCCGGGTGACCTGCCAACACCGAGGAATGAACCTCGGAAATGACTCTGCTGGTCCACTTATCCGGGACAAACAGTCTGTCAGGTGGACAAGACTCAGGCCTATCAGCCTGAAATCTCTGCAACACACGTCGCAGATCCGGAGAAATGGCTGACAAGATAACTCCATCTTTAAGAATACCAACAGGATCAGCGACTCCAGGAGCATCAGGCACAAAGCTCCTAGAAAGAGCATCGGCCTTCACATTCTTTGAACCTGGTAAATACTAGACAACAAAATCAAAGCGGGAGAAAAACAATGACCAGCGGGCCTGTCTCGGATTAAGGCGTTTAGCAGACTCGAGATACATCAGATTTTTGTGATCAGTCAAGACCACCACACGATGCTTAGCACCCTCGAGCCAATGACGCCACTCCTCAAATGCCCATTTCATGGCCAACAACTCCCGATTGCCCACATCATAATTTCGCTCGGCAGGCGAAAACTTCCTAGAGAAAAAGGCACAAGGTTTCATAACAGAGCAACCAGGGCCTCTCTGCGACAAAACGGCCCCTGCCCCAATTTCCGAAGCATCCACCTCAACCTGAAAGGGAAGTGAGACGTCAGGCTGGCACAAAACAGGCGCCGAAGTAAACCGGCGTTTCAACTCCTGGAAAGCCTCCACGGCAGCAGGAGCCCAGTTAGCTACATCGGAGCCCTTCTTGGTCATATCCGTCAAAGGTTTCACAATGCTAGAAAAATTAGCGATAAAACGACGGTAGAAGTTAGCGAAGCCCAAGAACTTCTGAAGACTCTTAACTGACGAGGGCTGAGTCCAATCAAGAATAGCTCGGACCTTGACTGGGTCCATCTCCACAGCAGAAGGGGAAAAAATGAACCCCAAAAAGGGAACCTTCTGTACACCAAAGAGACACTTAGAGCCCTTGACAAACAAAGAATTTTCACGCAAAATTTTAAAGACCAACCTGACCTGCTCCACATGCGAATCCCAATTATCAGAAAAAACCAAAATATCATCCAGATAAACAATCAAAAATTTATCCAGATACTTCCGGAAAATGTCATGCATAAAGGACTGAAAAACTGAAGGCGCATTGGAGAGCCCAAAAGGCATCACCAAGTACTCAAAATGACCTTCGGGCGTATTGAATGCGGTTTTCCATTCATCACCTTGCTTAATGCGCACAAGGTTGTACGCACCACGAAGGTCTATCTTGGTGAACCACTTGGCACCCTTAATCCGGGCAAACAAGTCAGACAACAGCGGTAAAGGATACTGAAATTTGACAGTGATCTTATTCAAAAGCCGATAATCAATACAAGGTCTCAAAGATCCGTCCTTTTTTGCCACAAAAAAGAATCCCGCACCAAGAGGGGAAGAAGACGGACGAATATGTCCTTTCTCCAGAGACTCCTTGATATATGAACGCATAGCGGTATGTTCAGGTACCGACAGATTAAACAGTCTTCCCTTAGGAAATTTACTGCCCGGGATCAAATCTATAGCACAGTCACAGTCCCTATGAGGAGGCAGTGCACTGGACTCAGACTCACTGAAGACATCCTGATAATCAGACAAATACTCCGGAACTTCCGAAGGCGTAGAAGAAGCAATAGACACAGGCAGGGAATCCCCATGAATACCACGACAGCCCCAACTTGAGACTGACATAGCCTTCCAGTCCAGGACTGGATTATGGGTCTGTAACCATGGCAGCCCTAAAACAACCAAATCATGCATTTTATGTAAAACCAGGAAACGTATCACCTCGCGGTGTTCAGGAGTCATGCACATGGTAACCTGAGTCCAATACTGCGGTTTATTTGCTGCCAATGGCGTAGCATCAATACCCCTAAGAGGAATAGGATTTTCTAATGGTTCAAGAGTAAAACCACAGTGCTTAGCAAATGAGAGATCCATGAGACTCAGGGCAGCACCTGAATCTACAAACGCCATGACAGGATAAGACGACAGTGAGCAAATCAAAGTTACAGACAGAATAAATTTAGGTTGCAAATTACCAACGGTGACAGGACTAACAACCTTAGCTATACGTTTAGAGCATGCTGAGATAACATGTGTAGAATCACCACAGTAGTAGCACAAGCCATTCCGGCGTCTATGAATTTTCCGCTCATTTCTAGTCAGGATTCTATCACATTGCATTAAATCAGGTGTCTGTTCAGACAACACCATGAGGGAATTTGCGGTTTTGCGCTCCCGCAACCGCCGGTCAATTTGAATAGCCAGTGCCATAGTATCATTCAGACCTGTGGGAATGGGAAAACCCACCATAACATTCTTAATGGCTTCAGAAAGGCCATTTCTAAAATTAGCGGCCAGTGCACACTCGTTCCAATGTGTCAGCACGGACCATTTCCGAAATTTTTGGCAATACACTTCAGCCTCGTCCTGCCCCTGAGACATAGACAGCAAGGCCTTTTCTGCCTGAATCTCAAGATTGGGTTCCTCATAAAGTAAACCGAGCGCCAGAAAAAACGCATCAAGATCAGCCAATGCCGGATCTCCTGGCGCCAGCGAAAAAGCCCAATCCTGAGGGTCGCCCCGTAAGAACGAAATAACAATTTTTACTTGCTGAGCAGAATCTCCTGATGAACAGGGTCTCAGGGACAAAAACAATTTACAATTATTCACGAAATTCCTAAACTTAAACCTGTCTCCGGAAAACAGTTCAGGAATCGGTATTTTAGGTTCTGACCTAGGATTTCTGATAACATAGTCTTGTATGCCCTGCACACGAGTAGCCAGCTGGTCCACACTTGTAATCAAGGTCTGGACATTCATGTCTGCAGCAAGCATAGCCACTCTGAGGTAAAGGGGAAGAAGAAAAAAAAAAAAACTCAGAATCTTCTTTCTTATAATCCCTCTTCTGTAATGCATTAAACATTTAATACTGGCCTGGCAAACTGTTATGACCCCAATGGCGAGGGTCTCAGAGGAACGTGGAAGTCTGCAGAATACAAAAATCCAGCTCATAGGGCAGTGGTAACTGGGTTGACCATATATCTACTCCTAACGCCAACACTAGAAGTAGCCGGGGATCATTCCTACGTTGATTCTAGATGACACGCGCCAGCCGGAGAATCTAGCTACCCCTAGTAGAGAAAAACAAAGACCTTTCTTGCCTCCAGAGAAGGGGACCCCAAAGCTGGATAGAAGCCCCCCACAAATAATGACGGTGAGGTAAGAGGAAATGTCAAACACAGAAATGAACCAGGTTTAGCACAGAGAGGCCCGCTTACTAATAGCAGAATAAAGAAAGGTAACTTATATGGTCAACAAAAACCCTATCAAAATCCACACTGGAAATTCAAGAACCCCCGAACCGTCTAACGGTCCGGGGGGAGAACACCAGCTCCCTAGAGCTTCCAGCAAAGGTCAGGATATAGATTTGCAACAAGCTGGACAAAAATACAAAACCAAAACAAATAGCAAAAAACAAAGGGCAGACTTAGCTGATATAACTGGAACCAGGATCAGTAGACAAGAGCACAGCAGACTAGCTCTGATAACTACGTTGCCAGGCATTGAACTGAAGGTCCAGGGAGCTGATATAGCAACACCCCTAACTAACGACCCAGGTGCGGATAAAAGGAATGACAGAAAAACCAGAGTCAAAAAACTAGTAACCACTAGAGGGAGCAAAAAGCAAATTCACAACAGATGCGCCCCCTGGTGGATGTCCTCATATGACCTGGAGCCTGGGGAAAAGTTCCCAGGCTGCAGTTCATGAGAACATCCAGCAGGGGGCGCATCACCGCGATTGAATGTAAGTATAGATCACTGCTTTCCTTTCAGCACCCGGGGATTACAGGCACGAGCGAGTGGTTTATCGCAGCTGGTGCCTGTAATATTAGTTAACCCCTTCAGATGGATTACTTCGTGGGACGTGACAGTTCATCAGAGAGGGTATGTATATTGTGTGTTTATTGTTTTGCCAAGCGAGGGTCTGAAAATGGAATGAGAGAGCAATAAAATATTAAAACAACCGCTGTGTTTATTTCATTAAAATCCTTTTTAATCATGTGTGTGTGTGTTTTTTAACCCTTTCAAACAATTGGATTAATAATGGATAGGTGTCATAATTGACGCCTCTCCATTATTAATCTGGCTTAATGTCACCTTACAATAGCAAGGTGGCATTAACCCTTCATTACCCCATATCCCACCGCTACAGGGAGTGGGAAGAGAGTGGCCAAGTGCCAGAATAGGTGCATCTTCCAGATGTGCCTTTTCTGGGGTGGCTGGGGGCAGATGTTTTTAGCCACGGGGGGGGCCAATAACCATGGACCCTCTCCTGGCTATTAATATCTGCCCTCAGTCACTGGCTTTACCACTCTGGCGGAGAAAATTGCGCGGGAGCCCACGCCAATTTTTTCCGCCATTTAACCCTTTATTTGAGTAGCTACAGCGGCCAAATTTTGCACATACACACTACTAACATTAGTAGTGTGGAATATGCAAAAAAAATGGGGATATGAGATGGTTTACTGTATGTAATCATGTCTCATATCCTGTCGGGTTTGGGAAGGAGAAATGAAAAGCCGGCAATTGAATTACCGGCTTTTCTATAGAACACCGCTGCATATTTCTCGCAATGCACACGCATGGTCCGTGTGTAATCCGATTTTTTCTCGCACCCATAGACTTGCATTGGCGAGTCTCGGCCCTCGGATCCGAAATACGGTGGAGAAAATATCGGATGATGGGAGCTGCACCATAGATTAACATTGGGCCGAGTGCTATGCGATTTTTTATGGCATAGCACTCGTCCGTATTACGGTCTAGTGTGACCCCGGCCTTAGGGACATACTAGACTCACTCTTTCTCTTCCGTTCGTCCATACTTTCACGGGATGAAGGACCATTGGTCACATGACTGTTTTTCCAAAGGCCATTCTACACTTCTAACTTCAGAAACTGCACTGGTAATACAGGAAGGACATTATCAGGGCAGTTTCTAATTTATAAAGTCTGTGGATCAGAGACTGACCGGCCCACCAAAGATGCCTCTGTGTTAAGTCTCACTGGGGGACCCTTAGGGATAGAGGTCCTAGGCAATTGCCCAGTTCTCCACACCATCGCTGGTGTGTGTGACACTAACAACCAGAGAGGAAGAGAACTAGAACTCTAGTGCCACCTATTGGAAGGTAGCAATCCTACAGGTGGCGCTAGAGTTCTAGTTCTCTTCCTCTCTGAAGAGATCATTTGCATAGTTAGCATATTTTCCAGAGGAGCATTGCGTCTTTAAGTCTCCTCATCTCGGCATGCTTAGCATGTCAGTCTCCGCAAGGAGAAACGATACTAACAACCAGAGAGGAAGAGAGCTAGAACTCTAGTGCCACCTATTGGAAGGTAGCAATCCTACAGGTGGTGCTAGAGTTCTAGTTCTCTTCCTCTCTGAAGAGATCATTTGCATAGTTAGCATATTTCCCAGAGGAGCATTGCGGTTTTAAGTCTCCTCATCTCGGCATACTTAGCATGTCAATCTCTGCAAGGAGAAACGATACTAACAACCAGAAACACAGTGATAGTACAAAGGTAGAATAGAATGAGAAAAAGGTGGGAATGGAAGCATAATAATTCCATCGGGAGCGGCCCCTCACTAGGGAAGTGATAGAGCCGTCACCTTGTGGCCACATGGGCCTTTTCCCTCTTAAAATGAAATGACGGCACATATTTAGGTGCAGATCAGATTACAGTAATGCAGTTTTACCTTGCAGGCAATGTCAGGTCCATGTCACTCCTCCGCTCTTCTTTTGGATATTTATGTTGTACCTGGCAGTTTACCGCATACTCGGCTCCATAGCCCAGAATATCTTGTCATTTATGATTATGCTTCTTGGATAGACAAAAACTAAATATAGCTAGATTTGAAGGGAAGAGATTTAACCCCTTCCCGCCATGGCTATTTTTTAACATTTTTTTTTTTTTTGCCTTGTTTTTTCATACTCATGATTTTTTTTCTTTACTTTTTCATTGTCATAGTCTCATGACGGCTTGTTTTCCTTTTTTTTTTTTTCTATGTAATTTATTATAAAATAGAAATAAAATGTTCTCTGTGAGGAGGAAGACGCAAAAAAAGAGGAATTTCATCATTTGGTTTTTTTTAGCTTGATTTTTAAGACATTCACATTGCGGTATGTACATGACCATCTGATTCCTTTATTCTGTGGGGTCAGTGTTATAACCGCAGCCCTAAAAAGTTTTAAAACTTTAAAAAGCACAAATTTGGTGCGTGTCACCATCTTCTGAGACTTTTTTTTTATCACTTGAGCTGCATACGTTTTTATCAGTACCATGTTGGGATATGCACAGGTTTTTCATCGCTTTCCATTTTTTAGAGCAGAGGAAGACATCAATTTTGTTTTTATTTTTATTTTTTTTTTATTTCTGGAGGAAACTATATGAGTAGGAGTTTGCCTTTTTAAAAAATGTATTTTGAGTACCTCTTTCATCTCCTGCTGTTCCACTAATTCTGGAACAGTTTTTTTTTTGTTCTGTGACTCTCTGTTATGCCAACCAGAAATAATTGGGTATCCACCACCGAACCTCGTGGGTGTTTCCCTTTTCTCCCCTGATGCTGGCCAATTAAAACACAGCCATGGATTTTAGATGCAAAAATAATTTGTCTTTCCATATAGAAATCTAAGTGTAAAATCTACAACAAATGTGTTATGTTTTTCAGAGTGTAATAAAAAGATATCAGAACTTTTTTTTTGCTAATCCTGATTGATCATTATATACTGTATGGTAAGGTTTCTCTGCAAAATTGGAACCAGCCTCACACCCCCTCTAAAAAAAAGTCTGTCACTCATTTTTTTTCTGCATAATGTAGGGATTTTTTTTTTTAATCAAAACTGATTTATCTGCTACTGCTCTGCTAGTCTTCTCAACGACACGCTCCTACCATATATAAAGTCCTCTATATTCATGACCCCTGGCACCCACCACTAATTGGAAGCTATCAGCCTATGCACAGTGTAGATAGAAAGCTGTCAGTCAATGATGGGGGCAGCATATTTTCACACATTCAAAATGACAGCGCTCTTCAGAGAGATATTACGCCATTTTCTCCACCTTCACACTTATGCGGCACTTTTTTAAGAGAATTCTTGTTGGAATCTGCCTGTAAAAGACGTGGTATGCATGTATCCAAAGAAGAAGTGGTTTCTATTAGAAGAGTTTATGAGGAACGTTTTTGGGAGAATTCTAGGTAGAATCTGCCTGTAAAAGACGTGGTGTGCATGTATCCCAAGAAGAAGTGGTTTCTATTAGAAGAGTTTATGAGGAAGGTTTTTAGGAGAATTCTTGGTGGAATCTGCCTGTAAAAGACGTGATATGCATGTATCCAAAGAAGAAGTAGTTTCTATTAGAAGAGTTTATGCAGCATTTTTTTTAGGAGAATTGTAGGTAGAATCTGCCTGTAAAAGACGTGATGTGCATGTATCCAAAGAAGAAGTAGTTTCTATTAGAAGAATTTATGAGGAACGTTTTTAGGAGAATTCTTGGTGGAATCGGCCTGTAAAAGACGTGGTGTGCATGTATCCAAAGAAGAAGTAGTTTCTATTAGAAAAGTTTATGAGGAACGTTTTTAGGAGAATTCTTGGTGGAATCTGCCTGTAAAAGACGTGGTGTGCATGTATCCAAAGAAGAAGTAGTTTCTATTAGAAGAGTTTATGCGGAACATTTTTAGGAGAATTCTAGGTAGAATCTGCCTGCAAAAGACGTGATGTGCATGTATCCCAAGAAGAAGTGGTTTCTATTAGAAGAGTTGTTGTTTTTGACCATATTAAAAAAATTAATCTGTGTGTACATATTGTAGCGTTACTGGGAGAGTCTTAGATGACCTCAAAACTCTGAAATTTAGGATCATGCACAATGCTGCTCCATTCATTCTTATGGGAGTGCAGAAGATTTGCAAAACACTGCACTCAGTGATCTCCGGCACTCCCATAAGAATGAAAGCGGTGGCAGTGAGCATGATTGACCTCTGCTCCATTCACAAGGTGCTTTTCAGGGCTCCTTTATCGGGAACAGTGGGGGTCTCTGTGGTCAGCCCCCACCCACAGTGATAGGGGTAACTTTCAGTCTTGAGAACGCCAGATGAAATTGTCCTATCAGCTTGTAAAATCTTATGCTGCTGTGTGGGAATAGGACATTTTTGCTTCTTCCATTTGCAGTGAGGGGGTTAAGGAAACTGTAGAAACCGCAAAACTAAAATTAGGAAAACAGCTGGAACAAAATATTATACTACGGAGGCTGTGAGCATTCCTTCTCCTCCGCACAAAGGAGATCTATTTCCCATCAGCAAGAGTCGACCTGCAGACAACTTTTCAGAAAATAGCTTATTATGACACAAAGAGACGCAACGAAGGCTACAAGACAGCACACGATAAATAATGTGCAGCATACATAACGTAAAAATACGACACACACGGAAGGTCCTAACCAGGTCCTACATGAGCATCCCTGCAAGTCACACAACAAACTACTGCAGGCAGTGATGGTGGAGTGGAGAGGGCGAGGATGGAGGCAGGGATGGGAGATTATACGGTTTATTAAAGGACACAGATGTTCATTTACACAGTGAACAATGCGATCGTTACTCACGACGAGCAAATAACGTCAGACGAGTGTTTATGCGGGACTAGAATCGGGAACGAAACGGTTGAAGAGGGGTCGTTACATTGTAACATCACGCAGATAATCTGAGATTGCGTCCCACATTCACATCCCATAAATTATACTATTTATTTAGAAAACATGAATTGATAAAGTATCGTCCAAACATTTCTGTAGATACTGTGCAAAGAAAATGTCACCAAATCAGCAAAGCCAAAAAAAAAATGTAGATAATCACAAATTTGTATTCGTTCCAATGTTCCAACTGCTCCTGAACCGGTTATTGTCTGGGATCACGATCGACCGTATTTAGGACTAGAATTTCCTCTCCTCCGTCTTACAAGTACAATAGTTGAACGAGCGAACAATCTCCATTTACACAATTATCAGATGGGTCGGAAATGTTGGAATCCGGCGAATTATCGGAAAAGTGCAGATGCGGCTTAGGAGGGCGAGGTGCACACTGAGTTTCTTCAGGACTTTTTGGAGATGAAACTGAGCGGAAATTCTACAAATCCTCCAAGTCTCAAAAACGTGGAGTTTCTGCTCTGAAACATCTGCAAAAAGACTCCATGTGTACATAAGCGTTAAATAATAATAATATTCCCCCCTTTCCCTTTAAAAAAAAAAAAATCCAGTGGTCAAATATAAGACCTATAACAGTAGTGTTCTTTCAGCCATTGCATTTAACCCCTCATGGGACAAGGTGTCTAGCCTGGATGAGACTCGGGGCTTCGCTCTATTACTTTCAATCTTAAACAATAGAGATCTTGATTCTGTGTAGAACAGAAATATTAAGATGGATTATGATTTCATATCCCAGTCTAGATGTTGTGTCTGTTTAAAATTCATTCTTTTCCTGACTATCTGGAAGGTTCTTCCTGCGTACTGTAAATTACAGCTATAATATACTCCAAGGGGTAAAGTTTCTCCTGGTGGAAAGTATCAATTGATACCAAATTCCAGCATCTCTTGAGAATCAGAGCAATTGCTCTTATGCGATAACATACCGCAGCACAAACACTTCACATCGCCACATTGGAAACAATTATTATACAATTGTAACATTATATTAACAGCGCTGCAGCCAATCAGTATGATCAGTGTCCCCGAGCGGATTCTGCTGTCAACTTGGCTGTCAGCGCTGCAGACAATAACAGGCACTGGCAGTAGCGGCGTGTACTCTGTGCTGGACCAGAGGAGGACGAGTAAAGAACATAGAATCATAGATCCAAGGGGTAAAGTTTCTTACTTGTGGAGAGTGACATGCCAAGGTGAGGAGACTTTTTTAAACCTTGCAATGCTCCTCTTGGAAGATAAATTATAC
Source organism: Ranitomeya variabilis (assembly GCF_051348905.1). Classification (NCBI taxonomy): domain Eukaryota; kingdom Metazoa; phylum Chordata; class Amphibia; order Anura; family Dendrobatidae; genus Ranitomeya; species Ranitomeya variabilis. The sequence goes on along the minus strand of NC_135234.1, from coordinate 23,765,850 downwards.
AATCTCCTCTTCCCAGAAATTAGAGTCACATCACCCTCTGCTACAAGAAATGTAAATTCTGCATCCATGTAATATGTGTGTCTTTATTTACCATATAACTATAGGATTAGTAATGGATAGGTGTCTTATAGAAGCCTCTCCATTACTAAGATGTGGGCTTGATGTCACCGGACAACACACAAGTGACATCAACCCCACAAATATTATCCTACTTGCCACCGCTACAGGGCAAGTGGGAAGAGATGGGTAAAGTGCCACAATTGGCGTATCTTTGGATGTGCCAGTTGTGGGGCGGCTGCGGGCTGCTATTTTTAGGCTGGTGAGAGCCAAAATCCATGGACCTCACCAGCCTGAGAATACAAGGCCGCAGCGGTCTGTTTTTTCATTGGCTGGTTAACAAAAATAGGTGAACCCCATGTCGTTTCTTTTGTAGGGGACCCCACTATTTTTTCTAACCAACCAAGGTAAGCAGACTGCTGCGGCCTGGTATTATCAGGCTGGTAAGGTTCATGGATATTGGATCATTACCAGCCTGAAAATACCAGGCCGCAGCTGTCTGCTTTTTCCTTGGCTGGTTAACAAAAATAGGGGACCCCACGCCATTTTTTTTGGAGGGGATCCCACTATTGTTGCTGGTATTTTAAGGCTGGTAAGGTTCATGGATATTGGATCCTTACCAGCCTGAAATACCAGTTGCAGTAGTCTGCTTTACTCTGGCTGGCTAACATATATAGGGGGACCACATGCTATTTTTAAAAAAATTATTGTTTATTTATTAAAAAGGAGGGGACCACTCTCTGTGCTTTCCTCCACTTCCTGTGTCATGTATTTCCGGTTGTGTCACAAGATTCACCGTTATGTAAATTAGTACATGTGTAGAAAGCTGTGTTCCCGCATTTAATACACATGTGATTAGGAAGATAATTCGGTTTTGCCGCATCTAATGAAAGTGTATGGGTAATTTATGCAGCAGAGATGGAGAGTCTCCACTACATAAATTGGCATGCTGCAGTCTGGAAAGACGCGCCGCATGTTCGTCTCTGCAGGTGAGCCGCGGGCATTGGTGCACACATAGTGGACATGGGATTTCTTGAAATCCCATCCACTATGCTGTAACAGCTGGACGCTGCAGGTTGGACATTGCAGATGTACGCAGCACCCAACCCGCAGCATTTACTGACCGTGGGAACATACCTCCAATATATCTGCAAACAGGAAAACACTTTTTTTTTTCTTCCCAGAAGCCAACTTTCAATTAGATTTATTTCAAGTGACAAAAAAAGCGCATGCAATGAAAAAACGCACCAAAAACGCATGGAAAAAAATGCATCAAACATGCAGGTGACCTGTCAGTGACCTCAGATGCGGATTTGGTGCAGATTTTACCTGTGTCAATCAAATCCTGAGCAAATACTGAACTATTCCTGACCATGGAAACATAAATACTGAGGATATAATGGGATTATATTAATTATATTTGAGAAAAGTTTTTTCTGTACTTTTCTGAACCAATAAAACAATTTTTTGGGTGCCAGGACCCTGGATTTGTCCAACAGTGTGATTTATTGGAAATCATCCATAAAGTACAGAACGTTCTGATTCCTGGGCCCAGAGTGTGTGAGTTCATGTTCCAAGACATCCGGCTGAACCTCTGCTTAGGGGCACTGACTAAAGACGTGCAAAGAATCTTCTGTGACAGAGCACCTCGGAGAGTAGCAGGTCTTACGCAGGTACCAGGCGTACAGGAATGACCCTGAGAGGCCTCCACCACCATGCAGTCACCCCCAGACCTATGTGATGGTGTGCCGGCTGTGCCAGCATGATGACAGAGTTCTGGGAATATCATGAGATAGGCAATTAGAATACTAGCATTATACTAGATGGATTACACAAGAGGGATTACACTGTTGACCTCACCCTCATCAACTTCAGCCTTGACCATCCAGGGTCTGGTACCCCCAAATCCAAGGATAGGCACCCCCAATTCACCACTGTGCTCCCCTAGCCTCAAACTTTAGGCACTAGGGACTGATGCAACGATAAAGGAAGGACCAGAACTGTCAAAGCCGAGGAACTTATGAGGAACTGTTAAAGAGCCAGGTGACCATGGCAGTCAACAAGTTGCTTCAGTCTAATGGGCAACTGTTTGGCACTGCTAAAGGGGCACAAATCTGAAGTGCTATGGAGCACTGGACTGGCGATGATATAGGGAATGCGGTATTACTGGCATGGGGCAAGAAGCTGAAACTGACCAAAAGATATTTGGCTGCACCATTATGGGTGCATTGGTCTGGCACTGTTCTTGAGCATATTGCTATGGGGATACTGCACTGGTTATTGAGACTATGAATGTATGATTCGCTGGGTACTGTTCTGCCACTCTATTAGGGCATGTAGCTGGCACTGTGAGCTGATCAAGAAGGTGTCTTCAGTGAGTCTCTTATTGTGAGGCTCTACCGGTGAGTCTCTTATTGTGAGGCTCTACCGGTGAGTCTCTTATTGTGAGGCTCTACCGGTGAGTCTCTTATTGTGAGGCTCTACCGGTGAGTCTCTTATTGTGAGGCTCTACCGGTGAGTCTCTTATTGTGCGGCTCTACCGGTGAGTCTCTTATTGTGAGGCTCTACCGGTGAGTCTCTTATTGTGCGGCTCTACCAGTGAGTCTCTTAGGGCTCATTTCCACATGCGAGTCACACGTCCGTATCTCGCATGTGGAAACCAAGCTCTGGTGCCGGCACTCAGGAGCGGAGCTGTGCAGCTCCATGTGTTCCTATGCGGCCGCACGCTCCGCTCCTGAGTGCTGGCTCCACAGCTTGGTTTCCACATGCGAGATACGGACGTGTGACTCGCATGTGGAAATGAGCCCTTATTGTGAGGCTCTACCGGTGAGTCTCTTATTGTGAGGCTCTACCGGTGGGTCTCTTATTGTGAGGCTCTACCGGTGAGTCTCTAAGGGTACATTTCCACTGCCGAGAGACAAATCGGTCCGTAATCTGGACCGAAAAAACGGATGTAACGTATGCGATTGTCATGCGAGTGTCATGCGAGTGCAATGCGAGTGCAATGCGATTTGTAATCGCATCATCCGTATGACATCAGTATGACATCCGTATTGCTGTCCGATTTTTACGCACCAGTGTCCTTTGAAAAGCCGGCAATTCAGCGCCGTGTGCAGTAAAATCACACTGACAGGTTAGAATAGAGTAGATATATGCACATAGAATGTGTATATATACATATATATGTCAGTGAGACACCTATATATGTATATTTATAATTAATGCAGCGCTAGAGAGCATTAAAGCCTCTAATTCAATTGCCGGCTTTTTCCTTCTCCTTCACAAACCCGACAGGATATGAGACATGGTTTTCATACAGTAAACCATCTCATATCCCCATTTTTTTTGCATATTCCACACTACTAATGTTAGTAGTGTGTATGTGCAAAATTTCAGCGCTGTAGCTGCTAAAATAAAGGGTTAAATGGCAGAAAAAATTGGCGTGGGCTCCCGCGCAATTTTCTCCGCCAGAATGGTAAAGCCAGTGACTCAGGGCAGATATTAATAGCCAGGAGAGGGTCCATGGTTATTGGCCCCCCCTGGCTACAAACATCTGCCCCCAGCCACCCCAGAAAAGGCACATCTGGAAGATGCCCCTATTCCAGCACTTGGCCACTCTCTTCCCACTCCCTGTAGCGGTGGGATATGGGGTAATGAAGGGTTAATGTCACCTTGCTATTGTAAGGTGACATTAAGCCAGATTAATAATGGAGAGGCGTCAATTATGACACCTATCCATTATTAATCCATTTGTCTGAAAGGGTTAAAAAACACACACACACGATTAAAAAGTATTTTAATGAAAGAAACAAACAGGTTGTTTTAATAATTTATTGCTCTCTCAATCCATCAGAACACCCTCGCTTGGCAAAATAATAAACGCACAAGATACATTCCTTCTGATGTCCTATCACGTCCCACGTGGTAATCCATCTGAAGGGGTTAACTAATATTACAGGCACGAGCTGCGATAGACCACTCGCTTGTGTCTGTAATCCCCCAGGTGCTGAAAGGAAAGCAGAGTGATCTATACTTACATTCAGTCGCGGTGATGCGCCCCCTGCTGGATGTTCTCATGAACTGCAGCCTGGGAACTTTTTCCCATGCTCCAGGTCATATGAGGACATCCACCAGGGGGCGCATCACCGCGACTGAAGGAAATGTAGGTCAATGACCTACATTTCATTCATTCGGCGGGGAATTACAAGCACGGAGCACAGCTGCATTAGCAGGGCTCCTGCTTGTAAATTATTTTAACCCCTTCATATGGATTACCTCGTGGGACGTGACGGTTCAACAGAGGGTATGTATCTTGTGCGTTTATTATTTTGCCAAGCGAGGGTTTCCTAAGGATTGAGCGAGCAATAAAATATTAAAACAACCGCTGTTTATTTCATTAAAATACTTTTTAATCATGTGTGTGTGTGTTTTTTAACCCTTTCAAACAATTGGATTAATAATGGATAGGTGTCATAATTGACGCCTCTCCATTATTAATGTGGCTTAATGTCACCTTACAATAGCAAGGTGGCATTAACCCTTCATTACCCCATATCCCACCGTTACACGGGAGTGGGAAGAGAGTGGCCAAGGGCCAGAATAGGTGCATCTTCCAGATGTGCCTTTTCTGGGGTGGCTGGGGGCAGATGTTTGTAGCCACGGGGGGGCCAATAACCATGGACCCTCTCTAGGCTATTAATATCTGCCCTCGGTCACTGGCTTTACCACTCTGGCGGAGAAAATTGCGCGGGAGCCCACGCCAATTTTTTCCGCCATTTAACCCTTTATTTGAGCAGCTACAGCGGCCAAATTTTGCACATACACACTACTAACATTAGTAGTGTGGAATATGCAAAAAAAAAGGGGGATATGAGATGGTTTACTGTATGTAACCATGTCTCATATCATGTCGGGTTTGTGAAGGAGAGAGCAAAAGCCGGCAATTGAATTAGCGGCTTTAATGCTCTCTAGCGCTGCATTAGATATAAATATACATATAAAGGGGTCTCACTGACATATATATATATGTATATATACACATTCTATGTGTATATATCTAGTCTATTCTAACCTGTCAGTGTGATTTTACTGTACACCGCGCTGAATTGCCGGCTTTTCAAAGGACACCGGTGCGTAAAAATCGGACAGAACTCGCATGGTGCGAGTGATGTGCGATTTTTTTCTCGCACCCATTGACTTGCATTGGCAAGTCTCGTCCGAGACTCGCAGCAAATCGCAGCAAGCTGCGATTTTTTTCTCAGTCCGATTTCGGCCGAGAAAAAAATCGCAAATGAAAAGACACCTATTGAATAACATTGGTCCGAGTGCAATCCGATTTTTTATCGGATTGCACTCATCCGTTTTCCTCGCCAGTGGAAATGTACCCTTATTGTGAGGCTCTACCGGTGAGTCTCTTATTGTGAGGCTCTACCGGTGAGTCTCTTATTGTGAGGCTCTACCGGTGAGTCTCTTATTGTGAGGCTCTACCGTTGAGTCTCTTATTGTGAGGCTCTACCAGTGAGTCTCTTATTGTGAGGCTCTACCAGTGAGTCTCTTATTGTGAGGCTCTACCGGTGGGTCTCTTATTGTGAGGCTCTACCGGTGAGTCTCTTATTGTGAGGCTCTACCGGTGAGTCTCTTATTTTGAGGCTCTGTGACTGGCAATGGTTATGGATGCTTACCTGTCTGTGCTGAATAATCCTCAATACGTCACACACTGGACAAAATATGATTTTCCACTTTGCACAGACAAAACGCATTATCCACCTCTGCCCTCGGCTCTTTACAACTGATGTCACAGATAACGAGATCAGTGAGAACTGCACAATGCAGCATATCCAGGGCCGTGTTACATTACATGACAACAGTCTCTGTCGTCTCACCCGACACTATTATTATGTAAGGGGATACAAAGGCCCCTGTATTTGACCCCTTAAGGATGGGAACATTTTTAATCTTTCTTTTCTTTCTTTCTTCCCTTCTTCCAGCAGCCATAACTTTTTCATACCTCCATCTACACAGCTGTACGAGGGCTTGTTTATTGTTTTCTTGGAGGACCAGTTACAGAGATTCTGAACTTGTAATTTTTTTTTTTTTTTGTGGCCTAAAAATTAAAAATGTTTTAAAACAAATTGCTTGTCGAGTTGTAGGTTTTCTTAATACCATTTTGGGGTACATACAATGATGGCAATTCTGGCATTTTGATTTTTTTTTCTCTTTATGGCAATTACCATCTGGGTTTATGATTTCTTCTTTTGATTGGTCATTTCTAGAATAAACTCATTCTTTGCAGGGGGGAAAAAGTAGAGTTTATTAGTTTTTAATTTTTTTACACCTATTTTTTATTTCTTTTACTTTTTTATTATATTTTCTTTTTTTATATATATTTTTCTTGAACCTTTTATGTACAGCACTCCAGTATAGCCGGCACCATGTGATCACGGGGTCAGGGGCCGATGGACATTCAGACTCCGCAGCAGGATCACTTACATACAGCTGTTAGGTTGTTTGTCAGTAGAGTTTTTGGGGAATTATTTTTTAGCAGGTCCGTGCCAAAAAAAAATCATGATAAAACGAGGAGTTTTGGGGGTTTTTTAGCAGGTCCGCTCAAAAAAAAAAAAAATCATGATCGGAGAAGGTGTCGTGGAAGCATACCCTCAAAAACTCTTGGAAAAATCTTCTTGTTCATTTCTATGGGAAATCCACTTTGCAGTTCATTCGAGGAGGGGGGGGGGGGGTAGCTTTTTTTTCTTTTTCTTGAAGAGGTTTTGAAAAAAATGCCTGATGGGAGGAAAAAAAAAGTGCACGTCACTTCTTTGAAGAAGATCCTAAAGGAAACCTCTTCAAACTAGACACTGTCCAATCAAGAGGCTGAAAAAAAAAACCTCTTCCAAAACCTCATCCAAATTCTGGAAAAGAAAAACTCCAAAAATGAAATAGTTTCTGCTTGAAAAGGCCATCACTTTTCAACTCCAAAAGCAGCTGCGTGTGAACAAAGTCTAAGGAGAGAATTATATTGCATAATAATAAAATATTTAGGTAGTAGGAGAACATAGGGGCGAGCTGTGGTCTGAGGTTACAGTGGCTTTAAGCTTTTCTCTAAGGGTAAATTCACACTAGGCGTTTTTCCAGCTTTTTTCTTTTTCTGCAGCAAAACCCGATCTCTTCGCAGTAAAGATGCTGCAGAAGAAAACATGTTTTCCTTGGTTTTCAGTGTTTTTTTATGCATTTTTTTGTGCATTTTTGCAGCATTTTTGGCATGCTAGATTTGTCTCTTGTGCATGTTGATAAAGTTTAGTGTTGAAAAAAAAAGTCCTATTCCTTAGAATCAGGTTTTGGCACAAAAAAAGCAGCAAAACCTTATACCTGCGTTTTTTTGACAGTTTTTTTCACCACCCATTCAAGTCAATGGGGAAAAACGCTGAAAGAAGTCCAAAAAAACATGCAAAGCACAAAATACTGAAGACAGAAAAAAAACAATGTGTGTGCATGAGATTTCTGATAAATCTCATAGGCTTTGCTGGTACTGTAAAACACAGCTGAAAATTATCATAAAAAAGCAGCAAAAACTCCTAATGTGAACTTGGCCTAAAGCTAATTTATGCTGTTTTTCTTTTTCTTTTTCTTTTGAGCGCTTGGAAAACCCCTTTATTATGGAAATATAAAAAGGAAATAGACAGTTTCCCCTGGATAACATAAATCCGCACCTATCGGACATTTTCGTCGTAGATAAGTCATACATCAAAGGGTCTGTTTTATGAAATGTTTTATGGAATGTTCCATGACACAATCCGTCCTCGGCCAAATGTTATTTTTAATGAACCGGTGCAAACCAAGGACGGATACGGACAGAAGACGACCCTGTGCCAGGACAGAGTATTAATGTGACTGCTTTCTGCTTTGGAGGTGGTTATGGCCCTCTCCCCATTGTGCGGTTTTGTCAGGTTGCTCCCATGCTATGTCCGCCCTGCTGCAAACAACAAGGGCAGCAGCTGGAGGCCGTGCGCCTGCGACCTTGTGGACATGATGATTGGCGAGTTCCTGGTACTTACCCTTTGCTATGTGGAGACTTTTTCTGCTGAATGCTTGAAATAGCTGCCATCCACAAGAATTCATGCAACTCAATGTAATCTTTGTTCTGCAGCTCCACACCTAAAATAACTCGATTCTTAAAGGAGAAACCGTCAGCAGGGGGATTGTCAGCGGGCTGCAGAGCTTGTACATATGTTATGGTTAACTCCTTCAGCACCAGGGGAAAGAAATCAGAATAATTAATATTGTTCATTAGCGAATGAGAATTGATAAACTCTATAATACCAAATAATGCAGGGAAATAATTGTTTCAAATGATCACACGAGCCCCCGTTATTCCCTAAGTGGCAAGGGTCAACTTTTGTTCCCTGAATCTTTTTTTGCCAAAGGTCTCCATAGCCTTTATAGAGGACCTGACATTTCCTATACAGTAAATATGTATGGTATTTTTTTTGTACCTGGTCTAAATGCCCCTCTTCTCCTGAATCCATCGATGCTTTACTTTTGTTCCTACGCCTCTCCGTTCCTGAGATACGGCCACTTTTACCCTGTATATTATTTTAGTCCTTTTTTTGCCAACTGGGCGTTGGCCTATTGAGAAAAGTTGAGGATAAAGCCCATTTGGCTAAAAAAAGACTAGCTTTATATATAGGAAAGAAGGGGCCATATCTGAGGAATGGAAGGGCGCAGGAACAAGCAAAAAACAGCATCGGATTCAGGAGAACAGCGTCATGAACACCACGTGAAAAAAATATATATATGCTTATGGCAAGCGACAGATTCTATTTTAAGCAAGGGTGGTTCTGCTTTAAGATGAACAACTTTTGGTGTGCTATTTTTCTGTGTAGAGGGTTGGGATGTAAGAATAGTTGAAAAGAAAATTTTTCTTTTTCTCACCAGAACTGAAGAAAACATTTCTGTCTTCTGCTGCCTTGTTTTAAGTACTACAAATGCTTATTTAAAGGGATAGGGCACATTCCTCTCCATTCCACATTCTAAATTGCTATTTTTTACCACTCTGCTACATTTCAGTGCCCCCTTTGTTTGGCTAAAGGGATGTCCTCCATGTGATTTGCCCCCATTGCACCATCAGAAGAAGAGCATTCTCCGCATTTATGACCTTTTTGTTTAATTTTGGCTTAAATTATAATAAGTTTGTTGGGTCGTTGTTATCCGCGCCTCGTGTGGTGACACAAAAGGAGTGGATAGTCACAGAAAAGTAGCGTGCTGTACATGGTGCTGTACATTAGATGGGGTATTCTGGCATATTTTCCAACTCTACTGGATAATTTTTCCAGGAGCCCAGAAATCTTTCGGAAGAGTCAATTTCCCTCCATTTGCAATTTTTGTTTCCAAATTTTTCAGCACATTATATGGTAAAGTGAATTTCCTGATTTTAAAACTATGACTAGTCCTACAACAAAAATCCATATATGACTATGAGGATGGAAAAATAAAAAAGTTCTGGCTCTTGGAAAAAGGAGGAGGAAAAAACGAAAGTCCAAAAATGAAAAAAGTTGAGAAACGGTTAAAAATGAGTTAAGTTAAATAGCAGTGAATTTTCAAAGGTTTTAAAGGGAATGTGTCAGTAAGATCCACGGTCCTAAGCCGTCTATATGGGCATGTAGGTCATAGGAAGCTCAGTAAAATGAGACCTTGATAACTGCGATCTGATGTAATATTCCAGAGAAATCCATGTTTTTCTGAATATGTAAATGAGCTGTTGAGATCTATGGGCTGGATATAGATCTTCATGAAAATCTGCCTCCAAATGAAAGGGAGAGTTACCAGTGTAAGACATGTCGTTCAGGAGAGCGGACTGTCAGTCAGTGCATGTCTCACACTGGTAACTCCTACTTTCATTTAACATAAGCTTTGGCGGCAGATTCTCAGAGAGATTTATGTCCCACCCATAGATCTTAACAGCTCATTTACATATTCAGAAAATTGTGGATTTCTCTGGAATAAGACCTCAGATCATAGCTATCAAGGTGTCATTTTATTCAGCTTCCTATGACCTACATGCCCATATAGACGGCTCAGGAGGGACGATCCTACTGACAGATTCCCTTTAAACATGTATGTGAGTGCTCAAACAATTTTCCCTCTGGATAAGATCACTCTTGCACTTTGTGTAATGGGTACGAGCCCTAAAAATAGAAACCTCATGACAAAAGAAGTGTTGTAATTACGCCCTTATTTTTGCATTGTTTATTGTGTTGCTGGGATGGTGACGGCATCCATCTTTTTTAGGTCTCTCTTAATTAGTGATGAATTATAACATTTATTAATAATGGGTTGGTGAGAATTGTGACAAATGTATTGAATGTGCATGACTTGATAAATATGCCTTACGTATTGATTAAAAAATTTGGATAAAAACTGGGTTTTTTTCTTTTAGTTTGTCAGCTTTGCAAATTTTTTTCCAAATTGATTCATGCCGATACACAAAAACTGCAAAGTCTACGATTTCCCGGAAAAGACGTATGTAACGCTCTGAGGTCTCCTAGGACTGTATCCAACACCTTTTTGGGCTTTTTTTTTTTACCTGACCAGGAATGACTTTGCAATTTATCTGATCGCTTTGCTTAATTATCTAGAGTTAATGTAAATTGTCACTGAAGCGGCAAACTCTGTGAAAACAAAAATTTGCATCTGCCTCAAAATTTTTGTCTACAGATACACATCTTAGGCTTCAGGGGGTATATACTTTATCTCATCTGGGGAAAGCTGGGTGAAGTGGCTGGTAGCTCACCGCTTGTATAATCAAGTTTGTGCTCAGTCAAGCAGAATTTTTTTTTTTTTTTTTGAGCCTGAATGTAAAGACACAAAATACAAAAGATGAACAGATGTTTCTCTGGCCCTGACTGCATTGATTTTATTTTGCCACCAGCTACGCAGCTAATTGTCAACTTTATGCACATGAACTGTGCTCTGGAGTCCAACCTGGGAGCTCTCGGCTTTGGTTTTGATTTGAGATCATTGGTTTATGGGAGGTTTATGTCCTGTTTGACAGCAGGAAAGGTAAAAAAAAGGGCCCAGGAACTTTTGGTTGTTACTGCGGTAAGGATGGAAAGTGAGTGTGAGGAGGACAGGAGCTTTGCAATTGATTGGGTGGAATGGGAACGGAGTCAAGACAACCTCGATGATGCTAAGCTCGATCCAATCATAACAGGTGCCACCAGCTGTGCTATACAGCCAGCATCTGCCTCTAATGGGAGCGATCAGAGCTTGTTCCGATCAACCCGAGAGCTCTCAGTTTTGGTTTTGATTTGAGATCATGGGTTTATTTGAGGTTTGTGTCCTGTTTGACAGCAGGAAAGGTAAAAAAAATAGAGCAGGAACTTTTGGTTGTTACTGCGGTAAGGATGGAAAGTGAGTGTGAGGAGGACAGGAGCTTTGCAATTGATTGGGTGGAATGGGAACGGAGTCAAGACAACCTCGATGATGCTAAGCTCGATCCAATCATAACAGGTGCCACCAGCTGTGCTATACAGCCAGCATCTGCCTCTAATGGGAGCAATCAGAGCTTGTTCCGATCACTGCTGTTTAACAATACAAATGAGGCAGTAGATCTACGAGAGCGGCGTTGTAATAGCACACTTGAGTGACAGCATTATTCTGGGGTTCCATGGCCACTCTTTGACAAGACTGCAGGGGGCTGATGGTTTGTGATGGCAGCCAGGGGCCTGCTGGCTTTATTTGCCCCATCATAGTGGTGCTCTTATGAAGAGCAGACTGTGGTTCTGTCTCACAGATCAGTGACACTCATATATGTGTACACTGCAGGTTCAATCATCCTATTGGAAGTATTAAAAAAAAAGTAAAAATGAAAAGAAAGAAAATATATAAAAGTTTCAATCAGCCCACCCTTTTCCCAGTTCAAAAACACATATAAAAAACCCACAAAAAATTATATGTTGCATCATTGTGTTGATTGGATGGGTTGTTACCGACATCTGGTGAGAAAGTCATGTCAGTAGCACCTTTAGAAATAGATTTGTTCACGTGTACAATACTTATTTCCCCTGCTATACATTGGGGTTCGGTGAATAGTAATAGCATGGAAGAACAAAGGGTGCCCGAAGCAACATAAGCTTTATATACAAACCTGAATTTAATGCAGTCACATCGGTGTCATATGTGAACGATCTTTCATCCCGGATCCTTGTCCTAAAGAAAATGAATTCTTGTCCCAGAAGCGGCAGTTTTTGCATCCCAACCTCCGTACTGCACCTGTAAAGCCTCGAGATTAAAGATCAGTTAAACCGTCTTCCTGTAGGCACATCTCCTCCCTGCAGGTGGATCAAGACAGTAAACAGCAGCTGTAACAACCATGGTTCATACAAAGGCAGCGATAATATTTAGTCTGGAACCCGGAGGAATAAAGTAAATCCATTAATACAAGTCTAGTTATCAGCTGAGTTGTACGTTACATAGGTGTCATGTTTCGGTTCTTTACCAATTAATGTATATTCATTTTTGGTGGGAAGGATGACTATTCTGCTCAATTTAGATATAAAGAAAAGTCTCCAGTTTCCAGTGTGCAAGGAAGAAGCACAAAAGTGCACCTGTTTTTTTAAATTTAGCTTTATCCTATATCCTATACATATACATACAGAATAAAGATATAAGATTTAAAATGAGATCTACCCTGTAAATGAGACCTAGTATATTCTTATAAGATTTTTAGAGTATGCTTGAAAAATAAGCCATACTCCTAAACAAAGCCTTAGCTACAGTCTGGGTCGGTGTGACCATAACGTCACCAAAGGACCTATAACTGCGGGGTCTAGAGGTACTAAAGAGGAGACAGGCTGGTATGTACTGTATGTGCATTGTGTATATATACATGTGAGGGTATGTATGTATGTGCTGTGTGTGTGTATACATGTACACACAACTATACACGTCATCCCCTGACCTTACCCCTGCTGTACTACAGAACGCCACTGACTGTCTGTCCGCAGTCTCTGACATCATGTCCGCCCTCTATCTGAAACTCAACCTTTCCAAAACTGAACTTCTTCTGCTCCCGCCTTCTACTAACCTCCCTAAATCTGACATTTCCCTCTCCGTGGGTGGCACCATAATAACGCCTAGGCAGCAGGCACCCTGTCTGGGTGTTATGTTTGACTCCGATCTCTCCTTCACCTCCCACATACAATCTCTTGCCCGCTCGTGCCGCTGTTGTAGCGCCCCCACTGCCGCAGGGCCGAGGGGTACCCGGTACCGGGCCTCTGAGTTTCTGCTCTGGGATTGTCACGGTGGCTAGACCCGGTCCGTGACCCTGCTGAGGGGCGTACAATAAAGGTGGAGGGAATGGTGATGATATTGTGGTGGTGCGGTGCAGGTCGCAGTAAATAACGAGGACACCAGGTTGCAGTCTCTTTACCTCTTTACTGAAGGTCCCAGGATCCTCAGTCCGGAATACGGTTAACCAGGCTGCGCAAGTCCGGCCGGTCCGATGGCACCTCCAGAGTTCCCTTTGCAGGTGGAAATCTGTGCCCACCTTCTAGCGCTTGTGTGTTGCGGTCCTCCCCTGCTGTGCTTACGGGATAGTCCCCACAACTGTTGTGTCTGTTTCTCGTGTTCCCTCACAACTCGATTCTGATGTTCTTCTTCGTCCCCCAGATTGTATGGCTAGGACGCACCCGTATGACGAGTAGGCTCGGAGCTCTTCCTGGACCCTAGTGTCGCCCTTCTCCTGTTGTGCCCCCCATGTCTTCGTAGGTGATTTGTGTGAGACAGCCCGCCTATAGCTGACTGTCCTGCCGTAGGTTTGAAGTATTGCCTGGAGCCTGACACTTCCTCGGCGTTCCGGCCATCGGCTGCGCGCCTCAGTAGGATGTTGCCTCGTCTTACAGCACGACTCCCACTGGTATTTCTCCTTGTTGCGTTGATCTCGTTTCTCACTCAGCACAATATATCTCGCTTCTTGTCCTTTCTTAGGGCACCGCCGCTATCTAGGGCAGGCACGGTCCCGTAGCATTCTCTCTGTTCGCTAGGCCTCTGCCAGGATCCCACCCCTGACAGGGACCCCCCTGAGTCTTTCCCCGCAACACCCTCTGCCACAGGGTGTTGCCTGTTCGATTCCCAGTCAGCTTTCTGTCTAACTTCCTGCCTAACCCCCAGTTTTACCAGATTGTGAGGAGTGGCCTAATACATAGCACCCTTAGCTCCCCCTGGAGGCCAGACTGTGAAATGTATTGGTGTCTGTGATACCTGGTCGGAAGAACTTGTTCAGTGCCATCAGACGTACCATAGCTCCCCATAGCGGCGGATCGTCAGTACTGCAGCAACCAGGACTCTGGGGCGCTGCACTCCCCCCCGGTTAAATCCAGTACTCCTGGACTGGGAAGAAAACAACAATACATGTCAGCAAAAAGACATACAATTTTGAAAATGCAAAGAACAAGTAAGTTTGAACAGAGCTTCCCTTTATGGGAGGTGAGGACACTTGAACGTTACAAACATGGTTGAATACTTTAAATAACATACTATAATTAACTTTTCTTACCCAACCGGGTATTCTACTAAGTGCAAATTTTTGAACAATAATTTAACATTGCCTTTAAGGACATACACACTGAATCCACTAAAGACCTTCTTATAAAACGCTATAAGGCTAATCAACTTTTTCTTCATTTTCCATCTTTACATCTGCAGGACCGCCCGTCTACTCGCCCAGGCCTACTGCCTCTCGTTCTATTGCAGGACCGCCCCTTTCTGCCCGGGCCTACTGCCTTTCTGCTGCTATACACAGTATAGAACTTATCATCCATCTCACAATTTAGGACCGCGGAGCCATCTCTGTATGACTCCTAGGAGGACTACTATCTTATGCAGGACCGCCTGTCTATCTGCCCAGGCCTACTGCCTTTCTTAACACATTATTACAATTACACATTCCTTACAATTAACTAGCGTACTACATATAACTTTTACATATCAGCATTATTACTTCTTTTAAAGCATTATCATTCTTTAAGTGCTATTGATGAACGTTCCCTTTAAGAGGGGAACAAGTCTCTATGAGGTAGTACAACTTCTCAAGCTGCAAGTCCGTACGCAGCAAGGACTCCGATACTGCTTCCAGGAACAGTTTCTTCGCAAAGAGTCCTTTCTTTTATAAAACCAGTAGAGGGCACCTTTAAGAAGGTGCAAACTATTTACAAGGAGTTTGTAATCATGCAGTGTTCATGATCCAGCAGTTCTTTCAATAATGATAAACCAGGAAACAAAAAGCAGAAGAAGGGATCCCGGTTAAACGAAGGGATCCCTTTAAGAATAACCCTAGTCGGGTTTAAAGCAGCAAAAAGCAGGGAAACAAGCAGTTAACTATTTACATATCCATGGCATCGAGGTTTACTCTCGCTCTGGCGGCCGTAGCTCCGCATAGACCTCGCCCGGCAAGGTGATCGGCGAGTTCGGGTGCCTTTAAGAAGTGCTCCGTACCCGGGGCCTGATCCCAGGGTGTAAGGCGCTGGAGTTTATAGGTCCCAGGGAGAGGGGGTGCCGCGACGGGGCCTATCAGCAGGGCCTCTGCTGGCGGGGCAGGGTCGTTCTTCATACCTGCTTCAGATGCGGTCCCTCCGGTGCCGATCTGCTCCGTCTCCGCTGGGATCCGGAACGCTGGTTGCAGGGCCTTGCGCTGCGGCGTTGTCATTTCCGTTTGCAGCATCGTGCTTTCCGGCAGAGCCTTGCTTCCTGGCTTCGGAGCGCTGGAATTTCTTTCCTGCTCCGGACCAGACGAGGCTGCCGACAGACGTCTGGTGAGGCTCCCGATGAAGGTCTTCTCCCACCCGGCCTCAGTGCTCAGCTGTGTCCGCAGGAGTTGGTGGATCAGCTCGTCCGCTCCGGTCTGCAGGAGGTCAGCATCAACTGTGGAGGTCTGGCTGCGGTGCCTCTCCGGGTAGCTGGGGGAGTCCTCTGCTCCTACCCCACGCTCCGGCTCCGGGTGGCTGGCCATGGCGTCCTCCATGTCGCTGACTTCTCCTTCCTGGTCCTTTTCCCGCTCTCTCCTTCGTGGGCGGTTTCGCTTTCTTTGTCTCTGCCCACCATTGAGGATCAGGAGGCGGATCTCGGCTGCTGACGGACACGTCCACAAGGGGCCGGAATATTTAGACTGGGCGGCCATTGTCTTTCGCGCTCTTCAGCTTGTTCACGCCCACTTCCACGCCCTTCTTCTTCTCTTTCGCTCTCCTTAGCGCTGCAATGGCGGCGGTTTTGGCGGGAACCTTTGGGCGGCAAGTGGCAGTACACAGTCTTTGCAATAAGTCACAGTCCAAGCACAATAAATCACAGTTCCAAGGCACACATGACCCGATTCTTCAGGCTTAAGTAGATCCTGTTCGTGACGCCAAGTTGTAGCGCCCCCACTGCCGCAGGGCCGAGGGGTACCCGGTACCGGGCCTCTGAGTTTCTGCTCTGGGATTGTCATGGTGGCTAGACCCGGTCCGTGACCCTGCTGAGGGGCGTACAATAAAGGTGGAGGGAATGGTGATGATATTGTGGTGGTGCGGTGCAGGTCGCAGTAAATAACGAGGACACCAGGTTGCAGTCTCTTTACCTCTTTACTGAAGGTCCCAGGATCCTCAGTCCGGAATACGGTTAACCAGGCTGCGCAAGTCCGGCCGGTCCGATGGCACCTCCAGAGTTCCCTTCGCAGGTGGAAATCTGTGCCCACCTTCTAGCGCTTGTGTGTTGCGGTCCTCCCCTGCTGTGCTTACGGGATAGTCCCCACAACTGTTGTGTCTGTTTCTCGTGTTCCCTCACAACTCGATTCTGATGTTCTTCTTCGTCCCCCAGATTGTATGGCTAGGACGCACCCGTATGACGAGTAGGCTCGGAGCTCTTCCTGGACCCTAGTGTCGCCCTTCTCCTGTTGTGCCCCCCATGCCTTCGTAGGTGATTTGTGTGAGACAGCCCGCCTATAGCTGACTGTCCTGCCGTAGGTTTGAAGTATTGCCTGGAGCCTGATACTTCCTCGGCGTTCCGGCCACCGGCTGCGCGCCTCAGTAGGATGTTGCCTCGTCTTACAGCACGACTCCCACTGGTATTTCTCCTTGTTGCGTTGATCTCGTTTCTCGCTCAGCACAATATATCTCGCTTCTTGTCCTTTCTTAGGGCACCGCCGCTATCTAGGGCAGGCGCGGTCCCGTAGCGTTCTCTCTGTTCGCTAGGCCTCTGCCAGGATCCCACCCCTGACAGGGACCCCACTGAGTCTTTCCCCGCAACACCCTCTGCCACAGGGTGTTGCCTGTTCGATTCCCAGTCAGCTTTCTGTCTAACTTCCTGCCTAACCCCCAGTTTTACCAGATTGTGAGGAGTGGCCTAATACATAGCACCCTTAGCTCCCCCTGGAGGCCAGACTGTGAAGTGTATTGGTGTCTGTGATACCTGGTCAGAAGAACTCCTTCAGTGCCATCAGACGTACCATAGCTCCCCATAGCGGCGGAGCGTCAGTACTGCAGCAACCAGGACTCTGGGGCGCTGCACTTACACCTAAAGAACATCTCTAGAATCCGCCCTTTTCTCACCATGGAGACAACAAAAACCCTCACTGTCACCCTAATCCACTCCCGTCTGGACTACTGCAACTCCCTATTAATTGGCCTCCCCCTCACTCGACTTTCCCCTCTCCAGTCTATCCTTAATGCAGCAGCCAGGGTTGTCCACCTGGCTAATCGTTACTCGGACGTGTCCGCTCTTCGCCAGTCATTACACTGGCTGCCCATTCATTACAGGATACAATTCTAAGTACTTGTTCTCACCCACAAAGCTCTCCACAGTGCGGCCCCCCTTACATCTCCTCCCTCATTTCTCTCTATCGGCCTAACTGACCGCTGCGCTCTGCAGATGATTTTCGACTAACCTTTGCACTAATCCGTACCTCCCACTCCCGACTCCAAGACTTCTCCCGCGCTGCACCAATCCTCTGGAATGCTCTACCCCAAGAAATTAGGACCATCCACAACTTGCATAGTTTTAGGCGCTCGCTCAAAACTCATTTGTTCAGAGCGGCCTATCACGTTCCCTAATCAAAATCATTCTATGTTTGTGTGTGAGTGTGTGTAGCCCATTCACTATCTCCATCTACCCCCCACCCCCTGAAGATGGCCGGACCATCATTGTAAATACACCATTGTAAATACACACCTGTACTTTGTATCTCCCCACCTTTACTGTAGATTGTAAGCTCTCACGAGCAGGGTCGTCGTATTTTGTTTTATTTTGCTTTATTACTGTATTTATTACTGTATTGTTAACATTGTTACCTATGACTGTTGTGTTTGAAACTGTTAAACTGTAAAGCGCTGCGGAGTATGTTGGCGCTATATAAATAAAGATTATTATTATTATTATTATATGTATGTGCAGTGTGTGTATATATCCATGTGTGCGTATGAATGTTTGTGCATACACATATGTATGTGCTTTGTGTGTGTGTGTATATATATATGTATGTATATGTATGTGCTGTGTGTATACACATATGTATGTGCTTTGTGTGTGTGTATATATATATATGTATATGTATGTGCTGTGTGTATACACATATGTATGTGATGTGTGTGTGTGTATATATATATATGTATATGTATGTGCTGTGTGTATACACATATGTATGTGATGTGTGTGTGTGTATATATATGTATATGTATGTGCTGTGTATGTGTGTATATACATATGTATGTATAGTGTGTGTGTGTGTGTGTGTGTGTATATATACATGTATGTAGAGTGTGTGTGGATGAGTGAGAGTCAAGCTACAGAGAACTGAAAGGTTTATATATAATATACAGGACATATCCAGACAGTTCATGCAGGTCAGGAAGCAGCATTCGTCATAGAAACAAAGCTCCTAAATATATTCAAGAAACTGTGGCATAACTAGAGTCCTTTGGGCCCCTTTGCAAAGCATGTCCCAGGGTCCCCAAGAGCATGTAGGTCAGATGTAAAGTCCCCTGTAATAATGTCCTCCACGATATATTAATGTATCCCATCCTGGCCCCTATCCTCTAATAATGTCACCAATCCTGACTCCTTAATGTAATAATGTCCCACATCCTAGGCCCCATCTGTAATAATGTCCCTATCCTGGGCCCCTTCCTGTAATAATGTCTCCCACCCTGTAATAATGTCACTATTCCTGACTCCTTCTTGAAATAATATCGACCATCCTGAGCCCCTTACTGTAAAAATATCCCCCATCCTGGCCCCTTCTTGGAATAATGTCCCCTATCCTGTAATATCGTCCCCTGTCCTGTTACTCCCTTCCAACACATTAAAAAAAATTCTTCTTACATGTTCTCATTTCCAGCTCATCATCCTCTTCTCTATAGCCGATGCAGAGGGGCATCGTCATGCACAACCCACTAAGGGCCAGTTGACGTCAGCTGCCGGCCTCTGATTGCCTGTCGGCCCGTATAGTGAATGCAGTGCAGAGACCCGTGACTCTCTGCACCATAACACATTTCATCTAAGTCTGCACCCAAGGACGCACGCTCAGGTGAAAATGGCGGCGACGGTATTAGGAGGCCACCTGACTCCACCCAGAGGGTACAACTGCGACCGTTACACTTCTGACAAGAAATCTTTACTGGATTTTGGATGGTTGGAAGTTGTTGATTGTCTCTAGGCAAAAAGTTAACTTGAGATCCAGAGCCCAACTTGAGGACTTAGCCCCTGATGTGGGATCTTATAGCCTCACCACCAATGTCTGTGACTGCCGAAATTGGAGAATATGGAGAACAACCAGCTTGTGCATGGTAGAAGCCCCTGGACATGTGCCCACGTGCCCTCCATACCACTGTAGATAAGTCAGATACCCAGGAGACTGTGACTGCCCCCCTATTGCTGTTCCCCTCTTTGTATACGTGCATCTGATCATGTACAACTTTTTGTGTTTTGCAATACTTGTCGTTTTTTCACATGGCAGGTTTCAGTCTCGTAAAAAGAACAGAAACAAGAACTGGCGACTACTCCGTCCTGACAGATGTTTCCTTTTCTTCGCCCCTTAGACCTGATTCATTTTCCGTTTTTGTTTTTTCATTCCCATCTTCCAGAAGCCAAAACTTTTTGATCTTTCTTTAGACATGGCTATTAAAGTTATAGAAACTTAATTCCAGCTCACCCAGTTGCTCTATGCTCATCCACCTGGGGCTCAGACACGAGTCATGAGTAAGGCTGCTTAGTGCAGTCGAAACGCGTCGACTGGGTCATGTCGACCATGTAAATTTTTCTTTTGTATGCACTATATTTTCTTTTGAAAAAGAAAAGGAAAAAGTCCTGTTGAGCCGGTCTCCAATTTGTTCTATTTTCCTTGATGGCTATTAAAGGGCTTGTTTTTTTAAAATTAAATTAGGTGTATTTTTTTGTAAAATCACCGTGCAAGGTACCGAAAAATGAGAAAAAAATTCTTAATTTGGTGAAATGGAAAAAAACCAGCAATTACGGCTTCATTTTTGAGTTCCATTTTTACAGGGTTTACGAAATAGAAAAATTATCTGTTTAGCTACGTGAAGAAGTCACGTCTGCAAATTGGCTCCTTGTGCCTGTAGTCATAATGGACAGGTGCGGGAGCTGCCTGCTATTTACATGCACTAACCTGGCCCATAAATCCAACCAGACTACAACTTTGTGCCATTTTTTTCACACAGACCCTACATCCATGAGAAAATTAGTGCATAAACTAACATTGGGACGACATACAGTCCAAAATTATGTTTTGTCTAAATGTACTCCTAAAGTTACTCTGTGGGTCAGTACAATTATGTCAAGGCCAAATTTAAGTTTTTTATGTTTTACTACTTCTAGAAAAAAAAACTGGAGGTGGATGAGGCTCCATTTTTGCAGGTTATTCTGTTTTTTCTATTTTCTATTTTGGTAGTTTTTTATTACTCTTTTTTGGAGATGACATCACCAAAAACATACATTTTAGCAAATGTTTATTGTTTTTAATTTTAAGATTAAGATATAATGACAAAAAGGGGGATGACTTTAACTTTAATATTTTATCCTTTTTTATCAATTTTTAATATGTACAGTACAGACCAAAAGTTTGGACACACCTTCTCATTTAAAGATTTTTCTGTATTTTCATGACTATGAAAATTGTACATTCACACTGAAGGCATCAAAACTATGAATTAACACATGTGGAATTATATACTTAACAAAAAAGTGTGGAACAACTGAAATTATTTCTTATATTCTAGGTTCTTCAAAGTAGCCACCTTTTGCTTTGATGACTGCTTTGCACACTCTTGGCATTCTCTTGATGAGTTTCAAGAGGCAGTCACCGGGAATGGTCTTCCAACAATCTTGAAGGAGTTCCCAGAGATGCTTAGCACTTGTTGGCCCTTTTGCCTTCACTCTGCTGTCCATCTCACCCCAAACCATCTCGATTAGGTTCAGGTCTGGTGACTGTGGAGGCCAGGTCATCTGGCATAGCACCCCATCACTCTCGTTCTTGGTCAAATAGCCCTTACACAGCCTGGAGGTGTGTTTGGGGTCATTGTCATGTTGAAAAATAAATGATGGTCCAACTAAACGCAAACCGGATCGAATAGCATGCCACTGCAAGATGCTGTGGTAGCCATGCTGGTTCAGTATGCCTTAAATTTTGAATAAATCCCCAACAGTGTCACCAGCAGAGCACCCCCACACCATCACACCTCCTCCTCCTCCATGCTTCACGGTGGGAACCAGGCATGTAGAGTCCATCCGTTCACCTTTTCTGCATCGCACAAAGACACGGTGGTTGGAACCAAAGATCTCAAATTTGGACTCATCAGACCAAAGCACAGATTTACACTGGTCTAATGTCCATTCCTTGTGTTCTTTAGCCCAAACAAGTCTCTTCTGCTTGTTGCCTGTCCTTAGCAGTGTTTTCCTAGCAGCTATTTTACCATGAAGGCCTGCTGCACAAAGTCTCCTCTCAACAGTTGTTGAAGAGATGTGTCTGCTGCTAGAACTCTGTGTGGCATTGACCTGGTTTCTAATCTGAGCTGCTGTTAACCTGCGATTTCTGAGGCTGGTGACTCGGATAAACTTATCCTCAGAAGCAGAGGTGACTCTTGGTCTTCCTTTCCTAGGGCGGTCCTCATGTGAGCCAGTTTCTTCGTAGCACTTCATGGTTTTTGCCACTGCACTTGGGGACACTTTCAAAGTTTTCCTAATTTTTCGGACTGACTGACCTTCATTTCTTAAAGTAATGATGGCGACTCGTTTTTCTTTACTTAGCTGCTGTTTTCTTGCCATAATACAAATTCTAACAGTCTATTCAGTAGGACTATCAGCTGTGTATCCACCAGACTTCTGCACAACACAACTGATGGTTCCAACCCCATTTATAAGGCAAGAAATCCCACTTATTAAACCTGACAGGGCACACCTGTGAATTGAAAACCATTCCCGGTGACTACCTCTTGAAGCTCATCAAGAGAATGCCAAGAGTGTGCAAAGCAGTCATCAAAGCAAAAGGTGGCTAATGTGAAGTACCTAGAATATAAGACATAATTTCAGTTGTTTCACACTTTTTTGTTAAGTATATAATTCCACACGTGTTAATTCATAGTTTTGATGCCTTCAGTGTGAATGTACAATTTTCATAGTCATGAAAATACAGAAGAATCTTAAAATGAGAAGGTGTGTCCAAACTTTTGGACTGTACTGTATATTTTTTTAAAAACTTTTTTTTAGTAGTCTCTCTTGGGGACGTGAACCTAAAATCATTTAATAGCTCCTATTTGCAGTATATTGTTCTGTCAGTGATTAAACCCTATTAGACCCTGGTTTATGGCACTACCACGGCATATATAGGGGTGTTTATTAGGTCTCCTGCTGTCCTGAGAACCCATTGTTACCCCATAATTGTAAGTGACAACAGATTCTGCTTCTGCTGCCACCAAAGCTTGGCTGCACTCTCGCTGCCCTGTATTACATTTAGTTTGCACACAAAAAAAGCGTTGTCAAAACTTTCTTTAAGTGGAATAAACTAGTTTATCTTACGCTGAGCCCCTTGTTGGGTAATTCCCCTCCTTTTTTTTGGCTGCCAAGATTTCTTATCGAGCTGCCTGGTGGGAGGTAGAGGAGAAGAAATGCTGATAATGTGGATCATCTTCTTCTGAACCAATGTTCTTCACTTTACTGGAAGGAGGAGCTGATGCTTAATGGAGAACCGCCCCTGAGGATCATTGAGATGCAAGAAATTACTCCTGTCTCCATTTCTTCATATATTTTACATCTTGTCACTACTCTACAGTTGAAGGGAGTGATGAAATGTACTGGCTATATTGCAATTGCATGAATTATGTATCAAATTATTCTAAAATACTGGATGTGAGCAACATATGCCCAGCTGCCTGTGTGAGCTGTGTGTGCAGCATGTGTCCAATTCCATTGTGTGCATGATTGATGATTCCTTTCCACAAGTGAGAATGTGGAATGTCTCCATTGTATGAGCTCCATATCTGCTTCATTTGCAGAATGTGTGAGTTGTGTGTGCAGCATGTGTCCACTATGTGTAGTCTGTGGGAGTTGTGTGTGTGTGTGTGTGTGTGTGTGTGTGTGTGTGTGTGTGTGTGTGTGTGTGTGGCATAGCTCTCATTAGGTGCCAATTCGGCATACACCCCTGAATATTAATAGCACGGTTGTATTACTACTGTTACTAGTGCTGTAGTAGTAAGGTCAGTAAAGCATTATAGCAGTATAGTGCATGCCTGACTATTACTGAGTGGTAATAACTTCTACTGTACTACTACCACCAGTATCACAGAGATAGTAACAATAGAACAGGAACTAATAGTATTATAAGTACTGTGCTGGAAGAGTTTCAATTACTAATAAACTAGGAGCAGAGCCAGATTGGCCATCTGGTAAATGTCGGATGGGTCGGTGCCAGCAGTGGGCTGATGGGTCGATGCCAGCAGTGGGCTGATGGGTCGATGCCAGCAGTGGGCTGGTGTCTCACTTTAGGGACGCACATGCAATCCTCCCACCGGACGTCCTGTTTGGTCTCTGCACTAATGTTTGGAACCCTGCAGGGATAGAACTGTACAGTCTGCAAAATCCGATCCTTCCTATCCTCATACATTATGTGAAGGAGGAAGGTGCAGATGTAGCCAGTCAGCGTTATCATCATTATGCACTCAGCAATGGCACAGACAGAAGGAACGCATGTTAAAAGTGAATTTTACATTTATTCAGCAATCGCTAAACAATAAAAAAAGGCTAATTAGAATGTAGAAAAAGGGTGTAATAGAGACATGGTGATGGTTTGTGCAGCTGATGGGATCCCTATAATGGTACAATTAGTGGCTCCTATATCTAAAATGTCCTTTATAATCATTTATTTTTCCACCTTTAGCAATTTTGTCATTTGTTTTATTCTAAAATACCCTATATCTCTCCCTATGTAGCTAATTATACAGAAAATTCATAAATGTGGTTTTCTACTTCCCTTCCTATGAAATTTGAGTCTCAGGCAGGATGTCACAGGATGCTGGGGCTGCACTCACTTCTCTGCAGTATCTATTGCCCTTCGTGGAACAAGTTATCATCAGGGGGCAGCACTGCTGTCACTCACCCTGCGTCTATCACCACCGCCTGATAACATTTCATTTCACAGTAAGACACTGCGACCGGCAGGGCCAGAAACAGATTGCCGGCACTGCACTCACCTCTCCCACAGCTTCTCTCCAGATAGAGGTCAGCTTCAGAGTAGTGCGGTGACAAAAGTTGTGGAAACTGACAGACGTCCTGAAGAGCGAGTGACTTAAATCTTGATTTCCTCTAATGTCAAGCCGGGCAATAATTATAATAAAGATCCCCATCCAGGAAAGTAGAGCGGTGGGGCAGCATGTGCATGCTTTCTTTTGGACTGGAGGGTGTTTTTTATTAAAAAATATGGTCCGGCCTCCTAAGAGCAATCTAAATTTTTCTTTAGCGAAACTTAAATTCCCCATAATTTAATTCTGGCTTTACAGCAGTTTGGATTATGTAATGTGGTAATCCACAGATGATCATATTTCACACTCACTTCATAGAATGTGGGCTGTCTGCTCTCACACAATAGGCCTGAATTTCAGGCCCAGTCCAGCCTTGATTAGCAGGACTATTTATTATAGAAGTACCACTATTAGTACAAGTAACAGGATTTCAAAGACAATTTCTTTTTAATACAATAATACAAATTCAATTTACCTTCCACAAGACCATATTGAACTCTGGGCAGAGACTAAAATTGTTGTTACAGTCACACATTATTCATTTCCTCGCAGACCCACACATTGGCATAATAATGTGTGTAATGGTCAAAGAAAACAGAAATGGGAAACTCTAGAAAAAAATGAAATGAAAACATCTGTCAGTTAGTGAAATACTGTATGCGTCACTCTTTATTGTGCTGCTGTAAGAGTAGAGGATGTTACTCACCTGTCCCGGCTCCTGCGCCGGTCCTTGCTCCCTTCTCCTTGCTTCCTACCTTTACAGTAGTCCACGCCGAATTTCTCAAGTAGCGCAGTGAACGTCTCTGACATTATCACTATATGCCTGCTCTCACAGACCAGGTACTTGGATATTAAGTAGCATTGGCTGAAGTTGCATTAAGTTTGTCAGGAGTTTGCGGCTATTTCACATGACTCCGCTCCAACCTGATGTCTATCATCTCCTCCTTCTGACTTTCATGCTACAATCAGCATTATTTCCAAGCTCAGTCCAGCTTACTAAGTGAAGTCCACAACTTCTTCTCAGCATACAAGTTGCCATCTCCTTACAACTGTTGTTAGTGCTGTTCACACCTGGCCTCTGCAATCAAGGTAACACATCTCTTCAAGTACATCTCAAGTTAAATAATTTCCTTGTTTCAAGCTCATGTTTGCAGACATCGCTGCTATTAACCTCTTCTCTCTTGAAAAGTAACAGAATGCATTTAACGCTGATATTCCTGTGATTAACCATTTGCCTGCTAGAAACTGCTAGCCTGCATTTATTTCTGTGATTAACCATTGCCATGCTGGAAGATACCAGTTTCCTTTACATTTAATGTGCATATACACTGAAAGAGTATCATGAAAGATCGAAAGAGGTGAAATTATGTTTTGTAAAGCTTGAAAGATCATTGTTCTCTACGGTGCATTGCCCTGTGTAATCAGGACTCACACTGCTGAAAACAATGACAGCCTATTTGCGCTGAAGAATTTATTACACATCTCTCAGTGAGCATCATGTACTTTTATCTACCTGCGCCAAAAGTTATTAAATGACAACCGATAGGTAAACATTTACCAAATGGCCGTTTACTGTAACCCTTCGACACTTGCAAATGATCCCCTACTGTGTCTGTATCCATACACCTGGCTCTGATTCATCTGTGCTACCTGCTCCGCTTGTTCATCAGCCATCCTGCGTTATCTGCTGTCCTGGTCCTCACTGATCCACGTGTTGTCCTTCAAAACATCCCCCGCCATGACTTTCAGTCCCGTCTAGAGACACGGCCGGCCAGTGGGCGCCACTTATCCATGACTCATATATGGGGACTTTATGATGATTTAATCACTATTTATATGGCATCAGTTTCTTGCAGCAATGTTTTGATTGAAATTAATGAGCTAAACATGCAAATTTATGGTGAGGTCATTAGACATTCAGCCAGGAGTTATACCATTTGTACAGCTGGTCTTAGATTCTACTTGATTCAATCTGGTTCCACAACTTCAAGATTTTCATGCAAATCTCACAGCAGCTGTAACTTTTAACCCCTTCCCGCACTGTGTCACATGTTTTTGGTGCAGGAGGAAAGCTGGCATTTCATAGGCTTAAGAGCTGTTGGGCGCCATCATTTACATGTTGATGGCTTAAGTCGGTGATAACTATAATGACCAAGTAACCATAGGTGGTAAACAATGAAGGGGTTCCTTCTTCTTACTTCATCTGATACCTTTAAGGCATGTCCACTGGTTGGAAATGAGCCCTGAGAACTTCGATCAACAAGTTCCTATTGGATCCCAGTTACGACTACGATGTAAGAGTTTCATTGGGAGACCTAGTGAACCCCAAACATGGAGGCAAGAAACTCTGTGGTATTATACCAGTTCTTCGACACTCCACTCTGCCAATTCTCACTGCCTCATGGGCTGTTCACTTTCCCATTGGGCTGCTGTTCCCTCCACTTTGATTCTGTAGGGTGTCTTGGGACCAACTTTGCCTGAATTCTCAAAAATCACAGTTCTTCAGAAGAGTCAAGGCGGGACGGCCCAAAAACGGAAGTTCTCAAGTTCCTTGGAAGAGGATATTTGGGTACCTGTTTTCAAACTTTTTAAAAAGTTTGTAAAAAATTACCCACAAAGGATTGTATATGGTGGATGCAATTGTAGCAAGCAGACGCACTGAGAAGTATTAGGTCTGTGCATTCACCGACAGCAAATGGATATCTTGAAATTGGAAGGAATTGAAATGCAAAGTATTTAGAAGCTGTTTAATGTTTCAATATGAAACAAACGTTATTTATAGAAAAGAAACTGAAAATTAAAATGTTAGTACATGATACAAGGCAACAAACGTGCATTCCTACAGCATAGACTATACACAGGCTATCATAAACAACATCCAAATTCTTCTGGAAAGCTGAAAATTTGACCTTCACAGCAGGACCTCGTTACTTTATCTTATGGTTTGCACATGTAGGAAGGCCGATAAGACAGCTGAACAAGTGGTGAGATTACCGTAGAAACTTTCCCTTTGATTCTTGTTCAGAAGGGACAAAAAATGAAATAAAAAAGTTATTAAAAATAAATATAAGAAGGTTGAATCACCCTCTACCCCCTGCAAATTTCCGAAAGTAAAAATAAAGACATTTAGAAAATAAACATATTAGATATCCTGTAATTATGCTGTATGGCCACCACCTTAATGCAAAAAAAAATATTTGAAATGCCAGAATTGCTGTTTTTCTTAGTCCCCGCACCTCTCACAAAAATGCAATAAAAACAAAAAATGGCTCGCATGCAAAATAGTAACAGTAAAAGCTACAGCGCGCCACACAAAGAAACAAGGTCTCTCATGGCTGCATTGGCAGAAAGATTTTTTTTTTAAAGTTACTGGTGCCAGAGAATGACGACACAAAACAATTTTTCTTTTACCAAAGTTCTGAATTTTTTTCACTACTAAAATATATTAAAAAAATTCATTTCAGTTTGGTATTGCTGTTATTGTACCAGGTCATTTTACCACATAATGAAGACCATAAGAATATAAACTAAAAAAAATGGCATTTTTTTCAACATTTCACACCATTTTTTTTTTTCAATTTTCAGTACATTATATGGTAAAATAAATTGGTTTTATCACTCATCCCACACAAAAAAACAAGCCCTAAAATGGCTGCTGTTACAGGGGTCTGTCAGCGGTTGTCTGTTCTAAAAAAGGATAGTATGGACAGCCATAGCTGTGGCTACTCCGAATATCAGGTCACAGATGTGGCTTGGACTTCACCCATAAACTCAGTATAAAGATGTGGACTTACAAAAGAGTCACTGGCCGGTGTTGTAGGCTGGCAGAAATGGTCAGATCGCCGGGTCAAAAACAAAAAGGCAGTCAAGGTACAAAATTGAAAATCCGAGTATTGTTAGGAAATTATCTGTAATCGGGACTGGAATAACATAGATGGAACAAGGGCAAAACAAGCTACAGTTAACCAGAGTAGTATTCACTATAACTGGCACAGGAAACTGACTCTTAGGCATTTGCTACAGATAACCAGAGTAGTATTCACTATAACTGGCACAGGAAACTGACTCTTAAGCGTTTAAGAAGGGAATCGATTAAGTAAATTGGCAAGAATTAATCCCCAATCTTCTGGGCTGAGCGGAACCACAAGTCCCAGCAGTGAAGCATGGCTACTGTAGAGTCACCTTACCACGTGTCGCACAACACCCAAAGTAGAAGTGGAGGAGACATGCATCGACACCTGTAGAAAAATAAAAACGTCATTCCTCTTGGAAGAAGGAGAGGTGGGTAAAGTGGTAGGGCGACTCTCTTCACAACCAGTCCATTGTATTCACCCACACAAAGTTTGTGGCTCTAACGAAACCCTTTATTGTCTTCACACAATATAATATGCATGCACATCACAAGTGTGACCTGATATATTCTATAAGCATAGGATATGTACAGATATACCATATATTACACTCAATCAGCAGAGGATGGGCAGACAGTTTCCAAGTCACTGACATCATCTGAAAATATTTAGTATTGTAATATCCCTGTGTAGTAATGCTCAGCAATGATTAATAAGCTCCAATCAAAGAAAATGGATGGCAGGGGGGGGGGGAGCAATAAAACTAGAGTAGATGAGCTGATAAGATAAGAAAAATTTTTATACTGATAAAGGAGAAGAATGTGCAGAGAGAAGGAGATAAGTAGTGGGTATGCAGATCTAGTCAAGCTGAGGATAACAATCCAGGAAAGGAAAGGAAAGGAAAGTTATATGCCCTGATTTCTTAAGAAGTGTGGTTTTCCTGCTTGTCTTGATGAGTGGACGGGGTGGAATGTAAGGCTCCTGATTCACTAAGTTGCACACACGAAGTGACATGTGCCTCCGTATGTACCTTGCCACAAATCTTACTGTAATCAGATTACTGGAGTTAATGTATCTACTGTATATGATATATATATATATATATATATATATATATATATATAAGACTGTGGCCCGATTCTAACGCATCGGGTATTCTAGAATATGCATGTCCCCGTAGTATATGGACAATGATGATTCCAGAATTCGCGGCAGACTGTGCCCGTCGCTGATTGGTCGAGGCAACCATTATGACATCTACGTCGATACTGTGCCCGTCGCTGATTGGTCGAGGCCTGGCGGCCTCGACCAATCAGAGACGCGGGATTTCCAGGACAGACAGACAGACAGAAAGACAGACAGACAGAAAGACAGACAGACAGACAGACGGAAAAACCCTTAGACAATTATATATATAGATACAGCAGTCTGAGTGTCTCCTACGTGATGTATATACAGCAGTCTCTGTGTCTCTTATCTAATGTATACAGCAGAGTTTCGGTTTCTCCTAAGTGATGTATATACAGCAGGTTCAGTGTCTACTATCTGATGTATGCAGCAAAGTCTCAGTATCTCCTATGCGATGTATAAACAGCAGTCTGTGTCCTCTTTGTGATGTGCACAGCAGTTTTAGTGTACCTATGTGATGTGTATGGAGCGCCCCCACACCGCCGCTGGGCCGAGGGGTACCCGGCGCCGGGTCTCTGAGTCTCTGTTCTGGGGTTGTCACGGTGGCTAGACCCGGTCCGTGGCCCTGCCGGTCGGTGGGGGACGTCCGGTGCAATAAGTGGTGGTGTAGCGGTGCAGTTGTGGGGTGCAAGTCGCGGTAAATAACGAGGACACCAGGTTGCAGTCTCTTTACCTCTTTACTGAAGATCTCTGGGTCCTCAGTCCGGAATCCAGATCACCAGGCTGCGCAAGTCCGGCCGGTCCAATGGCACCTCCAGAGTTCACTTTGCAGGTGGAAATCAGTGCCTTCCTTCTTAGCGCTATGTGTTGTAGTCCCTCCCTGCTGTGCTTACGGAAAGTACCCCACAACTGTTGTGTCTGTTTCTTAAGTTCCCTCACAACTCGATTAGATGATGTTCTGCTAATCCTCCGTCCCTCCCTGTTGATCTGGTTGGAACGGCACCCGTTTGACGGGTAGGCTCGGAGCTCTTCCGGGACCCTAGAGTCGCCCCTCTCCACAAGTTGCCCCCCAAGACTGCATAGGTGATTTGAGTGAGACAGCCCGCCTGAGACTGACTGTCCTGCCGCTGTTTAGAGTATTGCTTGAAGCTCAGTGTTATAATACTCTCTCGGCGT
Source organism: Ranitomeya variabilis (assembly GCF_051348905.1). Lineage (NCBI taxonomy): Eukaryota > Metazoa > Chordata > Amphibia > Anura > Dendrobatidae > Ranitomeya > Ranitomeya variabilis. The sequence goes on along the minus strand of NC_135234.1, from coordinate 23,734,871 downwards.
TCCGGCCACCGGTTGTGCGCCTCAGTAGGATGTTGCCTCTGTCTAACAGCACGACTCCTACTGGTATACTCCTATTGCTTCGATCTCGTTTCTCACTCAGCACAATATATCTCTCTTCTAGTCCTTCCTTAGGGCACCGCCGCTTCTCAGTGCAGGCACGGTCCCGTTACTTTCTTTCCTGTAGCCAGGTCTCCATCAGGGTCCCAAACCTGACAGAGGCCCTACCGAATCCTCTCCTGCAACACCCTCTGCCACAAGGTGTTGCCTGGTTCACATCCAGTCAGCTTTCTCTCCTAACTTCCTGCCTGACCCCCAGTTTACCCACAATGGTGGGGAGTGGCCTAATGAATAGCACCCTTAGCTCCCCCTGGTGGCCCGGCTGTGAAATGTATTGGTGTCTGTGATACCTGGTCAGATGAACTCCTTCAGTGCCATCAGACGTACCATGGCTCCCCATAGTGGCGGGGCCACAGTACTGCAACGACCAGGACTCTGGGGCGCTGCACTCCCCCCCCAGTTAAATCCAGTACTCCGGGACTGGGAAGAAAACAACAATACAGTTAGCAAAAAGACATACAATTTTTGTGAGTGCAAATAATAATAAGTATACTTGAACAGGCTTCCCTTTATGGGAGGTGAGGACACTTGAACGTTACAAAACATGGTTAAACAGTATAAATTACAGGTTATAAACAACTCCTGTTACCCAACCGGGTATTCTACTTAGTGCAATTCTTTGAACAATACTTTAACATCGCCCTTAAGGACGTACACTCGGCATCCATTAAAGACCTTCTTATAACCACATTATAAGGCAAGTTTAACTTTACATTCTCCTTCTTTAATCTGCAGGACCGCCTGTCCTAACGGCACCAGACCTACTGCCTCTCCTTTCTTACAGGACCGCTCCTTTCAGCCCCGAGCCTTCTGTCTTTTCCTCTGCTATACACAGTATAGAACATAACATACTTTCAATTTAAGAGCACTGAGCCATCTGCATATGGCTCCTAAGAGGACTCACTGACCAACCCCTCCGGGTCTACTTTCTGTCCTTCTGCAACACATTATTAACTCTTCTCTTACTTGCAACTATGTGAGACACTATGTCTACCCCCTACGGGCCTACTACACCTTTCCTCCAGCTCTCACACCTTCTCCTAAGGAACATTATCAGCATTTTGGTTACAATTAACTTAATCAAATACATATAACTTTACATGTAAACACCATCATCATCATTACTTCCTTACGACATTATTGCTTCTTATCAGTCTTAAAGCAATATGATCCTTTCAAGTGCAACAACTGAACATCCCCTTTAAGAGGGGATCAAGTTTTTATGAGGTAGCATATCTTCTCAGGCTACCAGTCCTTACTCAGCAAAGGCTCCGGTACGGTATCTTCGCAAAGAGTCTCTTTTTAAGTAAAACCAGTAAGAAGCGCCTTTAAGAAGGTGCAAACTATATACAGAAAGTTTGTATCATGCACTGTTCATGATTACGGCAGTTCTGTAAACTTTGTGCAAACTTGAGAAAAATAACCAAAACAACAGGGATCCCGGGTCAGCAAAGGGATCCATAAAGAATTAACCCTGGACGGGTTTAGCAGCAAACAGTAAACAAACAGTTAACGGAAGAACTATTTACATTTTCAGGCCTTCGAGGTTTATTCTTGCTCAGGTGGCCTTGGCCCCTGACCCCCGGCTGCTGCAGCGTCTGTGCCGGTGGCAGGTCCCGCAGGGGCCGTCAGATCACCTGGTGTCTGGATTTGGAGGCTGACCTTACTTGCAAGTTCAGTAGCCGCTACTAGGCGCACAGTGGTGATGGTCACAAGATCTGGCAAATTTGGGTCGGTCATGATCGGGGCCACAGGTGACGCTCCCTCAGGCCCACACCGGTGGACGTTCCGAGCGCACCATCCTTGTGCATTCCGGTGGCGAGTGTAGGTCACCTGATCCCCTCTTTGCAATGGGTCACCATCTCGACTGCAGCATGGAGTTTTTACGTTGTAACTGGTAACAAAGACATCAGTTGGTAGTCCCGGTTCCTGTATGGAGCCCCATCCCCTCTTCGGGTGATAGGCCAGCACGGTTCCCCGTTTTACCACATCCTTCCTGCCATGCACAGACTTCTTGCGTTGCGCTTCTTGTTGTTCCATTTCGTCTCAATTTTTCCAGTGCTGAATCAAGCATTGATTGTATTGTTCCCAGGTAAGTATGGCAATGGTGAGACCATCCCCCGGGGTCCCATCCGGCTCAACCCAGGAGGTGTCCCACCGGAGCATCACCCCATCCGGGCCCACATCTATGGGTTCCCCCCACTTGGTCGGTAGCGGCGGTATCAACTTCCCCATTGCGCTGGGGTGGAGGACCACCCGCTCAACTGTAAATGAAGGGTTACTGTTGCGGGGAGGGTCGGTCGCGAGAGCGGGATCGAGCGTGGAGACAGGGGTGTCTTCCGCACCTGCGCCTGATGTGATTCCACCGATGTCGATCTGGTCCACTGACGAGGGTGCTGGAGTCGGCTGCAGCTCGGACCGTGGCTCCTCCAATACGATCCCCGAACACGGCTCCGCCCGCTGCGGTTCCTCCTCCGCTGGCTCCGAGGTCGGGATAGGTGGGCTCAGCTCCGCTATCTGTTCCAAGGGCTTCGGGTCCGCCTCCAGCGAACGAGGGCAAGACAGGACCGTTCCTTCCTCGTTCTGGCACCTGCTGTTCATTGTCATGATCTGATAATCTGTGGCAGTGCATGCATCGGACTCCGCCATTTCTCCAGGGCCGAGCTTCTCCGTCACCCGCTTCTCGCTGTTGCAACTCAGGGGGCAGTTCTCCTCGGTTCCTGGGCAGGTCATCTTCTCGCAACAGGAATCGGAGGGGGCGGTAGCCATTTTTCGCGCCGCTCTGGTAGTCTCCTCCCATGGCAAGCCCTCCTTCTTCTCTGGCGTAGCAATGGCGGCGGCTTTTTTGGCAGGAACTTCTCTCGGTCAATGGCAATACACAGTCTCTCAATAAAGTACAGTCCAAGCACAATAAGTCACAGTTCCAAGGCACACATGACCTGATTCTTCAGGCTTAAGTAGATCCTGTTCGTGACGCCACGTTGTAGCGCCCCCCACACCGCCGCTGGGCCGAGGGGTACCCAGCGCCGGGTCTCTGAGTCTCTGTTCTGGGGTTGTCACGGTGGCTAGACCCGGTCCGTGGCCCTGCCGGTCGGTGGGGGACGTCCGGTGCAATAAGTGGTGGTGTAGCGGTGCAGTTGTGGGGTGCAAATCGCTGTAAATAACGAGGACACCAGGTTGCAGTCTCTTTACTTCTTTACTGAAGATCTCTGGGTCCTCAGTCCGGAATCCAGATCACCAGGCTGCGCAAGTCCGGCCGGTCCAATGGCACCTCCAGAGTTCACTTTGCAGGTGGAAATCAGTGCCTTCCTTCTTAGCGCTATGTGTTGTAGTCCCTCCCTGCTGTGCTTACGGAAAGTACCCCACAACTGTTGTGTCTGTTTCTTAAGTTCCCTCACAACTCGATTAGATGATGTTCTGCTAATCCTCCGTCCCTCCCTGTTGATCTGGTTGGAACGGCACCCGTTTGACGGGTAGGCTCGGAGCTCTTCCGGGACCCTAGAGTCGCCCCTCTCCACAAGTTGCCCCCCAAGACTGCATAGGTGATTTGAGTGAGACAGCCCGCCTGAGACTGACTGTCCTGCCGCTGTTTAGAGTATTGCTTGAAGCTCAGTGTTATAATACTCTCTCGGCGTTCCGGCCACCGGTTGTGCGCCTCAGTAGGATGTTGCCTCTGTCTAACAGCACGACTCCTACTGGTATACTCCTATTGCTTCGATCTCGTTTCTCACTCAGCACAATATATCTCTCTTCTAGTCCTTCCTTAGGGCACCGCCGCTTCTCAGTGCAGGCACGGTCCCGTTACTTTCTTTCCTGTAGCCAGGTCTCCATCAGGGTCCCAAACCTGTCAGAGGCCCTACCGAATCCTCTCCTGCAACACCCTCTGCCACAAGGTGTTGCCTGGTTCACATCCAGTCAGCTTTCTCTCCTAACTTCCTGCCTGACCCCCAGTTTACCCACAGTGGTGGGGAGTGGCCTAATGAATAGCACCCTTAGCTCCCCCTGGTGGCCCGGCTGTGAAATGTATTGGTGTCTGTGATACCTGGTCAGATGAACTCCTTCAGTGCCATCAGACGTACCATGGCTCCTGTCATGGTTCCCAATGGCAGGGACTCAGGCAAAAACGGACTAGCTCTAGGAAGATGGAATCTCAGATGACCGCGATGCTGAACCTAACACGCAACTAATAGTAGCCAGGGGGCGTGCCTACGATTATCCCTAGACACCTCGCACCAGCCGGAGATCTAGCTACCCCTAGTAGAGGAATACACAGACCTGGCTTGCCTCCAGGGAAACCCCAAAAGTGATAGTAGCCCCCCACATATAATAACGGTTAGGTAAGAGGAAAACACGTACGCAGTATGAATATAGATTAAGCAAAGAGAGGCCCTCTGACTAGATAGCAGAAAATACAAAAGAGGACTTCGCGGTCACCTCAAAACCCTAAACAGCCATCCTGAAATTACTTTAACTCCGTTATCAACTCATGACACCGGAGTAGTAATTTCAGATCACTAGAGCTTCCAGCAGCAAGAGAAATATAAATGCATGCTGGACAAACAAACACAAAAAATGCCAAAGATCCAACTTAGCTGAATTGCAGACTTGGAGCAGGTAGCAAGCAACAGAGGTGCTCTGGTAACATTGATTGCCGGCACAAGAATGACTGAGAAGCCAGACTAAATAGGAAACTCCCAGTTTCCTGATGGGAACAGGTGCACTGAAAACACAAGACAAAAGTCAGCCAGTACCACCAGTAACCACCAGAGGGAGCCCAAAAACAGAATTCACAACAGTACCCCCCCCTTAAGGAGGGGGCACCGAACCCTCATGAGAACCACCAGGGCGATCTGGATGCGCCCTATGAAAGGCGCGAACCAAATCAGAGGCATGAACATCAGAGGCAGTCACCCAAGAATTATCCTCCTGACCGTATCCCTTCCATTTAACCAAATATTGAAGTCTCCGTCTGGAAACGCGAGAGTCCAAAATCTTCTCCACAACATACTCCAATTCACCCTCCACCAGCACAGAAGCAGGAGGCTCAACAGAAGGAACAACCGGTACCTCGTACCTCCGCAACAACGACCGATGGAAGACATTATGAATGGTGAAAGATGCTGGTAGGTCCAAATGAAAAGATACAGGATTAAGAATCTCCAAAATCTTATAAGGACCTATGAACCGAGGTTTAAACTTAGGAGAAGAGACCTTCATAGGGACAAAACGAGAAGATAACCACACCAAGTCCCCAACACGGAGATGATGACCCACACGACGATGACGATTAGCAAACTGCTGAGTCTTCTCCTGAGACAACTTCAAATTGTCCACCACATGACTCCAAATCCGGTGCAGTCTATCCACCATCGTGTCCACTCCAGGGCAATCCGAAGATTCCACCTGGCCAGATGAAAAACGAGGGTGAAACCCTGAATTGCAAAAGAAAGGAGAAACCAGAGTGGCAGAACTGGCCCGATTATTGAGGGCAAACTCTGCCAACGGCAAAAAGGCGACCCAATCATCCTGATCAGCAGACACAAAACACCTCAAATAAGTCTCCAAGGTCTGATTAGTTCGCTCCGTCTGGCCATTAGTCTGAGGATGGAATGCAGACGAAAAAGACAAATCAATGCCCATCCTGGCACAGAACGCTCGCCAGAACCTAGACACAAATTGAGATCCCCTGTCAGAAACGATGTTTTCCGGGATACCATGTAAACGAACCACATTCTGAAAAAATAAAGGAACCAACTCCGATGAAGAAGGCAATTTGGGCAAGGGTACCAAATGAACCATCTTAGAAAAACGGTCACACACCACCCAAATGACGGACATTTTCTGAGAAACCGGGAGGTCCGAGATAAAGTCCATAGAGATGTGCGTCCACGGCCTCTTCGGAATAGGCAAGGACAACAACAATCCACTAGCCCGAGAACAGCAAGGCTTGGCCCGAGCACAAACATCACAAGACTGTACAAAGGTACGCACATCCCGAGACAGGGAAGGCCACCAGAAGGACCTGGCCACCAAATCTCTGGTACCAAAAATTCCAGGGTGACCTGCCAACACAGAAGAATGAACCTCCGAGATGACTCTACTGGTCCACTCATCTGGAACAAACAGTCTCCCAGGCGGACAACGATCAGGCTTATCAGTCTGAAACTCCTGCAAAGCACGTCGCAAGTCTGGGGAGACAGCAGACAAAATCACCCCATCCTTAAGGATACCCGTAGGCTCAGAATCACCAGAGGAGTCAGGCTCAAAACTCCTAGAAAGGGCATCTGTTCACATTTTTTGAACCCGGCAAGTATGAAACCACAAAATTAAACCGGGAGAAAAACAACGACCAGCGCGCCTGTCTAGGATTCAGACGCCTGGCAGACTCAAGGTAAATCAGATTCTTGTGATCAGTCAAGACCACCACCTGATGTCTAGCACCCTCAAGCCAATGACGCCACTCCTCAAATGCCCACTTCATAGCCAAGAGCTCCCGATTACCGACATCATAATTTCGCTCGGCGGGCGAAAACTTTCGAGATAAGAATGCACATGGTCTCATCACTGAGCAATCGGGACTTCTCTGCGACAAAACCGCCCCCGCTCCAATCTCGGAAGCATCAACCTCGACCTGAAAAGGGAGCGAAACATCAGGCTGGCGCAACACAGGGGCGGAAGAAAAGCGGCGCTTAAGCTCCCGAAAGGCCTCCACAGCCGCAGAGGACCAATTGGCAACATCTGCACCCTTCTTAGTCAAATCAGTCAGAGGTTTAGCAACACTTGAAAACCCAGTTATAAATCGACGATAGAAATTAGCAAAGCCCAAGAACTTCTGAAGACTCTTCAGGGAAGTAGGCTGCGTCCAATCACAAATAGCCCGAACCTTGACAGGATCCATCTCAACAGAAGAAGGGGAAAAAATATACCCCAAAAAGGAGATCTTCTGAACCCCAAAAATACACTTTGAACCCTTTACAAACAAAGAATTGGCCCGCAAAACCTGAAAAACCTTCCTAACCTGTTGAAAATGCGACTCCCAGTCATCCGAAAAAATCAAAATATCATCCAAATACACAATCATAAATTTATCCAGGTATTTACGGAAAATATCGTGCATAAAGGACTGAAAGACTGAAGGAGCATTAGAAAGACCAAAAGGCATTACCAAATACTCAAAATGGCCCTCGGGCGTATTAAATGCAGTTTTCCACTCATCTCCCTGCTTAATCCGCACCAAATTATACGCACCCCGAAGATCAATCTTAGAGAACCACTTTGCCCCTTTAATACGAGCAAATAAATCAGTCAATAGTGGCAAAGGATACTGGTATTTGACTGTAATCTTATTCAACAGGCGATAATCAATACAGGGCCTCAGGGAGCCATCTTTTTTACCCACGAAAAAAAAACCTGCTCCTAAAGGGGATGAGGATGGATATGTCCCTTTTCCAAGGACTCCTTAATATACTCTCGCATAGCAGCATGCTCAGGCACAGACAGATTGAACAAACGACCCTTGGGAAACTTGCTGCCAGGAATGAAGTCTATAGCACAATCACAATCCCTGTGAGGGGGGAGAGAACCAAGTTTAGGCTCCTCAAAAACATCACAATAGTCAGACAAAAATGCCGGAATTTCAGAGGGAGTAGATGAAGCAATGGAAACCAAGGGTACTTCCCCATGAGCCCCCTGACATCCCCAGCTTAACACAGACATTGTTTTCCAGTCAAGGACTGGATTATGAGTTTGCAACCATGGCAATCCAAGCACTAAGACATCATGCAAGTTATGCAACACAAGGAAGCGAATCACCTCCCGATGGTCAGGAGTCATACACATAGTCACTTGTGTCCAGTATTGTGGTTTATTCCTAGCCAATGGTGTGGAGTCGATACCCTTCAGAGGGATAGGAACTTCCAAAGGCTCTAGGCTAAACCCACAGCGTCTGGCAAAGGACCAATCCATAAGACTCAAGGAAGCGCCAGAATCCACATAGGCATCCACAGTAATAGATGATAATGAACAGATCAAAGTTATAGACAAAATAAACTTAGACTGTAAAGTGCCAATTGCAAAAGACTTATCAACCTTTTTTGTGCGTTTAGAGCATGCTGATAAAACATGAGCAGAATCACCACAGTAGAAGCACAACCCATTTTTACGCCTATAATTCTGCCGTTCACTTCTGGACAGAATTCTATCACATTGCATAATCTCCGGTGCCTGCTCAGAAGACACCGCCAAATGGTGCACAGGTTTGCGCTCCCGTAAACGCCGATCAATCTGAATAGCCATAGTCATGGATTCATTCAGACCTGTGGGCGTAGGAAACCCCACCATGACATCTTTAACGGCGTCAGAGAGACCTTCTCTGAAATTCGCCGCCAGGGCGCACTCATTCCACTGAGTAAGCACAGACCATTTTCGAAATTTTTGACAATATATTTCAGCTTCATCATGCCCTTGAGAGAGGGCTATCAAGGCCTTTTCAGCCTGAATCTCCAAATTATGTTCCTCATAGAGCAACCCCAGTGCCAGAAAAAAACGCATCCACATTGAGCAGCGCAGGATCCCCTGGTGCCAATGCAAATGCCCAATTCTGGGGGTCACCCCGCAACAAGGAAATAACAATTTTAACCTGCTGAGCGGGGTCTCCAGCGGAGCGAGATCTCAGAGAAAGATACAATTTACAATTGTGCTTAAAATTCAAAAAACGAGATCTATCTCCAGAAAAGAACTCAGGTATAGGAATCTTGGGTTCAGACATGGGAGCATGTATAACATAGTCTTGGATATTTTGAACCTTAGAAACAAGAGTATTCAGGTTTGAAGCTAAACTCTGGATATCCATTTCTTAACAGCTGAGATCTGAGCCATTCAGGGGTTAAGAGGAGAGAAAAAAGCAGCAGATTGCAATTATGGCTAGACAGAACTTCTGAGTAAAAAAAAAAAAAAAGTGTCAGAAACTTCTTTTTTCTCTCTTTCTTCAGCCAATACCTTTAATACATTGTGGCCGGCAATACTGTCATGGTTCCCAATGGCAGGGACTCAGGCAAAAACGGACTAGCTCTAGGAAGATGGAATCTCAGATGACCGCGATGCTGAACCTAACACGCAACTAATAGTAGCCAGGGGGCGTGCCTACGATTATCCCTAGACACCTCGCACCAGCCGGAGATCTAGCTACCCCTAGTAGAGGAATACACAGACCTGGCTTTCCTCCAGGGAAACCCCAAAAGTGATAGTAGCCCCCCACATATAATAACGGTTAGGTAAGAGGAAAACACGTACGCAGTATGAATATAGATTAAGCAAAGAGAGGCCCTCTGACTAGATAGCAGAAAATACAAAAGAGGACTTCGCGGTCACCTCAAAACCCTAAACAGCCATCCTGAAATTACTTTAACTCCGTTATCAACTCATGACACCGGAGTAGTAATTTCAGATCACTAGAGCTTCCAGCAGCAAGAGAAATATAAATGCATGCTGGACAAACAAACACAAAAAATGCCAAAGATCCAACTTAGCTGAATTGCAGACTTGGAGCAGGTAGCAAGCAACAGAGGTGCTCTGGTAACATTGATTGCCGGCACAAGAATGACTGAGAAGCCAGACTAAATAGGAAACTCCCAGTTTCCTGATGGGAACAGGTGCACTGAAAACACAAGACAAAAGTCAGCCAGTACCACCAGTAACCACCAGAGGGAGCCCAAAAACAGAATTCACAACAGGCTCCCCATAGTGGCGGGGCCACAGTAATGCAACGACCAGGACTCTGGGGCGCTGCATGTATACAGCAGAATCTCAATGTAAAATATGTGATTTATATAGAGCAGTCTCAGTGTATCCTATGTGAAGTACACACAGCAATCTCAGTGTATCCTAAGTGATGTATTTACAGCTGTTTCAGTGCACCTTATGTACTGTATACAGGCATATCAGTGTCTTCTATGTGGTGTATATTCAGCAGAGTCTTAGTGTTTCCAATGTGGTATATATACAGCAGTCTCAGTGTTTTCCTATGTGATGTATATACAGCAGTACCAATGTATCCTTTGTGATGTATAAACAGCAGTGTAAGTGTATCTTATGTGGTTTATATACAGCAGTATCAATGTATGATATGGGATGTAAATACAGCAGTCTCATGTCCCCTATGTGATATTTTTACAGATGTTGCAATATATACTATGTGATGTACAGTATATACAGCAGTCTCAATGTATCCCAGTCTTAGTGTCTCTAATATGGTGTATATATCAGTATCAGTGTTTCCTATGTGATTTATACAGCAGTCTCAGTATCTCCTAGGTCATGTATATACAGCAGTAACAATGTATCCATTGTGATGTATATACACCAGTCTCAATGTATCCTATTTGATTTATATACAGCAGTCTCAGCATCTCTTATGTGATGTATTCCGCAGTATCAATGTATCTTAAGTGACAGCTTTTTCTTTGTCAACTCTTAGGAGATTCTCACTCATTGATATTACAGCCAGCATATGTAAATGAGGAGGGTTTTTGAACACTGCAGCTAATCATTGTCAGAACTCTGGAGAGTGGAGCTTGGTGGGGTGTGACTTTTATAGGTGACAATCATCCTGTAGCTCACAGGATATCAAAGACTGACCTCTACATGATAACAGGAGCAATAGTTTATATCCACCTGACTAAAGGTACCTTCACACTAAACGATAACAATAGCGATCTGTGACGTTGCAGCGTCCTGGCTAGCGATATCGTTGAGTGTGACAGGCAGCAGCGATCAGGATCCTGCTGTGATATCGCTGGTCGCTGAATAAAGTTCAGAACTTTATTTGGTCGTCAGACCGGCGTGTATCGTTGTGTTTGACAGCAAAAGCAACGATACCAGCGATGTTTTACAATGGTAACCAGGGTAAATATCGGGTTACTAAGCGCAGGGCCGCGCTTAGTAACCCGATGTTTACCCTGGTTAACAGCGTAAAAGTAAAAAAAACAAACACTACATACTCACCTTCGCGTCCCCCGGCGTCCGCTTCCTGCACTGACTGAGCGCGGCCTTAAAGTGAAAGCACAGCAGTGACGTCACCACTCTGCTGTTAGGGCCGGCGCTCAAAGTCAGTGCAGGAAGCGGACGCCGGGGGACGCGAAGGTGAGTATGTACTGTTTGTTTTTTTACATTTTACACTGGTTACCAGGGTAAACATCGGGTTACTAAGCGCGGCCCTGCGCTTAGTAACCCGATGTTTACCCTGGTTATCCGGGGACCTCGGCATCGTTGGTTGCTGGAGAGCGGTCTGTGTGACAGCTCTCCAGCGACCAAACAGCGACGCTGCAGCGATCGGCATCGTTGTCTGTATCGCTGCAGCGTCGCTTAATGTGACGGTACCTTTATACCAAGCTTCCGCTCAGCCCAGAATGGCTGATAACAGAGAATGCTAAATTAGAATGTGTCATGAATAGATTGGGGTCCAAGCATTACCTTACACTGCCTCCTTCAGATGTGGATGAAGTTGAAAACTACGGTAGAGTTTAGGAGTTCCCTCGCTATGCGGTGTCTTGTCTCCCCGCAGCACATATTGTGCGACCCCCAATCAAGTTGAAGCTCATCCAGACTGGAAAATGTCACTTTTTAGTTGTTTTTGTGCTTTTTGCTTCGGCACGGCACGTTGGCTGCTATGCCCTCATCTCTTGTTACGCCTTGTGGTTTCTGACTCCACATTTTTTCTTTTCCATAGAAACTATTTGCAATGGAAATTACAGATTAGGAGCAAAGATGAGAACATATTTTGCAGAGATTCCGTCTATGGTGATAATGGGAACATTGAATAATCCAGATGTCTGGGTCATAGTGTAATATAATTAGAAGCGGAAAATTCAGAGTCTGACTCCTCTCCTCTCTCTTTGCTGGTTAATAGCTTAGAGTTAAATCTGCCAAGTAGTCCATGGAGACATGCAGATAATAATATGGGCGGTGTGGAACACCCCCTCCTGGTATAACCTCCGGCCCCCATCTGCTGGCTGCCTTTATTACCATGAGACAGAATGGCAGGTGGTGCAGAGCTCACTGATACCAGGGGTCACAAGTCAGTTCATGTACCTGAATGTCCCCCCATAATCTATGAGTGATGTTATTGAGAAGTGGAAGGAACTGCAGCAACTCAGTCATGAAGTGGAGACCCCGTAACGTTACACAGCAGGGGGACGCTGAGGAGCAGAGGACAGAAAAGACACCAAAGCTCTGCTCACCCCATAACTGCAGAGTCCAGACCTCCTCTGGTATAACATCAGCACAAACACTGCGCCCTCCACTGGGAGCTTCGTAGCCGAGCAGCTGCATGCAGCCGTACATCACCAAGCACAATGCCGAGCATCAGATTGAGTGATGTAAAGGCGCCACCACTGGACTCTGGAGGAGACGTGTTCTGAGCAGTGATGGATCACACTTCTCTATCCTTGTCTGATGGAGGAGTCTGGGTTTGGTGATTCCAGGAGAACATTAGACTCTCACTACATTGTGCCCCCTGTACAGATGGTGGAGGAGGATAATGATGTGGGTTTGTTATCGGGGCTTGTGCTCGGCCCTTTAGCTCCAGTGAAGGGAAATCGTTATCCTTCAGTACATGACATTGTGGACAATTGTAGCTTCCGGCTTTGTGGGAACAGTTTGGTGAAGACCCTTATCTGTCCTCCATGACTGTGCCCAGTGCACAAGGTCCATACAGACATGGGGGAGAATATGAGCGGCCGCACAGAGCCCGAGTGAGCCTGTCCTCGCCCCAACATAAGGTTCAGACCCCACAAATGCTCTTCTGGATGAAGGGAAAAAATCCCACAAACACTTCCAGAAATCCTTCCCAGAGGAGCGGAAGCCGTTATAACTGCAGAGGGTCCAAATCCCTATTAATGTCTATGGATGTAGGAAGGGTCAGAAAAGCTTCTGGAAGAGGATGTGAAGGGGGCACATATTTTCTCCATATACTGTTTATATTGAGAGGAAGGGTCATTGGACCTTTAAAATGTGCTGGTGTTGCCTGCTTATGTGTTTCAATGGCAGCTGGGGTCCTTATGACTCCTGTCAGTGCCCTTTTGGTTCACCTATAGGAGATATTTTGACTATATCTGGCTATCCTGAGGAATTACAGCAGGGACTCCTGCTCCCTCTTTAGTGACATTATGTGTTATGGATGGAGAGTGCTGTTTACTTTGAACGTTCCCTCCGTTACTTTTTTCCTCCTTTGATTATTCAGAGCGCGTCCCTTGTGCCTCTTCCAGGGTTCTCAGTATAACTAACCATGTTTCGGTTCCATGGCGGTAGTCACGCATCCAGCCTAGAGGATACTATTAAAATTAACTTTTAATTAACTCACAGCTTAAAAAATTCAGCAAAGCAAAGCAGCAAGAGCTCAAATCCAAAACTAACACCTACTATCAAGATACTAGAAACCACAAAAAAGCATTCCCATCCTTTTGTAAGAATGCTAACTAATGTATGTGAGTAGTGATGCTATGGCTAAATGAGTAAAGTGTCACAGTGCAATAAGGTGAATGAAAATGGAAGAAACAACGTGGATCTCGTCCACCCGGGAAGAAGCATCCCTCACTCTGCCCTGTCGTGCCCCCTGCAGTTGTTCCAGCACTAACAAGGGCAGTACCCAAGTGGAGCTATTATCCTAAAAAGAGGCTCCTTCCTTAAAGAGAAGTCATGAGGGTAGTGCACTTGCTATTGGGAGGTATCAGCATGAAGACACTGAAGTTGTTGCAGTGTAAAGTCTCTATGTGCTTATAAAGTGCATTTTCTTGAAAATATCTAAGGAATCCCATAGTGGTGTATATTCCCTTGGTGCACAGAGTGCTGTTACCCTGATATCACACAGACTGGGTGATAACCCACACGTCCCTTCATTGGTTTAAATAAACTAGCTTTCCCTCTTCTGAGAGGGTGTTCTACATCTTGCTTTCCCTCTTCTCAGAGGGCGTCCTATCTCTAGCTTTCCTTCTCAGAGGGCTTCCTTCCTCTAGCTTTCCCTCTTCTCAGAGGGCATCCTACCTCTTGCTTTCCCTCTTCTCAGAGGGCATCCTACCTCTAGCATTCCCTCTTCTCAGAGGGCGTCCTACCTCTAGCTTTCCTTCTCTTCAGAGGGCTTCCTTCCTCTAGCTTTCCCTTGGATCGCCCCTACGTCAGGGCAATGGGGTACTCGGTACCGGGTCCTTCGGTTTGGGGGATGTCACGGTGGCCTGACCCGGTCCGTGGCCCTTTGAGGGGTGTCCAATGAAAGGGAAAGTTTGTATAATGTTCGTGACGCCACCTGTGGTATTCGGTCAGGGTGACCGACACTGCTTAGGGGTCCGCTGGGGTGATGTTAAAGCAGCTAGATGGTATACCTTCCCACAGGTGAAGTGTATCCCCAGGGCTTCCCAGAAGTGGAGATGGTGATGGTGGATGCTGTGAGGCGCAGAGAATAACAAGGACACGAGGTTGCAGTCTCTTTACCTTTTACTAGAAGCTTCAGCATCCACAGTCCAGGGTACAGACCACAAGGTAGGCAGAGTCCAGCCGGTCCGAAGGCAAATCCAGAGTCCCCTTATCCAGGTGGAAATCAGTAGCCTACCTACTAGCGCCTGTGTGTTGTAGTACCTCCCTGCTGAGCAACTCGGTAAGGTCCTCTCAACTTTCGTGGATGTTCTAGATGTCTTCCTCTCTGTCCCACAGATGGTATGGATAGGACAAACCCATATGACTGATGGCCTGAGGCTTGTTTATAAGGACCCTAGAGAAGCCCCGACCCCCACAATTTGCCACTGTGTCTTCTTAGGTATTTAGGTCGGGCAGCCAACTTGGAATTGACTGTCCTGCCGGTCTCTAAAGTAATGCGTAGAGTCAATTACTCCCTTGGTGTTCCAGCCACCGGCTACGCGCCTCAGAAGGAGGCAGCCTTTACAGGGAAGAACTCCTCCCGGTGTTTTCTCCTTGTGCTGTGACTTTGTTTCTCACTCTCTACAACACAGTTCTCTTCGTGTCCTTTCTATCCCGCTAGGCCTCTGTCAGGATCCCACCCCTGACAGGGACCCTCTGTCTGCAGCTCAGATGTTCCTCCTTCTCCCCGTCTGCCTGACAGGTACTCACTGGGTCAAACCCAGGAAGTGTCTGACTAACTTCCTATCCAAACCACCAGTTTTACCCTTCTGTGAGAAGTGCCCTACTAGATAGGAGCGTAGCTCCCCCTGGTGGATTGGAGTGTGAAGTGTGGTGTTTGGTTTGTGATACCTGGAAAGATGAACTCCTTTATTACCTTCAGACGTAATATCACTCCCCCCGGTGGAAGACTGACATTACTGCAACGACCAGGACTCTGGGGCGCTGCACCCTCTTCTCAGAGGGCTTCCTACCTCTTGCTTTCCCTCTTCTCAGAGGGCGTATAACCTCTAGCTTTCCCTCTTCTTAGAGGGCGTCCTACCTCTAGGTTTCCCTCTTCTTAGAGGGCGTCCAATCTCTAGCTTTCCTTCTCCTCAAAGGGCATCCTTCCTCTAGCTTTCCCTCTTCTCAGAGGGCTTCTTTCCTCTAGCTTTCCCTCTTCTCAGAGGGCATCCTACCTCTAGCTTTCCCTCTTCTTTGAGGGCATGCTTCCTCTAGCTTTCCCTCTTCTCAGAGGGCGTCCTATCTCTAGCTTTCCCTCTTCTCAGAAGATGTCCTATCTCTAGCTTTCCCTCTTCTCAGAGGGTGTCCTACCTCACTTCTGGGGAGGTGGGAGCAAAGTCTCTTTACTTTATCCACTGTTCCATAAACTATTCATAATTTCCAGTCTATTTTTGTTTACATAAGTGCCATATTTAATACTATCTTTTCCCAAAGTTATCCCTCTTTTGGAGTAGTTTACATGAACAGGTTAAATTCCTGCTCCCCGACCCGAGACGTCATCTGCTGGTCACATGTTTCCTCCCCAGTGTCTCCATAGAGATCTTAGTGAGTTCCTGTTATCTGCAGCCATGTGATCTCCTCTCTCGGCCGTTGCCATGACACTGCATGCACTTACTGTGTGCACGCCTCCAGGGCGGTAATCACATCTCCCTGAGCAGTTAACTGGGCAGACCGCCAATTTCCATCAGCACCTGCCAGGTTGAAAGCAGTGTTGAGGTAACGTTTGTTGAAATAAAGGTGTAGGCCACCGTATACAGATCTGTGGCTGTGGTTGAATTCTTTTCTGAGGAATACAGTGACATGTAAAAGTTTGGGCACCCCTGGTCAAAATTACTGTTATTGTGAACAGTTAAGCAAGTTGAAGATGAAATGATCTCTAAAAGGCCTAAAGTTACAGATGACACATTTCCTTGGTATTTTAGGCAAAAATTAAAACAATGTATTTTGATCTTTTACATTTTAAAAATTACAAAAAGGAAAATGGGCTGATGCTAAAGTTTGGGCACCCTGCATGGTTACTACCTAGTATCACTCCCTTTTGCAATTATCACAGCTTGTAAATGCTTTTTACAGCCAGTCTAGAGTCTTTCAATTCTTGTTTGAGGGATTTTCATCCATTCTTCCTTAGAGAATTCCTCCATTTCTGTGAGATTCCTGGGTCGTCTTGCTTGCTCTGCTATTTTGAGGTCTAGCCACAGATTTCCAATGATGCTCAGATCAGGGGACTGTGAGGGCCATTGTAAAACATTCAGCTTGCGCCTTTTGAGGTCGTCTATTGTGGATTTTGACGTGTGTTTAGGATCATTATCCATTTGTAGAAGCCATCCTCTTTTCCACTTCAGCTTTTTACCGATGGTGTTAGGTTTGCACCAAGAATTTGTTGAAATTTCATTGCATCCATTCTTCCCTCAACCTACGAAATGTTCCTTGTGCCATTGGCTGCAACAAAACCCCAAAGCATGATTGATCCAGGAGTGCCCAAACTTTTACATGCCACCAGAGAGCATTATTTTCCCTGCAGGTATGAGAAGTCTTTATTCCTTCAAACAAAGAAAAAGTAAGCAGCACTCACCAAGGCATGTGAAATTTCAGTCCTTTATTGCGTGACTTTCATATCAGATGGTCCGGTGCATAGGCATGCAGAGGGGTGCAAGGAGATGATGAAGTGGACAGACAGCCGTTTCGTGTTTCCACGCTTCAACTGGACCCGCTGAAGCATGGATTAGCGAAACCTCAGCATTTGTAAGCCAAAACCAGGAGTGGGTGATGAATTCAGAAGTGGTGACGTGTTCTTATTAGACTTTTCCTCTGATTGTTCCTCTCCTCATTTTGGCTACAAATGCTGAGGTAAAAAAATCACCACATACTCAGCATGTCCACATGGCGGCACTTCTTTCTCTTTATCTCTTTCTCTATCCTCAGATGACTCAAGGCTCTGCGGGTAGAAGCTCGAGGGGGAAGAACTGCTTGAGAAAAATTGAGGCATTTGTCATGTAGATCTTGTGACACTCCCCAGCCAGATGGCAATGAATAAGATTTTTGGCAGACTGCAGACTATGACTATCCTATAGAGGAGCAGAACCTCCCCAACAGGGAGATGATGCTGTGGATGAAGGACTTTCTACATGATACATGAGACATTATAGCCAAGCTGCATCCCAAGACATCCCAGGTAACTTCCGAGTCCAGTTGACCCAGAACCATGATGAGGTCTCACCTCGTAAAGAGAGTCGAAGGATGCAGAACATTTCACGTTTCTTCTTCCCTCTCTGAGTGACCAGGAGATTAACCTGTTTCCACTAGAGAAAACGTCTAGAATGGTTAAGAAGCTTGTTCCTGAGGATGTCCTATATTCAGAGATTATAGGGAAATGCGACATAACTAATACAGCAAAAGGGCTCCTCCCGGGGATTCAGCTGCCTCTGCTGATGCAACAGGGCAGGACTTCCAGCGTCATTCTGAGTGACAGCTGGCTCCCCCAATTAGGCAGCAGGGATCCGGCTGTCAATCACAATGACGCCAGACAGTCCCGGTCCTTCAACAGAGCGGAGTGGAAAAGAAGCCTCTACTCTGTAGATATGACATCCGAAGAGGCTTCTGAATCCCAAGGAGGAGCGGTCTGTGACCGCCCTGTGCTGGGGAAGAACTGCACAACAGGCAGACAGGTTGCAATTACCTGTCTGATGGTGCTTAGGTACAATTTTTTTTGTAAAGTCCCGGATATACCCTTTAAACATATGGTTGTGCCCAGTGAAGACAGTTCTAATATTTCTAATCCTATAGATAAAAGGATCTACAGTGCACAACGCAGATGCTACCTGTCGGCTGCAACACAGGCAACTTCTGCCATTTCCTCTTAAACTGTGGCAAGGGAGCTTCGGCCTTGGCTCCTCCAGATGGAGGAGTACATAGACAAAGGAGTGTCTTGAGATAACATTTTGAGATACTTCAGACAAGTGGTGTTGGCTTTGGATTTTTTGTGTGATACCGTGGTTCAACAGCCCAGGCTATCCACCAGTACCATGGCACTATATACCACAGGCAGAAGGGTGCTCTGGATAAGATTATGAGGAGTAGATGTCTGTGTATGTATGTGCTCTGTGTACAGGGTTTGTGTGTATGTATATGCTTTGTGCAGGACCACCATCCAAGCATTATTGGGCCTGGTGAGCAGAAGCAAAGAGAGCGTCCCGACTGGGTGAGACATGCTGCACAGCCTCCGTTTGACACAATACAGCCAAGCCACTGTATAAACAGCCTGGCAGACTGCGTGGTACTCAGGGGCCCGGGCTAATTACTTTACTTTGCTTTAATAAGCCCCAGGGCCCGAGTCACTCTACCTACATTATAGCAGCAGTCTGATATCAGTGACGTCAGACGCTGCCAGCCCACCCTCTGTTCCTAAGCTGCTGGCGTGCACCGTGCCCTTTTGGCACATTATATGCAGGAGTTGTGGGCCCGAAAGAGACGAGATGCGTGCGCCCACCTGTACGACCTCCCATTCCCCCATCCGACCTCCCATTCACCAACCCCCTGGCCCACCCACCCGCTCCTCTTCTTTTCCCCCTCCCAGCCTGATCGCTGACTGTCTGCAATAACATTCAGTTACCTGTCTTAACAGAGTTTATACACAACATTTGGGATATTTATTAGGGTCAATTTACTCGAGGGATCTTCAAGCAGAAGTTTGTCGCGGACAGCCACACCGCCATTCTGCTGAATATCCACGGCAGATGCTTCCTTTATGCCTCACATTCATCTCTAGGTATGCAATCTGTTGTTCAATGGGAACTGTTAAACAAACGAGCAACATGCTGCTCATTTGTGGTGTGATTGGATTGTTTATGCTGGAAAAAAGATGTTGTTCTCAGCAGCACATCGCCCACTGTAACCTGCAGATATGCCGCTGATAAGATGATAGTGTATGGGGACAGATTTATCTATTAGTGATCTTTCTGTGTCCATTATCCTTCTTCAGCCGGTGTAAAGAGGACGGGAAAGAACCATGTAAAACCTGAATATTGTTGATCTTGTGTGTTTAAAGGCCAAAAAGGCCGTACTGGGCCCCGGGCCATCAAGGGAGGCCGCCATGACGGGGTCGCATGCGAACTTCAGGGCCACAGGGGGTTAATGGGCATTATGGGGTTAAGTGGGCTGCGAGGAGTTTTTTGAATAGAGGAGGGGGAGGGATTCAAAAAGGGGAGGAGCTGTGGGCTGAGAGCTTTCAGGGCGGTTAATAAGAAAACCGCCAAGAAGGACACGTCATCCATCCTGCTGGAGCCTTCACTTACCGGCCGGTCTGCCAGTGAACAAAGCTCCGGTCTGCCGGCGTCATGGAGGTGGAAGCGCTCCTGCAGAGCCTCCGAGACGCAGCCAGCACGCAGGGTACTGCGTGGCTGCAACAAAATGTGAGCAGCCTTCTCCAGGGGGTGGCGAGCGGATCTCCCCAGGTCTCCACCGGAGGGCGCCGGCTGCGGCGGTCCCGGCCGCCGGCACGCCTAAGCCCTGATGTCACCCCTGGGCCCGACGCCGAGTTAGGAGCCCCTCCGGGGACCCTCCAGCTAGCAGCACATGCCGTGGGATTGCTGGGTCCCGAGGGCGAGCTGGGAGGAATCCGGTCACGCGGCGGGGCCTGCAGCAGGGGGAGGCGTCGGCCTCCTCCTCAACATCCAGACTACGCAGGGTGGCAGGAGCAGGAACGGCCGGAGCCACCAGGTCAGGTGAGCCGGCTCAGCGTGTGACAGGCAGGAGAGACCCTATACGAGGGCCTGCTCCTCAGGTGCCTCAGCGGGGGGTGCAACGCGGGCGGCTGACAGCCGGCCCCAGCAGCGCCGCCTTACAAGTTACGTCGCAAGGCAGCGGGGGGTCGATCATGGCACGTGTACCCGGGCCGTCAATGGATGCTGCGAGGGCCCCATCCCCCGTTTCCATGCGCAGGGACCATCAGCGGCGGCAGTCCCTGGATATTGCAGGATCACAGTCCCCAGCACAGACTTTCACCGATTCACCGGGAACGCCGAGGAGGGCGTCGCAGAGCACCTCCCACATGGTCCATGGATCATCGGATCATGAAAGGAGGACTGAGGAGGAGAGGCAGCATCGGGCTTCCGGATCGTCGGCTGCCGGGTCCACAGCGCCCGGGCAGCTTGGTGAGAACACCTCTTTTTTATCTTACCCCCCTTTGTTAACCTCGCTTGGGAGTGGTAGTCATGATGCAGTTCCAGGGGGGGTTAGCGGGGGATTAAACATGCTTATGCACGGTCTGAGAGATTTAGCTCTTCTGGGGGGATTAGCCTATTCCCCCCCATCTACTGCTTGGCTGGGATATATGGGTAGGAGCTCTGGGCATGGGGGCGTGTTTGGTGAGGTATCTAATGTGCAGGCTAGGGACTTATCAGCAGAGAGTTTAAGGAACGAGAGCGGGGGGGCCGGTGCAGCCGTTTCATCCGCTACAGTATCAGTGGCTAGCCAGGTAGGAGACACTGAAAAGGAGAAGGAGGATACAGTGAGGTTAGACGATACAGCACGAGGAGAGGTATATGTTTGTTTCGAGGGCCCTTAGGAAGCTCATCTTAAAAATGAGGTTAGGGAAAAAATATGGAAAGGGGAGTATGTGGAGATTTTTTTCTTTGTTGCCTTTGGAACGGTTTAATTTAGATAGAGTGAAGAGGGATGAGTCTAAGAAAGAGGACGAGGAAAGGAGGAGATATAGATTGATTCCGAGAACTTTTGCAAATTGGCTGCAGGCATTTGCCATTTTGGCCAGCGTTATAGGTGAAAAGGCTCCCGAGAATTGTTCAGGATTATTTTGTTACTAGACTGTGGCCCGATTCTAATGCATCGGGTATTCTAGAATATGCATGTCCCCGTAGTATATGGACAATGATGATTCCAGAATTCGCGGCAAACTGTGCCCGTCGCTGATTGGTTGAGGCAACCTTTATGACATCATCGTCGCCATGGCAACCATTATGTGCCCGCCGCTGATTGGTCGAGGCCTGGCGGCCTCGACCAGAGACGCGGGATTTCCATTATGACATCATCGTCGCCATGCTGTGCCCGTCGCTGATTGGTCGAGGCCTGGCGGCCTCGACCAATCAGAGACGCGGGATTTCCAGGACAGACAGACAGAAAAACCCTTAGACAATTATATATATAGATATGGACGCTATAGGTGAGGCTTACCGTGTTTACGGAGGTCAGGGGTGGTTGAGATATGACGAACAATTTCGTCAGAGGAAGGCAGTTAGGCCTAACATTCGGTGGGATCAGAAGGATATCGCTCTTTAGATGCGGGTGATGGTCCCATCCAGAGCTGTACCTAGCACTCAGTCCTTTCCCGGGGCTATAGTCAGTCAGGGCATTCAACGGCTATGCAAAAAGGTTTGTGTTTCGCATTCAACGAGGGGGTTTGTAGATTTGGCGCAAAATGCAAGTTTAAGCACGAGTGTACAATTTGCGGAGGAACACACGGATCATCTAAATGTTTCAGGGGAAACAGACAGAGAGGAGCTGAGGGATCTGAAAAAAGGGGTGACGCCAATTCGGCTGGGAGAGATGGTACACTATCTAAATAGGTACCCAGATAGGACGGCTGCCAGGTTGTTGGAAGACGGTTTCAGGGATGGTTTTCGTATCCCGTCAGTTGATTCGGCAGCAAATTTGTCTAAAAAAAAAAAAAAAAAAAAAATTTAAAGTCGGCGCGGCAATTTGCTGAGTTTGTGACGGAGAAGTTAGAAAAGGAAGTCAGTCTAGGCAGGATGGCAGGTCCGTTTGCTGGTCCTCCTCTGCGGAATTTAAGGGTTTCACCACTAGGTATAGTTCCTAAAAAAGAACCCAATAAATTTAGGATGATACATCACCTGTCCTTTCCTAAGGGGTCGTCTGTGAATGATGGCATTGACCCGCAATTGTGCTCGGTGGTTTATACTTCCTTTGATGCAGCCATGCATTGGGTTCGGGTATGCGGCCAGGGTGCCAAGCTAGCAAAGACAGATATCGAGGCAGCTTTCCGTCTTTTACCTGTTCATCCTGATAGTATGCATTTGTTAGGGTGTTATTGGAATGGAGGTTATTTTGTTGACCGTTGTCTTCCCATGGGGTGTTCCCTATCTTGTGCGTATTTTGAAACCTTCAGCACTTTTTTGGAATGGGTGATAAAAGACGTGTCAGGTTTAAATTCATGCATACACTATCTCGATGATTTCTTGTTCATAGGGGCGCCTCAGACTGCAGATTGTTCAATACTATTGCATTCAATGGAGAAAGTTGCTAAGAGTTTTGGGGTCCCGTTAGCGTCAGATAAGACAGTGGGCCCAGTTACTGTTTTGAGTTTTTTAGGCATTGAAATTGACACGGTGGAAATGGTTTGTAGATTACCAGAGGAAAAAGTTGGCACGCTGCGAGATGAAGTGTTTAAGGCGTACAGGGCGAAGAAACTGAGATTACATGAAGTGCAGTCGTTGTTGGGCAAGTTAAACTTCGCTTGTCGGATCATGCCGATGGGCCGAGCATTTTGCAGGAGGCTATCATTGTCAACAGCAGGCGTAAAATCTCCCGTTCATTTTATTAGACTGAAAAAAGAGTTACGGGATGATTTGGCAGTTTGGGCGCGATTTTTGGAGGATTACAATGGCAAGTCCATTTGGATTGAGCCGGTGATAGATGCTGATGCTTTGGGTCTTTTTATTGCAGTAGCAGACGGATGCGGTTTCGGATTGTTTTTTTCAGGGAGCTTGGTTGTTGGCGGAATGGCCCGAATTTTGGAAGGAACAAGGTTGGACAGCGAATCGTGTGTTGACGTACCTGTTTCCCATTTTGGTGGCCTTGTCGTTATGGGGCAAGGTTATCATGAATAAAAAGATACGTTTCCCATGCAGGTCAGAAAGTGAGGCGAAGGTGTTGAATTCATTGTCAGCGGATTCCCCATTAGTGGTTAAAATTTTGCAACGTCTGGTTTTCTTGGGTTTATCGTGTAACTTGTGGATTGTGGCTGAAGTCAGGTCAATGGAGAGTAACTCAGTTGTTGTTGCTCTTTCTCATCTTCAGGAGGACCGTTTTCGAGAGCTGGTGCCTCAAGCGGACTCAACAGGCATGGAGTGTCCGGCGGAATTGTGGAATCTTCCTGGCGGGCTTTAGAAGGTTTATTGGCAAACTCCCTATCCGATAAGTCCTGGAAGCAGTACGATCATGCTTGGGGCGTTTGGGAGGATTGGAAAGGTTATTTAGGGGAGCGTTTGCAAGATGAACCCAGAATGCTTTTGTTGATCGGACACCTAAAAGAAAAGGGTTGGTCCGTTTCTAAATTGAACAAGATGCTTGCAGGGCTAGCTTTTGGTTTTAAGGCCCGTGGTGCCAAGGATGTCACAAAATCGTTTTTGGTGTGTCAGGCGTTAAAAGGGTGGAGAAAGGGTTGGAAAGTGGAGGATTTAAGACGCCCGGTTTCGTACGAGGTGTTATTGGTTTTAGGCGCACAGTTGTCTATGGTATGTGTTTCGCAATGGGAGATCGACCTTTTCAGAGTAGCATTTGCTTTAGCCTTTTTCGGTGCTTTTCGCCTCGAGGAGTTGGTTAGCCCCTCCAAACTAAAGAAAGGGGGAGTACGGAGAGAAGATGTCAATGTGTTTAGCGACAGGGTTGAGATATTATTACGGTCTTCTAAGACTGATGTTTGCGGTAAAGGTTATAAAATAGCCTTTTTTGCAGTTCCGGGTTCTATCATGTGTCCAGTGTTGTGCGCGAATAATTTCATTAGACGAGATGGCGTGTTACCCAACCCCTTTTTGATACATGAAGAGGGGTCTTTTTTATCGCGATTCCAGTTTATCGCTGTGTTCAAGCGTTGTTTGGCAGCTGGGGGTGTGCCGCCTACGGATTACAGTGGACACTCGTTTAGGATTGGTGCCGCGACGGAGGCGGCTAAAAGAGGTTTAGGTGAAGATGTGGTTAAGAGAATTGGTCGATGGGAATCAATCAGATTCAGATCTTATATCCGCCCAAATCTAGTGTATTAGCGGTTATATGCCTCGTGAAGATGTTTTCTTACTTACGTTTTTGTTATTTATTTCAGGCTGTACACCCCGTTTGGTCTGGATTTTAGGCCATTCCTTCGTGTTCTGGGCGGCACTTAGGGCGGAGGTTCGGCCCGATGGGCGTCAGCTGGGTTTCCAGAGAGATTCCGTGACGTTGCGATGGATCGGGAAGCGCGGATGGTTTGGAGTCAATCCCTGACGGAATTTCACCGATTTGTACGCTTAGATCGGGCTCCGGATTTGGTGGTAATTCACTTGGGCGGGAACGATTTGGGGAAAAGGCCTTGCCGGGAACTGATAAAAGACGTAAAATTTGACATGTTGCGGTTGTGGGCATCGTTCCCAAAATTGATGGTTGTATGGTCTGACATTGTTCCTCGGAAAGTGTGGTGCCCGGCAAGGTCAGTTGAAGGAATAAACAGGGCGAGAATCAATGTGAACAGGACAATTTCGCGCTTCATGTCACGAAATGGAGCAGTGGTTGTACGGCACGCTAATTTAGAGTCGGGAAAAGGGGAATATTGGAGATCAGAAGGGGTTCACTTAAATGATGTAGGGACGGACATGTGGTGCTTGGCCATACAAGAGGGCATTGAAACCGGCCTCAGAGTTTGGAGGGACATAAATGTTTGAGGTGGCAGAACATTTATGTTGGTGGTGGGGGAGGGAGGTCCTCGAAGTTGGTGGAAAGGGCGATGGCGGATTGCAGGGGGGGGGGATCTATATTGGTCCTGGACTCCCCCGGAGTAGTTTAGGAGTGGATGTGGCCGATCATTCGGTGGAACGGATAATTATGGGACTTGGTATTGGTTGGTTTTGGCCGGGCTGGTCATCAGCTGCCTCCGAGCTGGTGCTTCGCAGCTGGGGGTAAGATTAAGCCTGGAGGCCAAAAGGAATAGTTAATCGGAACATTGGAAATACTTAATTTGTGGCTTCGAGGACCACCCCTTCCTAGTTTGGGTTATTGTTTAATTTTTGTATTTGTATGTTAATAAAAGGCTGCTGTGGCCATTTAATCCAAAAGTTGGTGTAATGTCATTCTTGGGGTGATACAAAATGATGTTATTATAGGGTGGGGGTGGTATGGATAAATGAGCTTGGGAGGAAGGGTATATTTAGCAGAGGCGCCTGTGAGTCAGGTGTACCCCACACGTCATGAACTCAGCTTATGTAAATGCAACCGAAATGTTTGTGTGTGATGGTGCAATATGTTAGAAATTCCTGTTCATAGTGAAGGCAGCGGTCTTCAGTAAGGAAGAGGGGCCTCAAACTGCCCCTGAAGCTGGGACCCTAACTATCCCTGTCCTGGGGGTACATTTAAAAGGTAGAGATCCCCAAGTCTTTGACCTTACTATGCTCTTCTAAAAACCCTGATCTTTCCCCTCCCCCACGCTATGAGGTAAGGGACAGAAATGGAAGGTGAACAAGACACAAAGACAAAACATAGATAACAGAAAACTCTATCATACAAGAGCACTAACCAACAATAGGGTGGAGGATAGGGACAGGGAGGAATAAACTAATTGGGATAAGGGACCAGGAGATAAACACACACGTACTACAGCAAACTACAGAGCACCACAACTCCAACTACCTAGGTTTAGCACACAGCACAGCATCTCCAGAGAGCAAGGAAGCAGAGCTTTTACCGGCAGGACAGAGAAGGTCTGGCCAGGTTCTATAGGTAGAGGCAATGACCAGATCAGAAGCAGCTGAAATGGAGCTGCATGTTTCTGACCAGCAAAGAAAGGGTCATTAACCTCTTATGCAACAAAGGAAACCAAATTCATCTAATATGGGATCCAAATACACAGTCAAAATGGAAGATCTGCATTTCACAACACGCAGTGATCTTCTACCCTCTGATCTCCCAGGTTGGCGTGACACACTCGTGACACTGATGTCTTCATATAGGTCATGTTATGTATCACTTATAGTGGTAATGATTTATTATGATCATCTTATTTGTCAATATAAAAAAGAAGTTGTCTGTCTGTGATTTTTTGAGAAGCATTTAAAAAGAAAACTAAAAATAAAATAGGCAACCCTGGCCCCCACTTTGTCGAAAACCAGGTCTGGCAGTAGCAACCGAGGATGAGCAGTTATAATGACATACATGTGCGGCATTCTGTATTAAGGGGTTAAACTGTGTTGCTATCTCAGTCCACAGACATAACATTTCTCATAGGTGACGTCTGTAGTTCTTGGTACCAGATCACTGTAAATATTTAGGCTTGATGACAACAGTTCAGCTATAGAACTCCATCATTTCCGCCTGTGAGATAAGGCAAGAGGCAAAAAACACAGGATCTCGCTGTGGAAAATAAGTGACGGCTAAAGTTCAGCTCCATCCCCATCATAGGGCAGGGAACAGGCTCACATAAAGCTCAACTGTCACAGAAAAGGCAATAGCTCCTTTACTGCTTCACTTTTTCTTGCACAGATTCCTATCAAATACGATGACTGGACGAAGACTAGTAGGAAAGTAGTGATACAGGACCAGATAAATGATCACTCACATGCCAACAAACTGCATAAATCAATCTTACACGTGAGTATAAGAATCTTTGTAATAGATATCAAACCTGCTTCTTTCTCCACTTATGAGCCACTTTTTCTCCTCCCCTTGCATCTTGCCTCTTGAACTCATCATTCGCTGTAAAAACAATTAATGAAACCTGTCTTGCTCTAGATGGATTGCCCGCTTACTGCCTATTAAGATCTATGGAGAAGGAAGGAGCAGATTGGGAGACACATAGACCTCGGCTGCTGCTTTCTAATGAGTTTTGTATCTCACTTCTGTAATGGATTTACAGCTACACTCCTCAGTACTTCTGTATAATGCTTTCAATTCTCATGCTGCTTTTTAATAAGTGTTATCTCTCACTGCACAGCTGGATTCACTGCTACATTGCTCAGTACTGCTATATAACATCCTCCATGCTGATGCTGCTTTCTAATTAGTGTTATATCTCACTTCAGAGCTGGATTTACAGCCACACTGCTCAGTACCGCTGACCAATGTCCTCCATTTCGATGCTGCTTTCTAATGAGCATTTTATTTCTCTCAGGAGCTGTCTTCACAGTTAAGGTTAGAGTGGACTAAAATTGGACCCTGGCCTTTGAAAGCACACAGGCCCATGCCAGCTCCTTCCCCTTCCCTATATAGGGTTTCTATCACAAATATTACCCTTCCTGCACAAAATCAAGATTTACTACAACACCAATATTTCCAATAATATTACCATTTTAGATTTAGTAATAATATTGCAATGTAACAGAAAAATATCGCCAGACCATGACAAATATTGCTAGCACATACAGTAGCAATAATATCACCATACTGACCATTAACAACAACCACTGTACCAGGACATTACCACCAGTGACTATATAATGGTAATATTAGTTTTACACCAGTGCTCTGCAGACCACATATGTATACTGTGCAGGTCCTCGCCAGTGATGTTCTCGATGATCATAGGTATTATTTTTAAAATATTTAGAATTGAGAGTCCTCAGTGGTTGATCCCTTTTAATGGCTAACTGAAAAGATGATAACAAATTGCAAGCTTTCGAGACTACACAGGTCTCTTCATCAGGCAAAGACTAAAACAAATTCTGAAGAATCACATATTTATGCACAACATAGTATAGAAAAAAAAAAAAAAAAAAAAAGGGAGAGGGGAAAAAAACCATGGATAAGCCAGGTGACATGAAGCAGAATTACCACAGTATTATTTTTATCTTTTATTTTCCATTCGGCCCAGACCGCCATGACCTCTTCTTCCATCCATAACTCGTCAATGCAAACTGTGACACACAGACATCTTTGGCTTACTGCTTTTCCAGGATGCTATTCACATTCCCACACCTACACAAACACAGACACTTTATAATAATGACTCGCAATCAATATTACCAACACCCCCGTTGCTTCCCATAATGATACCGTAACACCCATGTGCTTAATGTGATAATGACCCTAGTGAGCTTCCTTATAATAATCCCACCCACCTAATGTGCCGTCTTATAACTATGTCCCTGAGCAGGAGCATACATAGAAATCATGGGACCCCAAAGTAGAAGTCTGCTCACACCACATAGGTGCAGTCTCCCAACTTTTTAAGACCTGGAGAGGAATGTGTATTTCAGCACTTCCACGGTTATATTACCCCTACTGAAGCCCCTTAGGGTATGTGTCCACGTTCAGGAAACGCTGCGTTTTTGACGCAGCGTTGAGCAGCATGCATAAAAAACGCAGCGTCCAGATGTTACAGCATAGTGGAGGGATTTCATGAAATCCTGTTTCCACTATGCAGTAAAAGATGCATGCGGCACACCCGAGAAAACTCACATGCGGCGCGTCTTTTAAGAACGCAGCATGTTCTTACATTGCAGAAAAAACTCAAGGACAACGCAGGTGACCTCCCAGTGACCTCAGGTGCAGATTTGGTCAGGATTTTACCTGCATAAAATCCTGACCAAATCCTGAAGCAATCCTGAACGTGGACACATACCCTGAGTGTTCTCACCCACTATGATACAACTTGCATGGCCAACATAGAATATGAAGCCCCAGAATTACCCCCATACAGAATGATGTTCCAATATTCATCCACCTACACAGCATGATGGCCCCACAACCTACACAGTAAGATGATCTCCCCAGCCCCCCACACAGTATGATAATCACCTTTGCCCCCTCACAGTATGATGCCCACCACAGCCCCCCACATATTATGATAACTGTAACGAATGGAAACGGAGGCACAGAAGTTGAAGTTCACATTCGTTTTTATTATGATTTAGCGTGGAACCTCTGGGCCACGGTCCGGGGGGCTCTGAAGGGGGCGTGACTACGTGAGCCCCAGACACCCGTGGTAAGTCCCCTCGAACAGGGTCAGAATGGAATGCCTGGGGACACGGGTGCTACCTCCAGTTAGACCCCGGACTCGTGGTAGCTGTCCCAGCGGGACGAACGGACAAGCAGGGTTAGCGGGAGACATGGAGCTAACCAGGTGGGACCGGGTGTACTGGTAGAAGCTGGTTCCAGCGGTACTGGCGTTGTCCGGAGATGAGGATGGCAGATTGGCAGAACGAGAGGGAACTGGCGTAGACAGAGCGAACGTCGCCCAAGATAGCCGGGTAACTGATAGCTGATGAACTGTGGAAACAGAGAGTAGTGGAGTACTAGCGAAAGCACTTCAGAAACAGGAGCACATGCAGACAGGAACCGGAAGTAAGCAACAGTGGATACTTGTTGCTCCGGCGCCCTCCCTATGGTGGAGGAGTTAGAAATAGCAATGAATAACACGCCATTAGCCAGAAGCATATTTTATAAAATGCGCGCTGTCTCTTTAAGAGACTGGGAACGAGCGAGCGCCTGCCCTAAGCACTCTGCCCGAGAACCTGCTGGCAGCACGCCAGGAAGCAGGAGAGGAAGGAGGGGGAGAAACTGCATCCTGACAGCGTGGAGCCGGCACAGAGCGAGAGTCCCGACCCCGCAAAGGTACAGAGAACGGATCGGGTGTAACAATAACCACCACAGCCCACCATGCAGTTTCATGGTTACTACTTTGCATGATGGTCACCACAGCCCACCATGCAGTATCATGGTCACTACTCACCCAACATAGTATGATGATCATCACAGCCCCCCACACATTATAATGGTCATCATATCAACCCATATACTGTAGTATGATGGTCACCACAGCCCCCCCACACAATATGATGGCCAGCACAGACCACTACATAGTATAATGGTTACCACAGCCCACCACACAGTATTATGGTATCCCCACAGTATGATGGCTCCTCCAGTACTCCACACAGTATGATGGCTCCTCCAGTACTCCACACAGTATGATGGCTCCTCCAGTACTCCAAACAGTATGATGGCTCCTCCAGTACTCCACACAGTATGATGGTCACCACAGCCCCCCCACACAATATGATGGCCAGCACAGACCACTACATAGTATAATGGTTACCACAGCCCACCACACAGTATTATGGTATCCCCACAGTATGATGGCTCCTCCAGTACTCCACACAGTATGATGGCTCCTCCAGTACTCCACACAGTATGATGGTCACCACAGCCCCCCCACACAATATGATGGCCAGAACAGACCACTACATAGTATAACAGTTACCACAGCCCACCACACAGAATTATGGTCATCATATCAACCCATATACTGTAGTATGATGGTCACCACAACCCCCCCCACACAATATGATGGCCAGCACAGACCATTACATAGTATAACGGTTACCACAGCCCACCACACAGTATTATGGTATCCCCACAGTATGATGGCTCCTCCAGTACTCCACACAGTATGATGGCTCCTCCAGTACTCCACACAGTATGATGGCTCCTCCAGTACTCCACACAGTATGATGGCTCCTCCAGTACTCCAAACACAGTATGATGGCCACCACTAGATTCCTTGATAAGGCGTTGATCCAGGGAACTAGTCTGATTGCCGTATGTGGAGTCGGGAAGGAATTTTTTTCCCCATGGTGGAGTTACTCTTTGCCACATGGGGTTTTTTTGCCTTCCCCTGGATCAACATGTTAGGGCATGTTAGGTTAGGCTATGGGTTGAACTAGATGGACTTACAGTCTTCCTTCAACCTTAATAACTATGTAACTGCCCCACATACAGCATAATGTCAGCACTGCTCAGTAAACAGGATGATGGTCACCTCACAGCTTTGGTGTCTCTGTGCTCCGCCACAGCTATTAACAGTACCGGCATTGTGAGAACACCAATACTGTTTAAAAAAAAAGTCACAATTGATATGGCATATCTGGCACTTGCATGATGACCAGTGATGGCTATGTGGGCCTTATTAACAGTGACATTTTGCAGCACTGCTGTATAATGTACTACATGCTGATGCTGCTCTCTAATAAGTGTTTTATTGCACATCAGAGCTGGATTCACAGCTGTACTGCTCTATAATATTTGATATCTTATCTCACCTCAAAGCTGGATTTACACCTACACTGCTCAGTAGTGCTTTACAATGTGGGCCATGTATCCGCTTATGAACATGTGCTGCATAGAGAAAGTAGAGCAGGAATCCTTTATGTCTGTATGTTCTGTGTATCATCATAGCAGGTAGTCTCCAACCACCAGCTCAGAGACAGCTGAAAATTAGAGATGGAGCCCGTAGCTGGAAAAATTGGTGAAAAATGCAGAAAACAAATTATGAAATGGCCAGAAATAGTGTTACTCCTCATGGAGAGCTTATTGTGAGCAGCCAACTAACTAAATCTAAATTAAAAATATTGAAAATTTTGGATGAATCTGTCTAAGGCCTCATTCAGACGTCAGTGATTTTTCACTTGTGTAAGCATCGTTCCGCGTCTCACCATGGTTTGGTCCATGTGATAGTTTTTAACATCAGCTTCATCAGTCATTTTCACGTATGGAGAAATAAATAAATTACAAAATTTCTCCTATACATGGCAGCATTAATTGCGGACAGCAGACAGTATACAGATTGCACACTGACGCCGCTGTCCCTGATTTTCATGGATGCATAGGCCTCTATTTGTGATTTTCATCTGTGACGCTGATAAAAAACGGACAAGTCTCTGATTTTTTTTTGCTGACACAAGATCCCCTGAGAAACGTGGACATGTGAATATCTCCATAGACTATTATGGGTACGTCTGCCTGAGGCCTACATGTGGTAGAGCCACCATCACACGTGGTGAGAGTGTTTTACCTCAGCTGGACGGGGGCAGAAGAACAATTCACCGTTCAGTGTTCTGGAGGATTAATACTCCACATGTATGCACTTGTTTCTGAGGCTCAGAAGGGCACAAAGGCCGCAGTCACCATCAGCTCCTGGTGAGGCTGAAACTCAGCGCTGAGGAATTATTTCTGGAATTAACTCAGATTTAATTATTAGAACTGCTGTGACCGAAGCAAGAACTTCAGCAAATGTACTTAGATACTAGATGTCTGTGTGTACAAACCTCAATGTGCTCATATGGGGGCCCCTCCATGATTTCTTGTGTTGCAGTCATGTATTTTTCCAAAAATAAATGGTCAATAGAGACAGTATGTCACCCACAGATCCCCCATAACAGCACGTCCTCCACAGATACCCCATAACAGTGCGTCATCCACAGATACCCCATAACAGTGCGTCATCCCCAGATACCCCATAACAGTGTGTCATCCCCAGATATCCCATAACAGCGCGTCATCCCCAGATACCCCATAACAGTGCGTCATCCCCAGATCCCCCATAACAGTGCGTCATCCCTAGATCCCCATAACAGTGTGTCATCCACAGATCTCCATAACAGTGCGTCATCCCCAGATACCCCATAACAGTGCGTCATCCACAGATACCCCATAACAGCGCGTCATCCCTAGATCCCCATAACAGTGTGTCATCCCCAGATACCCCATAACAGCGCGTCATCCCCAGATACCCCATAACAGTGTGTCATCCCCAGATCCCCCATAACAGCGCGTCATCCCCAGATACCCCATAACAGTGCGTCATCCCCAGATACCCCATAACAGTGTGTCATCCCCAGATCCCCCATAACAGTGCGTCATCCACAGATCCCCCATAACAGTGTGTCATCCACAGATCTCCATAACAGTGCGTCACCCACAGATCCCCCATAACAGTGCGTCATCCACAGATCCCCCATAACAGGGCATCATCCACAGATCCCCCATAACAGTGCGTCATCCACAGATCCCCATTTTTGTTTTTTTCATGATCCCAAAGTCCAGCTTTGCTTGCACCACAGAAGCATGAACACAGGTCACCAATACGAGACATATGTTAATGTAAAAATACACATACAAATATAACAGCTGGGGGAGGTGAGTTTGTCTGGAATCATTTACTTAAAACACTGGCAGTGCATTGAGTTTGTGGGACGCTGTTTAACTTTCACACTTTGGTCAGCCATTGAGTTGCTCATGCATTGTTCAATCTCACACCTTTGTTATCCAATGTTTACTTTTTGCGCATCACTAATTGAATAAAACTGTACCAATCCCAACTGCCATCTCAGGTGACCAAGACAAGATGGTAAACCTGGAAAAAAACACAAAAATAAATGGGTTTCATATACTGCTGTACTTGCTATTTTTCATTTTGTCAGTATTTTCTTCATGACCCATTGCTTTCAATGGGTGAAAAACATTGAAAAAAAGCTGAAAGTAGTGACATGCCTTATGTGATGTACAGGGGCTCTTTATGGTGAGTTTGGGGGAAAATAATGACACAGAATCAGACCCCTTTTAAGTAATACTTGTCAACTTTTGACAAGGATGTGTGTGAAGCCATACAGCTAGTGATGAGCGAGCGAGCTGGGATAAGGTGTTATCATACTCGGGTGATAACGTACTTGAAAAATATTTTCGAGTCCCCACGGCTGCATGTCGCGCAACCTGTTTGTTTGGCAATCCCTGCATGTGTTTTGGTTGTCGAAGAGCCGCGAGACATGCAGCCGCGGAGACTCGAACATATTTTTCAAGCACGCCCAAGATACTCGGTTAGCACAAGAGCATGGTCGGATAAAACCTCACCCCAGCACATCACCCAGCACTACATACACCCTCCACACCCATTCCCTACCTTTCCACACCTTGTTCTCCACCGCGCCACTTCATATTTTCTACTTCTCTGAATGAAAAAAGCGCTACTTTCTGTGCATTTTCAGGCAGGTTCAGAGGGATCCCGGAGATTTGTTGATCCTTCCATTAGACCGAGACGTCTCCTCTTATTCCGGGAGCCTCCTGGACGTTCCTGGAGAAGTCTAAGCTCGGAATAAGCACCGATAAATCATTTCTTAGCTGTAAGGATCTCAGGAAGCAATCCCCAAATCCTCAAATATCAACACCTCTAATGAATGGCAAGAAATAAGGAATTTTGCGGTTGACTGAAGTCACACCTGATTTTACTTTTAGTCATATATTCCAGACCTAGAAGTTATGCAATTACTAATGAAGGTGGGAGAAGAATCATCATAAACCTCAATTTCCTCCAGTCCCACCGCTCAGTATCCAGAAGGTGCGTAAATCTTCTGTAGTGTGAAAACCTTCCGGTGAACCATGACGCACTAAGCGCTCTCTCTTTTTCTCTAACCTATATACTTTTCCTGGGCTATTCTCAGAAATGGTGTTGCGGCTTTAGAGATTGAGAATTTCCTTTCCTGCTAGATATTTTCTTCTTTCTTTACTCATATTTTTATGCTCGAATGACGGCTTACCAAAATATATATGGGGTCAGATATCCAATTCCTGTCCCCTCCAGGAGCTCTGACTCTTCCTATGCAGGACTACATAAAGTCACATAATTTTGGCTTCCTGCAGCCACCACTAGGGGGAGCTTAGGTACTATCTGCATACATGTTCATTATATAAATTAAAGGGGTTGTACTGTTAAAGAAAAAAAAGGCCTCCACTGTGCAAAAAATCAAGTTATACTAGGAATGTACTAGTTTAAAATCAAAAGTGTTAACTTCTGGCCTTTTTTCGACTAAGGAGAGACACCTGACCAATGCTGTGTTTAGGGGGATGGTTGACTACGCTTTTTAATGTCCAAACCAGCCCCCCTCTACCATTGACGAAAAGGTGGAATGGAGCTTCCTTCTGTCCCCTTAAAACCCAGCTTTGATGATAAGTCAACACCTGAGGATCGGTCCTGTACACTATCCAAGGATCTAAGAGATTAAGTTTCTCCATGCAGTGCTCACCAGCAGCCTCTTCACAGGCTCCTATCACAGGGTCAAGTCCTTTTGGTAAGGGCTGGTATGCCAAAAGCTTTTTAACAAAGGAAGAGAAGAGTATCCTTAGTGCCACTAATTAAAAGGAGCAATCCTAGAAGTCAATATTGGCCCTTGAAACATGAACTAGGATTTAAGAACAGAATCCTCTCCAAAAGACAATATAAAAACATCACTGCAAAATAAGAGACTGGTTTTCCAGTTGAGAGGCTGCTTGCATGTTTTATTTCCCAGAGAGTATAGCATGACCTATACGTATCCCCATTGATGGTGTCCTTAAGGAGAAGCATTAACCTCATCAAAGTTTGCTCATCCATCCAACCAGTCTCCTACTTTGCTCTAATGAGAGGCGAAAAGACAGAAACAGCTCTGTGTAAATGGAGGTCTTTTCTTTTAGGAGTAGATTCTGGTTTGTCTATAGATTCGAAGTCATGTGGAATGGATTGATATCGGCTTATAGGAGCGCAACTTTCAACCGGGGGCTCTAAAGACTCTGTCTTCTTTCTCCGTCAAGAGGATTACAAACACAAAAGAGCCCAAACCACAAATTAAGCAGATAGCTGAAGATCGGGGCACCTGTAATGACTGAAGGCTATTAGTAAGTTGTATAAGATGCTAGTTTTTGGTAGACACTAAAAATTAAATGGGAAAAATCATGTGGCTCCTTGATTTGGAAAGTGGCCCTTTCTTTCATCCGATAATAACATTTCCGGTTTTGCAGACAGCAAAGATAATTGTTCCCGAAAAACCAGATAAGAGCTGCCGCTTCACCACCACCCGAGCTGCCCCCTCACCACCACCCGAGCTGCCCCCTCACCACCACCCGAGCTGCCGCCTCACCACCGCCAGAGCTGCTGCCTCACCACCACCAGAGCTGCTGCCTCATCACCACCAGAGCTGCCCCCTCACCACTACCCGAGCTGCCGCCTCACCACCACCCGAGCTGCCGCCTCACCACCACCACCCGAGCTGCCGCCTCACCACCACCAGAGCTGCTGCCTCACCACCACCAGAGCTGCCGCCTCACCACCACCAGAACTGCCACCTCACCACCACCAGAGCTGCCCCCTCATCACCACCCGAGCTGCCGCCTCACCACCACCAGAGCTGCTACCTCACCACCACCAGAGCTGCCGCCTCACCACCACCAGAACTGCCGCCTCACCACCGCCAGAGCTGCCGCACCCCCGACCTTCTGTCTCTTCCCCATTATCCCATAGAATGTAAGTTCGCAAGGACAGGGTCCTCTCCCCTCTGCACCAGTCGGTCATTGTAAATTTGTTTACTGTAAACAATATCTATAACCCTGTATGTAACCCCTTCTCATGTACAGCACCATGGAATTAATGGGGCTATATAAATAAATAATAATAATAAATATATATTTTGGCAATTATATATTTGCAAAGTGCATTGTATAGTTGACCGATGCACAGTGACACCATCTGCAGCAAGTTGATTCTGCAGCTCTCTGGAGGTGGTCTGAGGATTGTTCTTGACTGATCTCACCATTCTTCTTCTCTGCCTTTCTGATGTTTTTCTTGGCCTGCCACTTCTGGCCTTAACAAGAACTGTACCTGTGTTCTTCCATTTCCTTACTATGTTCCTCACAGTGGAAATTGACAGGTTAAATCTCTGAGACAACTTTTTGTATCCTTCCCCTGAACAACTATGTTGAATAATCTTTGTTTTCAGATCATTTGACAGTTGTTTTGAGGAGCCCATGATGCCACTCTTCAGAGGAGATTCAAACAGGAGAACAACTTGCAAGTGGCCACTTTAAGTAGCTTTTCTCATGATTGCATACACCTGGCTATGAAGTTCAAAGCTCAGTGAGGTTACAAAACCAAAAAAAGTGCTTTAGAATGTCAGTAAAAAGTAGGTAGGAGTATTTAAAACAAGAAAATGATAAGGGTGCTCATACTTATGCACCTGTCAACTTTTGTTTGAATGCAGATTGCACATTTTCTGTTAGTACAATAAACCTCATTTCAAGGCAGAAACATTACTGTGTCCAACAGTTATTAGATATATGAAACTGAAATAGCTGTTGCAAAAAAAACAATTTTTATAAAACATTAAGCTTAAGATTAATGCTATTCGCTGGGAGCCATCTTGCAGGTGTACACTGTTACTACGGTAAATGCCTTGGCTGGGAGCATGTTACTATGTGTGCGTTGCCCCTTTAAGAGCAGGGGAGCACTTTGCTGGTGTGTTGTGCACTACTCTAGAAACACAGAGCACATCTTAGACCACGCCACGCGGCCGGTGAGTATGCCGGCGTCCCTGCATGTCGAGGGGGAAGGGAACCTCCATAGTCAGTGGCGAGTGACCGGAAGGGAGCTCTGTATAGGCAGCAACGGAAATGACATACAATTGCATTGGGCTCTCCCACAGTTCCCGATCACTCCTCTCGCTTGTAAATTTGTGAGAATTGTCTCAAAATAATTAAGAAGACTGATATTATAATAAACTTTAATTTTATATTTACTTTTTTTTCAGTGCTAGGTTTAGTGCTAGGTATAGGGATAGATATAGGACCAGAGTTAGGGTAATAAAATAGTTGCTTTAAATAAAACAAAAAAGTTAAGATATTGTAAAGTATAACGGTATTTTTATAATGTTCTGTTTAACGATAACGGGTTAGGCCTGGGCCATGGCAACTCAAGCTATGACAGTGCTTGTTCCCCAACAAAATAATGGATCGTCATAAAAGAAAACAAGTGGCGTCCATCTGAGCACCATCTGTCTCATTGTACTGAATGGTTCCATCAGGGACAGGTGTGTATACGGGAACCTAAAAAAAAACAATTAACAGTCACAATGAGAACGTTGATTTTTTTCCAAGCATTTGTCATTGAACAAATACATTTCAACAATAGAGTTGATGATAGTGAACTTCTCCTTGTGAATACGGAGGCAGGAGGATGTCTAAACTTAACACCCCGTGGCTTAAACGTCAAGAGGTAACCAATGTTACACAACGGATTGATGATTTCTCTCAAGTTCTTAATTTAGACTAGTCCTGGTGATTAGTCCACTTCTGGCCCAACTGGAGCCAGAATCTATCATAACTGTGTCTATTCCATACTTCTTTGAGGCACCTTGAGTTTCTGTACATAACGTGCCTGAAACGTGTTGGTGATACAGATTTCTTTGGTATTTTCCATTATTTTAATGATTTTTGAATAAGGCATTTAATATTTTCACACAACTGCTGAGCTCGACCTTCCATCTTTTGGATTGTTCATGGTCCCAAGCCCCTTGTGTGTCTCTTGGTTAAGTTGTGTGCTTCAATTGAAGTTGCTAATGACGAGTCCCATCAATCTCTCTGTTCTGGTCTGAAGAGGTGTGCTGTCGGGGAAGAAGGGGATGCGGTTTCCCACAAACACTTTCGAACAGCTTATCCCCTTGTAAATGTGGCCTAGACTTCATCTCCTTATAGGCCATGTCTATAAGTATTTCACGTGATGAGAAACCGCACAAGTCATTTTGCTGTATGTCAACTTTTCTTCCTATTTTTTAGGGTCCAGTTTAATTAATAAATTGTAAAAACTGCTTACTAAATATTGGGCCATAGAATTACGGACCGGCTACAGAATTTTTTTATGGGGTCTTACAACCCAAAGCCCCTGCAGCTCTTAAACTCCTTTATTTGTAAGATGTGTTGTGCATCTCAGATACTTCAAGGGTCTTTTTTTTAGCCACTAACATGCACTCACTGTGTATCCTTTTTTTTTTTTTTTTTTTTTTTTAAGCAAAATGTCATGCTATGATGCAAAAGTACACGAAGGCAAAAATATTTAGGAATCATAAGTTGTGTTTTTTATTATTATTTTATGGTTTTGAATACCATTTAGCAGAATGGTTAACTGTCCACTTAGTCATGTAATCTCAACCTGTTCGTAAATAATTGCCTAAGTGCCGTTTATTTTCAAAGAAATGTTTTATTACCTAGATGGTTTCCAGGAAGAAGGAACAAAGAGATTCATTAATGGAAAACCACTTAGAAGAAAATCTCGCCGTGGCATAATTAACCGCTTTCCACTGTGTTATGACAATATAAGACTTTCATCAATTCTGGGAGTGACTGGTGATACTGGGAATACAGGATGGAGAGGACTTGCACCTTCGGATCGCTGAACCAGATCATGGTATAACTGATCAGCAGAGTATTCCATCTTCCTCATCGTGAGGGTCCGACTGTAGTGATCTCACAATCTGCAGGTTGGAGCAGCCAAGGTGCCAAGAAATGAGCCGTTTGTTCTCGTGATTAGCGGAGATCTGAGAGGCTGGATCATGTAGTAATAACACATCCAAGAGAAATTTCATAAGTGAAAAAATAAAATAATATCTCAAGTTCAATCGCTGTCAGATGAGAAGATTGGGGCTCATTCTGCCGATTGCTAGTCTACCGTGATAACCGATGCACATCCAAGTGAGTGTTCTTCAATCCAAGGACATTGAGCTTCTTCCAGTCCCCATGCTCAATTCTTCTTTCCTCCAATGTCTGCCATGGAGGAAGACTCAGGACACCATCATAGACACTGAATTTTTGGTCAATCCTACATTCAGAGAAAAGTTTATTTTAATGTCTACGGTTGGGTCATTTTGTAACCGTAGAACCATATTAGGTGATCTGAAATGTACGTTTTTAAATCCCTTTAAGATACTTTCAGATTTCCAGTTTTCCGATTAATTTATTTTTCATCAGGTCAAAGTCTCACGCTCCAAAGGTCTATTCTTACATGACAAGCTTCACTGGGCCATGTACAAACACATTAGTAGAGGGACGCAATCAGCAGCCATCCATGGATGAAGCAATAGCAGTCACACTTGATTACACTTCCACTCTCTCCCTGCCCAGAATTCTGTGTACACAACAAACATGAAAGGAACAGTAAACCTAAAAATCAAAGTAACCAGAGCTAGAACACTGGGAAAACGACAACATGTATCAGCAAGTGCTAAGGACATACAAACGACCCACTGATATCTCTAGGACAATTAGGCAAGCTGACATGGACCGTTCACCTAGAGAAGAAACATGGGGCACATTGCATGGGTCATATCTTCTTGGTGGAAGAGCAGCATGTTCATTGAATATATTTAGTAAGGGCTTTTCTTATGTTCCCAGTGATGAAGGCCAAAATTGGAGAAAACTCAGATCCTGGTAGCTTAAAACTTGTGACTGTGATGGACAGCGGTTCTCTTTGCTCTGCGTTATAGAGATTGGGGGGATGACACTGCGTACCACCATAGGATGGATTTAGTAGTGTGACAAGGCAAATAAGAAAAAGAGAGCAGCAGGTCAGACAAAATATTTGCCTATTTTCCTACCTAAAAGAATTGAAACATGCCCCACCCTATGGCATAGGAGCATATGACCCCAAAAGATACAAAAACTTTCCTCAGCCTCTTGTGCTCCAGCCATACATAGAATGATGGCAACAATGTAGGTGAAAGTGGTGGCTACAAGACCAATGCCCCGTCACAGTGCTGCCGAGGAGGCAGGCCTCCCGCCAAAGATCGAGGCTTTCACCTTAGAGGCCAGCAAAACAACATTGTTAGATGCTACGGAAAACAAGAATTGGATTCTGTTTTTCAACCAAGGCATGAACACACTGGAGTACACGATCAGAGGGTTGACAAATCATGCCTTGGACCATCAAGGATGTTGAGAATTACTCGGTAAACTGCTCTCCACCACCAGGAGTATTACATCATGAACCCATAAGCCACACAATGTAAAAATATTCAGTACCACCTATACGGGCA
The DNA here is from genome assembly GCF_051348905.1 of Ranitomeya variabilis. Taxonomy (NCBI): domain Eukaryota; kingdom Metazoa; phylum Chordata; class Amphibia; order Anura; family Dendrobatidae; genus Ranitomeya; species Ranitomeya variabilis. The sequence goes on along the minus strand of NC_135234.1, from coordinate 23,693,754 downwards.
TGGTCTCCTTGTGGCTAGGGGGAACTAAACACTGGATTATTGGCCCTCCAACCCATTAAGGTCATTCTCTGTTAGGTGTCCCCTGATGAACCCCAGAATGACGAGGAGAAACGTGACATGAACACTCTTTCCCCAATATCTGGGGGTTTCTCAAAATTATTTTTATTAGGGGATTTTACAGTATAGGGGATAATGGGTGAGGAAATATCTTGGGGTATCTTTACGCACAGTTGGCTACTTCTAGGTACTCTATTTATGGCTGTGTCTCTAGAAAATGTTTATATGTACCAACCTTAACAAAAATATATGTCAAAGGTATTTTGGAGGACCTATGTATGTCATGACATTACTTATTCAGATTTCTTCGTAAGGCCACCAATTTTTACTTGAGATTCCAAGTAGGATGGTGTATATGTACTCTATACCTTATATTTATTGTTTAGCACAGGTGGCACAAGGGTTTCCAGAGACTGCCGTCATTGAGCGGGGGCGCCATGTCGATTATTTAGGGTGCCAACGTCCACGGTTAGATGGGCTAACAGGTACATAGGGTCTACTAGGGTCTGTTAGCCTTACAATTGTTTTTCCCTGTGAACACCCTTTACTGTGTAGTATTTGCTTTTAATTAAGAGAGCGGTTCATATGGGAACATGGTTTTAGATAATAATTAGTAAAGGTTATTTTTTTAGGGTTTTTTCCCCGTTTCGTACCTAATCTTCTGAAACCTCAAGCGATATATATATATATATATATATATATATATATATATATATACTTTTGGATTTCTTCAGTAGTACCTATAGACAGTTGGTAAAAATGCCTAGATTTGATCATGATTATGATGTTTTGCAGCATTTTAAATGTCAAGTCCAACAGAAATAGAAAGACTAAAATTACCGTCCAAGATAAGACCCAGTGCGCAGTTGTTCATTTAACCTTATTAAGTTTCTTTTTCTGGTTTCTCTGCCCGGTATCTCATTCTATGGAAATCCCCGCTCCTCAGATACAAGGTCAATCACGAATGCAAAAAGTCACGATCTAAAAGAGACGGCACACATAAATTATTGGTAAGGCCGGAGGTGACCTCAACCACAGTGATTGTCTGCAGAATCTCCTGTTCCTCCTCAATGAAACAGTGTTGTAGGCATCATCCAGACCACAATGGGTTCACTTGTTCCCCTTCCCTTTGTCTCATGCTCGGTTTCTTTTTCTCTTTTTTGAAGGTAGAAAAATGGGGAACAGCTCCCGCCGAGATCAGTCACCTCACAACGGAGTCTATTGTAATGAGGATGGTAATGGTGGATCTCTTGGGACACACGTTTCTACTTCTTGTACTTCATTATTAGATATTTATCACTTGAAAAATAAGTAAATCTCCGAACATCAGGTGACATGATCATAGCACCTCATGGGTTTTGGGAATGATGGTTTTTGAATCCAGAAAATTGGAAAAAGTCTTTTGCAGGTAAAAGAATAATGGAATAGACGGACGGGGAGTTTTCTGGACTTATGATCTTTCATCCCTTTAAAGAACAATACAGTAAATGTCTCCTTGGTCTGAACAGTACCTCATACATCCCCTCGTAACAATTGTAGGGATAGTGGAATTTAGGTCCCTTTCATTAAATGTGGTCTGATTAGTAAGATTTTGTTTTTAATTTATTATTATATTATTATTTTTAATATTTCATTACTATAATTATTTATTATTATATTTATTTTTTTATTTATTTAATGTATTATTTAGGTTGGTACATCAGAACTTCTGGTGTGTCAGATTCTACAGGACTCTGCACAGACTTCTCACTTCTTGTATCTCCTTGTATGTTTAGATAAAAACGCAAATGTAAGGCATAATTAGCCATAATAAGTTGCTATAAAATGATGGGTCAGAGCTCAGTCCTAGTCTGTTTTCTGCGACATTCTACAGATCTCTCCGCAGACTTCTCGCAGCTTTAATACATAATTATCCTTAATAGTAACATACTAGAATGCATTTCTTTAAGGTGGCGGGTAAGAACTTAGTGCAAGTCTGTTTTCTGCAAGATTTTTCAGGACTCTTCAGACTTCTCGCTGCTTATACTTCCTTCTGTGTTTAGGTAAAAAAACAATTATAATACACTATTAGCCATTATAAAAGTTATCCGTAAGTTTCTTTAGGGTGATGGATCAGAACTTATTACTTGTCTATTCTCTGCGAGATTCTGCAAGACTCTGCGCAGACTTCTCGCTCCTTGTATTTCCTTCTAGTTGTTCTACATAATTATCCATAAATATCAATCATGTATATCGAGTCTATAATCTTCTTCGTATGCAGGGTAATTAATCTCCATCACACCCTAAACAAGTCTTCTTCACTTCTTCGGCTCTGGACCTCCCACGATGGAATAAATGCCCAATAATAATAATAATAATAATCTTAATATATACTTACCTTGTAATGTCTTCACATCCTGTTCCGTCCAGATGTATCCAGATCCCATAATTCCAAGCGGCGGAAGTTCGCCGACCTCCATATTGGTACCACCAGCAGAACACCGTCCACCACACACACAGTATACGCCGTGTGCACCACACGCACAGTATACACCGTACGCAGCCTCTTGCGCAGTACCACCAGCGGAACACTGTCGTGAACACACCACCGCCGGCATCAGCCGAATGATTCACTGACCGCCGCCATCTTTGTACAGGAGGTACAGTTAGATCCATATATATTTGGACAGAGACAACATTTTTCTCATTTTGGTTATAGACATTACCACAATGAATTTTAAACAAAACAATTCAGATGCAGTTGAAGTTCAGACTTTCAGCTTTCATTTGAGGGTATCCACATTAAAATTGGATGAAGGGTTTAGGAGTTTCAGCTCCTTAATATGTGCCACCCTGTTTTTAAAGGGACCAAAAGTAATTGGACAGATTCAATAATTTTAAATAAAATGTTCATTTTTAATACTTGGCTGAAAACCCTTTGTTGGCAATGACTGCCTGAAGTCTTGAACCCATGGACATCACCAGACGCTGAGTTTCCTCCTTTTTGATGCTCTGCCAGGCCTTCACTGTGGTGGTTTTCAGTTGCTGTTTGTTTGTGGGCCTTTCTGTCTGAAGTTTAGTCTTTAACAAGTGAAATGCTGCTCAATTGGGTTGAGATCAGGTGACTGACTTGGTCATTCGAGAATATTCCACTTCTTTGCTTTAATAAACTCCTGGGTTGCTTTGGCTTTATGTTTTGTGTCATTGTCCATCTGTAGGATGAAACGACGACAAATCAGTTTGGCTGCATTTGGCTGGATCTGAGCACACAGTATGGCGGCTCTGAAGACCTCAGAATTCATTCTGCTGCTTCTGTCCTGCGTCACATCATCAATAAACACTAGTGACCCAGTGCCACTGGCAGCCATGCATGCCCAAGCCATCACACTGCCTCCGCCGTGTTTTACGGATGATGTGGTATGCTTTGGATCATGAGCTGTACCACGCCTTCGCCATACTTTTCTCTTTCCATCATTCTGGTAGAGGTTGATCTTGGTTTCATCTGTCCATAGAATGTTCTTCCAGAACTGTGCTGGCTTTTTCAGATGTTTTATAGCAAAGTCCAGTCTAGCCTTTTTATTTTTGACACTTATGAGCGGCTGCACCGTGCAGTGAACCCTCTGTATTTACTTTCATGCAGTCTTCTCTTTATGGTAGATTTGGATATTGATACGCCGACCTCCTGGAGAGTGTTGGTCACTTGGTTGGCTGTTGTGAAGGGGTTTCTCTTACCATGGAGATAATTCTGCGATCATCCACTACTGTTGTCTTCCGTGGGCGCCCAGGTCTTTTTGCATTGATGAGTTCACCAGTGCTTTCTTTCCTTCTCAGGATGTACCAAACTGTACATTTTGCCACTCCTAATATTGTAGCAATTTCTCGGATGGGTTTTTTCTGTTTTCACAGCTTAAGGATGGCTTGTTTTACCTGCATGGAGAGCTCCTTTACCGCATGTTTACTTCACAGCAAAACCTTCCAAATGCAAGTACCACACCTCAAATCAACTCCAGGCCTTTTATCTGCTTAATTGAGAATGACATAATGAAGGGATTGCCCACACCTGTCCATGAAATAGCCTTGGAGTCAATTGTCCAATTACTTTTGGTCCCTTTAAAAACAGGGTGGCACAGGTTAAGGAGCTGAAACTCCTAAACTCTTCATCCAATTTTAATATGGATACCCTCAAATGAAAGCTAAAAGTCTGAACTTCAACTGCATCTGAATTGTTTTGTTTAAAATTAATTGTGGTAATGTCTATAACCAAAATGAGAAAAATGTTGTCTCTGTCCAAATATATATGGACCTAACTGTACATCTGACGCTATCTGTCTGCACAAAGATGGTGGAGGTCTGATTTACTGCGCCTGAGGGAATTCCGAGCAGGCGCAGTGAATCATTCGGCTGATCCCAGCGGCAGATGTGCGACGTGTCTACAGGCAGAGGAAGATGGTCACATTAAAGGGATTTTACCATGAACGAAAGTTCATTTTAAAAATTGTCTGTGTCTGACCGTGTCCGGAGCATAGCACATCTCCTGGGCAGGGGAGGAAGCAAAAGATAATACTGACATTACAGCAGGGGATCACAGTGGATTCATTTTGTGAGGTAAAATATTTCACTGACTGTTTTTAAAGAATATTTTACCTCACAAAATGTATCCTCTGCCATCTCCTGCTGTAAAGTCTGTATTGTCTTTTGCTTCCTCCCCTGCCCAGGAGCTGTGGTATGTTCTGTACACGTCAGACAGAGACAATTTTTAAAATGAACTGTCGGTCGTGGGAAAACTCCTTTAAAAAGCAAATATCAACGCCAACATGGCTCCTCCTAAAAAGTACGCTAATGTCAAAGAAGAAAGCACAGACGGGAGAAGTCAGCACATGGGGAAAGACAGAGAGGATAGGTGGGTGAGCACATGAGGGGGAGAGATTCTTAATGCTGCAAAGCCTACCCCCATCGCGACATTACCGCCCCCCCCCCCCCCCCCCGATGCGATAGCACCAGGCCTCCATCTAGTAATAATAAATAGTACAGCTATGTCCATTAGTGAAGAAATATAACACAAAAATAATAGCTGTCGGAAATTAAAATAGAACATAACATTAGTTTGTGATCTAAATGGCACAAAACAGAAGGTCAATTGTTAATGGAGAGTGATATAAATAGTGAGCACTTTGTTCTCTCCCGAGACAGGGACTGTTGTCTCTAAGCTTCTGAGAGGGATCATGTCTGCTGATGGATGAGGCGCCACAAGAGGATGACTTGTCACTTGGGTCTCTGGTATGTTAAGCAGCTTTTGTACTTTACTTCTATTAGGCCTCTTTCACACTTCAGTCTTTTGGCGTCATTTTCGTCAAATAGCGGATCCGCCATTTTTTTTTTCCGGATCCGCTATTTTCCCATAGACATGCATTAGCGACGGATTGTGGCGGATGATCAGCCATGCGACGGATCCGTCGAGATTTGGCGGATGTCATCTAGACATTGACAGACATTGTAACGTTTTTTGTCTGCGCCGAAATGGCGGTTCGCGACGGATCCGTCGCGTCCGCCATTCCATAGAATGGCCGCCTATGGGCGACGGATCCGTCGCGACCGTCATTTCGGCGGATCCGTCACCCCAATCCGCTTTTTCAATTGCGCATGCTCCAAAAAGTAGATACTTTTCCCAGACAACCCCCAAGTAACGGATCCGTCAAAAAAACGGATCCGTTAGAACCGTTTTCTCAACAATTGTGATGGATCCGGCGATCCGTCAATATGTCGGAGCTGACTGACGCCAAACAACTGAAGTGTGAAAGAAGCCTTAGCCACATGTTCATACCTGTATGTACCTGAGCACATATTAAAGGGGCCCAAGACCAGAAACAGTGCCACTTCTGTGTCTGATATTGTAGCCCAACGTTATTTAGTGAATGTCAGACTCATCAGACAGACGGAAGTGGCACTGTCTCCTGGAAAATATAAAGATTGTAAGTCCTGGGAACCCCTTTAAATTGATCAAAGATGTCAGTGTGTTAGACTGAAGCAGTGGTCATGACGGTCTGGGCCGAATGGAGAAGAATGTGAACAACTATAAAGAGAGAGTTTTTACCTATGTGTTACTGTATCATCATATAAGGTCTGACGAGAGCTTCTGTTATATGGTCACTGTATGCGGGAAATAGTAGCATTACATAGGACAGCAGGTGACATCTACTACATTATCTGTACTCAGAGAGATATCACTGTATTATCTGTGTGGTGTTACATGGGACTGCAGGTGACATCCACTATATTATCTGTATTCAGAGAGTTATTGCTGTGTTATCTGTGCTGTTACATAGGACTGCAGGTGACATCTACTACATTATATGTACTCAGAGAGTTATCACTGTTATCTGTGTGGTGTTACATGGGACTGCAGGTGACATCTACTACATTATCTGTACTCCGTTATCGCTGTGATGTGGTGTTACACAGAACACGTACAGAATACTCCCACAGATCACAGTATTACTTGTCCCCTCGCCCAATACTATTATACCAAGATCTCCACAGACAGTAAAATAATCACAGACCAGCCATAAGGCAAAACCAAAGGGTTAAGAAAAATGAAGTGGACACACAAACTTTATTTATCATGACAATTCAGTTAGAACAATGCTACACAGTATAAATATACAGAGCACATGAGCACACCAGACACTCCGAGAAAGACCATGATCCTAAATTATCCCCTACTACAAAGACAAAAGCTCCCTAGTACAATACAAGATAATGCCATGAAAAACCAAAGGAAACAAATACCACATGAGCAACAGATTATTAGAATGGAATCCCAGAGAAAATATAATGTAATGACATCCCAGAAAGTTTATCAATGTATATAATCAGGATAAAGATAAAGAAAACTCACAAAATGAGACCATAAAGATAGGCTAGGACTGAGGCTAATGGTTAGGGCTAGGGTAAATGTTAGGGCTGGGGTTAAGGTTAGGGCTAGGGTTAAGGCTGCGGCTAAACCTAGGACTGAGGCTAGTGGTTAGGGTTAAGGTTAGGGCTAGGGTTAAGGTTAGGGTTAAGGCTGCGGCTAAACCTAGCACTGAGGCTAGTGGTTAGGGCTAGGGTTAAGGTTAGGGCTAGGGTTAAGGTTAGGGTTAAGGCTGCGGCTAAACCTAGGACTGAGGCTAGTTGATAGGGCTAGGGTTAAGGTTAGGGCTAGGGTTAAGGCTGCGGCTAAACCTAAGACTGAGGCTAGTGGTTAGGGCTAGGGTTGAGGTTAGGGCTTGGGTTAAGGTTAGGGCTAAGGTTAAGATTGGAGCTTGGGCTAAGGCTGCGACTAAACCTAGGACTGAGGCTAATGGTTAGGGCTAGGGTTAAATTTGGAGCTTGGGCCAAGGCTGTAGCTAATCTTAGGGGCAAGAGTTAGGACTGGAGATAGGTTTAGGGCAATGCAATTCCACCATTGTTTTTGGGCTTTGTTTTTGCTGCGTTCATTGTGCGGTACGTACTATTACAGCTATGTAAAACTTGCATAAATTTTATTTTTATTATTTAAGCAATGAAAAAAATTGTGGTTTGTT